>NW_027286181.1:41054718-41654718 GCF_022747635.1 Hetaerina americana
AAATATATAAAAACACAGATGTAGATTTTTAGAATATAGAGACACAAAGAAAGGACACTCACAATTTGTTATTTGACGTTTCGATAGCTTGGCTAAAGACTACTGAAGACGACAGCCAAGCTATCGAAACGTCAAATAACAAATTGTGAGTGTCCTTTCTTTGTGTCTCTATATTCTAAAAATCTACATCTGTGTTTATATATATATATATATATATATATATATATATATATATATATATATATATATATGTGTGTGTGTGCGTGTGTGCGTGTGTGTATTTATATGTATATATGTATATCTATGCAACGATGTTTTTAAAGCACTACAATCGAAAGTAGCTGATTAAATATGATAGATCAAAAACGCCGATTTTACATTTTATACTGTAAATATATTCTATGGGTTTCTAAGGAATGAAATCATCTACAATCCTTCCCACTTAGTGAGATAATTTCGTCATGTTCGGTATAAAATATTCATTTGGTGCGTAAGTAGTTAATTCGCGGGAACCTAATTTGTTGGCTCAATTTTCCATTTTCACCGTTTCATTTTTATGTAAATGAAATTTAGAATGTGAATGGGCTCTGCTTTAGAAATCCGTATTGCGGACAATCAGCCGTAGAATGAAAGGGATCAGTGTCACCTGACTACGGGACGACCCGCTGCTGGACCACTCGTATTTACCCTGGAGATAAAAGGCTTTGTGCGCCACTTACCGTCGGTTTAAGCCGTGCGGTTCAAATCCTATCAAAATGCAACGAGACGAATCATCAGAGCATAGTAATCGTGAAATACATGCGCTTTAAACGAAGCGGAAAATCCAATTACTCATTTGTTCATGCAATATAGCCGGACTGTTGGTAATGGTAGGTGTTGGAAACCGTGGAAATAAATCTTCCTGCACAACATATCTAAGATAGCATGACTAAAGATTATTCTTCAATTTACTTCAACTTTCGATTTCATTCGGAATGTTTTGCTGAGTTTTCATTTTGTCACCAACACATTTAATTTATTCTACCTTAAAATAACTTAAATTAATATTATTGGATTAAGATGTATAATCAGAAGTATCATTAGAGGAAGACCATAAGAGAAAGGATTGTGATTTTTGTGATTGAGAGAAAATCAATTTATGAGGGGGAATACACAGTTGGTACATATTTATAATAATATCTTGATAAATAAAAGGAATGCTATATAATGCATGTTAATCAAGGTATTTTTGCTAAGGTCTTCAAATTGTTACCATATCATCACTTGAGAAAACTCATTTTTTACATTTAGTTTTCTCTCCAGGCTCTTACTTTCATGCCCACAATTTAACATTGGGTAATAAGCATGAAATCAAAGCTCTGTGGCCGAATGACATTTCATGATATGAACTCCAATGGCCAAAATATTGCAATGCACAATATTACCCCTAGGTAAAATTTTGAAGTGCATGCTATGGCTGTCCTTAAAATCTGTGCATTTAAATGAATCGTTAACTTCCCATGATCATCTACTTTCAAGAACTGTGTTGGGGAATGTAAGACTTAATTTGAGAAAATAATACAGTCTCATCCTAATTTTAAAAACATTACTAAAATTAAATGAAAAACGAAGTATTCAATCAATTCGCCGTAAGTCTCAAATTTTATTTATTGACGGACCATAAACTTAACCGTGTAACGCGACTTAAGTAATGAATCAACATTTTATTTACGGCAGAGAAAATTCCTATGGGAGTTGTTCCACTCAAAATCATTGGTCAACACAATGATGGGAAGTTATTTCCCTGAGTCCCTGCCATTAAGGTGGAAATTGCACAAACCATTCCCGTATTGCTTACGATGAGAAGATTCTTGACCATAGTGGAAGGGGAAAGAGTCTCTTCCCAACCTCCTTAAAACAGTTTCGGGAATGATCCCTTTCCCTCGGTTAACCTTACTGTCTATCGGATCGTACGCAATTCTCCTTCATCTTGCCCGCAAGCATGAGAAAATCTTTTCCATTTCGATCCGAGAAAGGGGAAGAAGTTATCTACTTGAAGGAGTAAACAACGGACAGTCCCAAAATTACTTTATTTTCTGTGAGATGAAAGCTAGTATTCATTTGATCAGAAACTCAAGCGCGGAGGGAGGGAAAATAAATATGGTAAACTTGTTCAAATATTGCTATGACTCATCTTTCAAATCAATGAGAGTATAATATTTAAGAATTTCTTCGCAAATTTTCCCACGCAAAAACATTGGAATAAAATGTTGTTTGAAAGGAACAATTAAATTGAATCTTGGTTTAGCTATTTCCTGCTATTCTTGAATTACATTTTCTGCAATAGCTTAAATAAGCAAGTGCGGTTACATTTAAAACAAATGGAAAAAGATATTGGACGTACTAAAATGTATCAGAGATAGGAAGTTGCCCAATAATTTTAATATTTTCAAAATTTCTTTCCGTCTGTAGGTACCTAGCATTCACGACACCTACGCTTCCTTGATGCTTAAGCCAATAAAAAAGGATAGGACTGTCACAATAAATACTTTTATCTGTTTGAAATCTAAAGAAAAGCATCCGTATTTCGTTTAAAATGAAGCTACCTCTATTTGAATTCTAAATTTGAAAATAATTTGTGCAATATATAACAATATAATGTCCAAGTAATGAGAATCTAGTATGGTAGTAGTAGTACTTAAAGGACGAAAACCAGATTTGTAATAATTTAAATGAGTTATCCTACAGTACGCTGCACATTCATAACTAGTATTTACGAGATCGAATATAGATTTTCTGAACATACCGTATAAAGTTATATATCAGTAAATAAATTCTTCTACCTGCTTTAGTTTTTGCCCAACTATTTAAATTTTTAGCGAAGCCTTTTTTAACATGAAAAAGCATTACCTTTGTTTCATTCATGATTATTCTCATTCCATATAATTTCATTCAGTATTTCCAATTCACTCAGCAATGCTGATCACCACTAGGCTGACTGACAAACTGGAGCTTGGTCATCAGTAAACCCAACTGACTTCACGTATACCCCGGCGAGTTTCAGTCCTATTTCCAGTTCTTTCCATGCCTCTTCAATCATTTCCTCCACATATCCGTCGTGAAGCAACGGTGATAATGGACAAACCTGCCTTATACCTTTTCCTAAAAGTATCTCTCCGTACTCTCCGTCACCCACTCTCATCCTAGCGGGTTGCGGATTGGCCTCTCGTTCCTCCAATCTATTCCTATTTTCAGCAATACACTCATTAGTTTTTCCCAATTCACTCCATAAAAAGCCTTTTGAAAATATGCCAAATGTGCAAATACGAGGGTGGTCTGAAAATTTTCTGGTCTAACAAAGATACAAGACATTTTTTCTGAAATTTTCTGAGTCGAATTTTTTTCAGACCACCCATTTACGCCTTGATTTTATTCTATATTCCTCTCTATTAGTGATCTCATAGCTACAAATGACATCGCGCGTGCCTCTCCCCTTCCTGAAACCAAACTGTTCACACCCCGAGTAATTATTTGCTCTACTCTCTATACTTTGGTTGAGGGTCACAATAAGTCTTCCGGCCAAGATTCCTTCCATGGATCTACCATTAATAAAAGTCCATAAAGACTCTTCTTCCCACATTTTCCTAAACCTTTTATTAGTCCCACAGTTCCCCGCTGCCTTTTTTGATTTCATCTCCCAAAATGCTCTTTCTATCTCATCTTCGAGAATTCCTTCACCTAAGCTATCTCAATCTACGTCATATTCTCTTTCAATGTCCAAGCTTGTTGGCTCAAGTTCTTTACCACACAATTCTTTTCTATATTCATTCCATTTCTTTTGAATTTTTTTTCCTTTAAACTAGTATCTTACCCGACTTATCTCTAACTGTTAACTCATATATTCCCTTCTAACTTCTCGATAGTGTTTTAATCTTTTTTTATAGCGCTCAAATTTTACCCATCCTATGCAAACTTTCCATATCCTCGCTACGCTCGCCTCGTTACCCGTCTCAATAAATTATTTTACTCTTTGTACATCCTTCTGCCTAACTCTATTTACATTCCTCTATTTCCTTCTCTCATCTATTTTTCTAACCATCTCATCTGTGATCCATGATTTCCTTGTCGTCAGTATTTTTAGTAGACATAAATTATTATTTCCTTTGCTTTGTGTAATTACATAAAAATACCTTCACCACACTCACCCTAAGTTTGTTTTTTTTGAGCTAACGTAGAGTTTACCTAAATCCACTAAAACTCAATCATGATTCATGTTGTTTGATTTAATTGATTGAAACATATATATGAATAATATCCAATATTTTTCTCACATTGTTTTATCAAATCCTTTTAACCTCAGCGGTAAGTCAATATAGGATTTGAAGAAAGTCCCATTTAACAGTAGACCTGGAAAAGTGAAACCTAAGTAGATTTTACCTCAGGTATCGTGTTACCCTGTCCCAGTAGATTTCAGCAAAACGTAGAAGGAAAGCCCATACGAACTGACTGATCTCATCGCCGAAATGGCGTTAAATTATCACATTTCCAGAGGAGAAGAGGTCAGCCCGTCCGTCGTGGCACGGCTCCTTTGCAGCAGCTTCGTAGGCCGTCATCATCCTGGAACGCCATGGATTCCTAGCAGGCATTAACTAAATGATTTTTGTATGAATAACAGTCTTGAAGGTGAAAATTGTGTTTTTAATTTCGAAAATATTTCCGAGATTGAGAAATTTTTTTGAGTAATCGATCTTCTACACATTATACCTGTATTGTCAGAAATGTATCATTTGAAATGTAGCATTTTTGTACCGAATTAAAGGCAAAAGAGATATTTTTTCTCTTCTTTCCTGAGTACCGCTCATCTTCACTCCAAATACATTTTATTTCGATCAAGATATTAATCATTTGACAATTTTTTCGATTTAAATCCACTAAAAATTAAATATATATTTTAAACAGCTGTGGTAAATGTAAGGATGATTATTTTTATGCGTATGTTATCATTAGTTACACAACGGCTGTGATTATTTACTATCAACGGTACTGAATGGTTGCATAATCTGATTTTAGTAGAAAACACTGCAAATCTGTGAACAGTTATATTTAAAGGTTGTTTTCAACGAAGGAAAAGGACTATTTTACTGACATATTTCATTTTTGCCATTAATAGCAAACATGTTTAAGCCTTGGACCGTCTATTCTCCCCAACCCCTCTTAGTCATCCAATCACGAGTTTATACCCCTTCCCCTTCCAAATGACCCATTCCTTCAAACCCCCCTAACAGAATATTCATTTTTCTCTGGAGAGGCGTACTTGGCAGGCGAAACACCTGATGTTAGGTTTAAATGAAAAAAGAACGTAACACACCAAATATGATGTTGCTGTTTAAAATTTCCCAATTCTTGCCATTAACTTTTTTAGTTTATCCTTTCCAACATTCATAACTTTTTCCAATCTCAACACGTAGTCATAAATATATTTTCTCAATAATATCACATGCCGAAGTAGTTATGAAATGGCCATTTACTTGGTTGCCAAGATTACACCTATCAATTGCATATTTACCAACGTTAAATAACGCGTTCAAAACACTTCTTTCATTTTACTGCTACAATAAAACCTTGCTGTTCTACCAAACTTATCACCACGCTTTCCTCATTTTATCTCGCTCATACATTAAAGGATTACCGTAGTTTTTTTTTTACGGTTGAAAATTGATTATATGGTTATTTATGTGTCTCGCGCAGATATGAGCTTCAATTTCGCTACGCTTTTCTTACGTCATAGATTCTACTGTCGATTCAATTTCAATCTACCAGATAAGGAAAGTAAACGTAGCGTCCTCCATAGCTTATTTTGTTTATCCTTTCAAACTAATATTGAGAAAGTGCTCTAGTTGCAAATTATCCCTTCAATAATGCCTTACCATTTCAGCCTTATTCGCTATGTCTATCCATTTCTAGTTTGAGCTGAATTTCAAATTTTGCATTCGAGATATCGGATATATGTTTTACCTAATATTTTATCGATGACTGGATTTTTATATCGTAATAGTCGGAAAGCACAGAAAACTAAATACTACCCTTAAGTGGGGTGACATTCTGAAATTACATATGCTTTAGACTATACAGTATTTCGTGAGGCGGACATCGCATTTTAAAACACCAAAATTTTTCCAATTCAGTCGACAGTTTTCAGGTCGAAACGCTTTTGTATCATGTAATTATTTATTCTAGAATTTTGTGCAAGAAAAAATCCTGATGTAAAATTTTATTGCTGTGAAGGTGATGAGGGTGCTGGTGGGAAATGATGCTTCACGAAATTTTTTCCTTCATGTGGCCTTTTAATATTTTTATACCAATTTTGGATGAATTTTCTAATATATTTGTTTTGTTAAAGTAATAAAATTTTATTTTTTTTGTTTAAAATTGTTTGTTAATGATTATGTTTATAATAAAATGTTTATAATTTTTTTTGATAGTAAAAATTAATATTTTGTTTTGTATGAATACACATCCATAATCTAATCAAACTTTCTCATGAGGGTGACTCAATCTGACTGCGTGGAAACACAATATCTCTGAAAACATTTTTCGAGTCAAGGAAAATAGTTATTAAAAAGCTACTGTAGTTAAATACGCATTTAGATGAACTTTTTTGATTCAATGCTGTAAAAAAGACTGTAAATTACATTTTCTCAGGCCGAAAATTCATTTTCCGGAAATTGAGTTTTTCCGGAGAGAAGAAGTGTTGAGCTGGATGATCTCTGAACGCAATTACCATTTGTTCCATCCCCGCTCCGTGCTTAAAGCGGATTACTGGTACTGCTGGATTTACCCTCACGGCTGACCACAATTACCTACGGGGAACCGTAGGGCGAGTAGCTATTTCACATATTTTTCTAAACAACTCGACTATCATACCGAGAGCTAATTTTATTTTCAATAGAAAAACGATTGCCCAATTCTTTCTATAAGATAGTTTTGCATCTTATTGAGGTTTTTCATCATGTGGATTAAGCGAACCAAACATGAATGACTCGCAATCTACCCCGTTGCCACTGCGAATTCACCTGGGACGTTTTCATTGTGACCTGCTAATATTCTGGGAAGATTTATTCATATGAGGAGTTTTAATCACTTGTAACAGTAGAACATAGGTAAAGGCTTATCTTTTTGTAGTTATAAAGATAACTTCGATTTGAGGTCTAAAAATGTACGTATCTTTTCGAGTTGCGACAATGTAACTACCGAACCCTAAACCTAATAAAATCAAAAAAGCATGCTCTTTCATTCAACATTTGTAAAAAATAATTACAAAAATTATTATAGAAAATATCCTAACCATATAACCTGCTTGACATTTTAAAATCAATCGTATTACTAGAATCACTCGGATTAGTAGACCCTAATTAACTAATATAAAAGGTAGGCTTAAATTCTTTTTACTTTGGAAGAATAGTTCTATAACATACTTTTCATCCAAACCTTGATTTCCCAGATATTTCCTTTGATATTCAATTTTCACGCCGGGACGTTTTTTGTAATTAAGTCCTCTTTGGCCTTAAATGACTAGTTCATTTACTGAGAGCTACCTAGTATTTCTTAAAAAAATGTATCAAGCACTTTTCTACTGTTGTTTGTATTCATCGGTTTTACCTCTGCTGTTTTATGTACCGAAAATTACTACCTAAAATGTTTTCAATGTCATTAACACTATTTTCTTCGGTAGAGTTCCTTCGACTCACTGTATGATCTTTACTATGGGCACCAAATCTCTTCACTTGAAATCAGAGTAAACCCCCAACCATCGTCCCTGAATCGGTGGCAACTGGAAAGCACAACTCAAAGATCTCAACTTTCAGGAAAACAAATGGAGCAACGCGTCAGTCTCCGTGGAGTTCTCACGCGAGAGAGATAGAGAGAGTTAAAAGAGGAATGAAACGGGTAGAGGGCTAATCAAAACTTTTTAATCCACTGGTCAATCAGCCAGAGTGGTTCGAGAATCCATCGACATCGGGATCTATTTTCCCGACGCCGTTGACAAACATACCTTCGAGCGCAAACCCAAAGCGGGATAGAATCGTGAGGGTTACAGTTTATTTGGAATTGAGTAGTATTTGTTTTCTTAATCGTCACGGGAAAGGGATCCCTAGGAAATTTCTACCAACTGAAGGGCTCAGCGTTCCCCCAAGACCGTTCCTCCTTAGCCCCTTATCTCTTTTTCCCGTTCCTTTGCTCCATCGCCCCAGATGCGTTACGGCCTCTGAGCCTGTGTTTGCGAAAGCTATTCGTTTTGCCCGTTCCGAATCCTTTACAGTCTTTTTCGTCGCTGGAGCACTTTGGAAACGTCTTCCAAGGTTGTTTTCCCGCTTGGTCCTCTTGCTTTCTTTTTTATTTATCTTTACATACTATCGAAGTCCCTTTGAACCACATGAGATGATTTCTCGGTTGCATCTTCCCAGCTCTCAGGCGAGAACGATAGCCATTAGGAATATCCTAAGTTTGCTTTTCCTCAAAACAGTAACTGTGTTAGATGAATCTTTATGAAAATTTACATATATGGTGAGTAATGTTACTTTATTAATGGTGCCAGTATCCTAAGAAACGGAGTCATGGCAGGACAGAGGATACAATGTTCAGTTAAGGATTGGATGGTTCACGGTTCAGTGAACGGAGATGCCTTTGTACAACAAAACAATACAAAATTAAACGTACCCTACATTGTTTGTTTTATGACCAAGTTCCTATGGAAAAATGAAGACTAGATACAAATACTTCTATTTGCAATAGATCATAATGCCATATGAATTCGAGTTCAAATACAATCAAATATTGAATTAAAAGGAGTTTTTTTCTTCTGAGAGAATAAATTTCAATATTGCTTAAATATTCACCTATTACCATTTAAAAAATCATAAACACAGTTAACAAACCCGAAGGTCGATTTGGTAGATGATGGTAGAGTTCACCCAGTACTAAGCCTGACGGCGTGTGAAATTTACAAATCAGGGTAGGGGGCCAGTTCCTTTCCCTGTGCCGGTTATGGTTTCCCAGGAAGATCTGGTACCCGAAAAGTCACATAGCTTGGGTGGAGCTGCAGGTGCCCAGAAACTTACCACTTACAATACCTTGACATTTCACTCTCCACGTCATTTAATAATGAGAAATAAACGATTTAATATTAATTATATAAATATTTTGCTCATTTGCCTCAATCCGGTTTCAGCCTATTGAGTTTCAGGCAATAGACCAGGCTTTAAAGTCCTCACATTCACACCAATCCTATCCCTTTCAAATCGCTAAAATATATCCTGGCGTAGGGAAAGAGGAATTTCAAATTGCGATAATCCAGTTAATCATGCAAATATTATGTCAGCATTTTACGTATTCCAAATGTTTCACGTTTATATATGATTTTTACATCCTTATCGGCTAAAATAATAACGCCCCCCAGCGAAATCATGTGATGCTACGTGTCCTGGCCATTTCTTTTGTATACATGGAAAGCTAAAATCCTGATTGTTGATATGCGGACAGCAACCAAATGAATTCACCTCTGACGTATCGCACCACAATCCCCTTCCCACCCCAAGCATAAGAAGAGACGAATAGTCTGTTCACATTTGCATGAAATATCTTTCCCGAAGCCGTCTGACTCCAACGGATGAATTCATCGAAAGATAAAAATATAACTGCCTATGCAATCCCCTCCCCACATATCCCCCTGCCTCAACCCGTGTATGGGAGAGCGTCCCGGTCTCTCTTCCCCCGCGGTGCATATAATCCCGCCAGTCCCCTACTGACCCACCTAGAGAGGCAGAGGGGCACGTCCTTCCCCTCTCGACCCACTATACCGCACAGCCCCACCCCAATACCTCGTAACTTTGCAGTCCCCTTGCCCAACCATCATCCTTTATCCCCTCCCTCCGCAGTGAGTGAGCGAGATGGGGAAGGATTAAAGTAGAAGAGAACGCTCATTTGCTCTTGTCCACCGCTGCCGAGCGTTATCTGCAACTAGAGTTTTTCATTCCGACTCCCAGGAAGAAAACCACACAGATGTTTACTTCCCGGTACGCTGTAGAGTGTATATATACACATATATAGAAAAGAAAACAATGGGGTAGTGGGGGAAACAAAGGGAAGGATTGTGAGGAGGAGGATAGGAGAAGAAAAAACAGAATGGGGAAGTAAACTGTGTTCGGTCTTGGGAGATGCGCGCCTGTGTATCCGTGTCACAAGGTGAGCGTCCCAAGGCGTATTTGTGTGCTTGCGCGACCAAGTGTAATTCCTTTGTATGTGCTGGTGCATGTGTGGTTGTTAGCTTTTCTCTGAAGCCTTCCCCTCCCTCCTCACCCCCGGAGCACTACCGTTCTTCTACCTCTTTTTATTCTATATATCTCGCGCGTGGATGCTGTGGAATAGAGCACCAAAAGGGTTCTCCTCTCAAGAGTTACTCTTCCTTCACCGCACAGGAGTGAATGGGATTCTAAGGGACCACGATCCTCACCGCAAAAAGGGGATCCGCACTGCCTTTTGCCACCCTTTCCCTCTTTCAAACCGATGTGAGGGAAGTCTTTCTTTTTCACGGATATACATCGAAAGCTCCATCAGATAATGTTCTACGATATACCAACGATATCGCGAGGAACTCCATGAAACACTGATGCGGTTTTCTTTGCACTTTCGACAAATAACGGATGATCAGCAGTCAATTTTCCTTATATTTGTGAAGACACTCTCAGGGTCTTCCAACGTTCAAGTTCCGACTCCCACGGACTGTTTTATCGAACCGCCCCGAGTTCAACATCGCTGTGAACCTTGACCTTGAAAATTTATGTCTTTATAATATTATATTCACTGGAAGGGGATCATAAATAACTCGAAGGATGGACCCAATTCTACAAATGAAATGGTCTCTGATACTGGACATGATTTCGGTTAAATTAAATCATATAATGTAGCTACACAGGCAACTATAGCAAATACAGGCAATATAAACCTGTATTTAAGGCAACTAAGAACTTAAAGGTAATCATGAACTAAAACGGGCTCCTAAACTGTGTATTCAATACATTTTCCAAATCTATTGTGGTCGAGAAAAAATGGGTAATCAAGTATCGCTATTCTTGGATATATTTTGTAAATTTGTGCGCCTATTCAAATTTAAACTTATTTATTCTTAATACAAACATTTACGAGATTAGGAGTTTACGAAATATTCCTGTCTTCTAAACATGATATTTTTGGCCGTTCTTTGACTATAGGAAATCTATCAGCCATAATATAATGATGTACTGTTACGATTTTTTAATTCCTCCGTTTCATAACTTTTTATGCAAAACATACCACGTTTACCCAGTTCTACTTCGTACATTAGCTAAGTTAAACTAGAGTTCACAACTCTTAGTCATAAATGTAGCCATTGCATTTTAATTTCATAGTTGCAAAAATCTCATGTAGTAATGAATTGGCTTTTTAGTCAATTTTAATGCGCTCATTAGCAGTTTGTGAGTGTAGACTGTTCGGAAAATTTGCTTTTTTATCTCGCAAAATTTACCAGAATGTTTGAATTCCACCCTTAAAATATAGAGATGTACTTTCTCGTTTAAATTCCTAAAGCTCTAAAAAAGACTGTGAAAGAATACTTTTAAAATTATAAAAACCACGTATTTTGACAACAATCACATAGTGATTGTCCGGAGTCTTGATTTGAACCTAGACACTCAACTCTATAGCTACTCCTTAGCTTTACCCACTAGAGAAAAACTAGGGACCGGTTACTGCCATCTCATATGACGATTTTTACGTGTCCATATGACGATTTCAATTTTACAAATAATTAGTGCCTAGAGTGTAATTTTTATCTTAATTTTTAATATGTTAAATAGTTGAATTGTATTGCCGACCCCGGTGGCGGCTGGGTAACGTCCTCGTCTGCCATTCCAAGGGTCGCGGGTTCGATTCCCGCCTGGGTGAGTTTCCCTCCATCTAGGGCTTGGGTGTTTGTAAATGTGACCATTGTTATCGTTGTTAACAGTTCGATGTAAAGGCCAAAATGGGCTGTTTTCGGATTAATTCGGAATAAATAAATAAATAAATAAATAGTAACCACCATTATTTATTGTAGCCCGTAGTAACTAAGGCTCTTGGGATATCTCACTCATTAAAATGAAGAGTAACAACAATCGTGAATCGTCTCCCAGAGGACTTAAAATTACCAAAATACATTGCTAGTGATCGCTTCATAGTTATTTGTAGTTTTTAGCAATCCATAGTTAAATCTTTTATGCCACAAATCTTTATTTCACAAAATGAACTCACATGTCCACCAGAAAAAATTTGAAAATAAAACCATCTCTCACAAGATACTGTACCGCTCAGTATTCTTCAGTCTGTAACCTCAGAGAATTTGAGTGGCAAGTATAAAACGTAAAGCACGTTTTATCCTTACGTATCATTACTAAGCGTAATATACCGTTTGAATTAATCACTCATTTTGCTTTATTAAAGGAGCGGCAGGTTATCATCCATTCATAACAGGGAATCACGTTACTTTTAAAGGGCGTTTAGTGTCAGAGTACACAAAAGGACTCTGGATAAACAAACAAAAGCATTTAATCTACTGAAGTATTTTTTATCTAGTGATCGTTCTGGAATAATATTTACAATTTATTTCATCCAAAAAGTCAAAACACAATCCAAGAAGAGGGCGTCAGTTTACAAGCAGCTTTTTTTATCCGCAAAACAATTTTTATTTTTGAGTAAAATATGACACATCCCATATTTGATGACTGTATACTTATTTAAAACATAATGCCCTTTTTTTGAATAACTGATTGAAGCACTTTTCCACTTGGTAATCAAGTGGAAAAGTGCTTCAATCAGTTATTCATTATGTTCGACTTCCACCACATCACGCCTGAAGCTACTCAATTGGCCCTTTTTTATTTAAAAATCCTTAATTGTGATTGGTGCAGCCTCAGAATTCGTTTTCCTATATTAGACCGAATTACGTACAATTATTCTTTGAAGGCAGTCTACCGTTTTTTATCGATGCATAAGCTGCCGCTGTATTTCAAAGTCCCGCATAATAAGACAATCTAACAAATTTCACTCCGACAAACCCTTATTACACTTCGCGTTCTTTTAACCTGCCTGCATTCTGTAGAGAATTCTCATTCCTTTCCTCCAGATGCCCCTCCTTACTTTCATCATCCCTTCCATTACAGACTTCAATATACCGCCAACAGTACATCCAATGTTCTATTCAGGGTATCAACATTAATTTAGAGGATATAAGACTCTTTAGGGTTTATTACATTCAACTTACAATTATGCATAAAATAAAAGAGTAACTCAAACTGTTTTTCTTACAAGCGTTCAATGTGAGCGCCATGTGTCACGGCATGCATCGAGTCGATAGTCGAGCTCTTCCCAAACCTTGATCAGTGAGTCGGGGATAATTGTTTTCTTAAGTCAGGTAGGTCAGCTGGTAGTGGAGGCCCTTTAAGAACCTCCAAACGTAAAAATCACATGGCGTAAGATCGGGTGAATGTGGAACCCATGAGAAACAAACTCTTTCATCCGGCCAATTCACCGGTCGGGTACAACTTCATTTACCCAATCGCTTACTGAGTTATGCCAGTGAGGCGGTACACGATCTTGTTGCCAAATACATGCAAATTTCTCTGGTTCAGATTCTTTCAATTGAGGAAAGTAGTTAGAAAAATATTTTTTGCGCATAAAGGTAAGAAAAACCAGTTACAGTTGCTTCACCGAAAAAGAAAGTTTTTAAACCCCGATATTCATTTTACAACACCCTGTATTACTATTACGTGTTCTACATAGTTTTCCAGCGAATTTTTTTAATAGTCTCAGCACTTGAAATAATACAGTCGATCTTGAATCACGCAACTGAATCTAGACACTTATTATAGGCAGATTAGCCACCCTTACTTCGTCTGTCCCGTTCTTAATTACAAATAGTATAGTCCTCACTCGTCATCTACGCAGGATTTCCTTTTCTATCGTTTCTTTAGTCCTTACGCAGTCTTTAAGAGTCCCGAGCGCCTTCAAAACTCCCCCGCGCAGTCAATCTCCCTCCGTACGAGTAATCTCAACCACTCCTCCCGCCAATCCAGTCTCCACGGACTCTTATCAGCCGACTCCATTGCCGTGGCGTGTGTGAAACGCGTTGCGATTCGCACTGCCGAATCCTCTCCCGTAGGATTTCCACGGCGGAGGGTAACGTGTTAGGTAGAAGGATGGTTGGAAAGGGGGGAACACCCCATATAAGCGGACAAAATACTTTATTATTCCACCGCCCTACCCTATCTTTTAGTTCTTCACCCCCTCCGACCAACCCCCGTCCTTTCCTTGGCTTTACGCCCTCACATTCCGTGCCACTGCGCACGTAAACTACAATTACCCCCTCCCTCCCCTTCAACAACCTTCCCCAACCTCCCCCTACTTCTGTGCTCTTTGAGACGATTCCACGTAGAAAGACGATGCTTTGTGGCGCATATAAAAAGAGCTGATGCTCCTCTCATCCTGCTCCCCCTCCACTTCTAACTTTCAGTGTCCGCATCCCACTCCGCTTTTGTATCCCTCCTTTGCTCCCAATACTAAAACTTCATGGCTTCCATTCCTATTCTCCTTCTCCCAACTCCTACACCTCCACTCTCCATCCTTAAGTCTACACATCGCGCATTCGTAGTCCGCGCCACCTCCGTCTCCCCCAAGAGTCCATGCCGACCTGACTATGTGTCCCACGATGCCCGTGTTTGGGTAACCGTTCGTCTCGGAGTCCGTCGGGGATTTAGAAAAGCCTCCAAGAGAAAGCAGGAACAACTATGGTTGAAAAGAGGGGCAGTAAAGGGGCTATACTCCCTGACGACTCTCGTGGCTTCCCATCCCTCCTCATTATAATCCCATAAATGGTCTTTAAGTGTACGGATTTTGTGAGGAGCGTGTAAAAATCACACATTATTTAGGTTATTGGTATATATTTTTTCAACACAATTATTAGTTTCAGGTGCATACCATGAATATTTTTCAATTTACTGCCTTGAAATCTTTGAATAAAAGGCCATTGAAGAATTTCCGGAAGCCGTTTGCAATGGGTACTCTGAGCAAATACTTCACTCGTTACCCCTTCGAGGGTGAGTAAGCAGAACGAAGCGGTGCATTTCAATTTTAAAAACAAGCAATTGTTAAGGTAAGGCCTTCTGTAATATAAACCTCATCTTTGCTCATTTATCACTTCTTCAGAAAAGATTATATTTTATAGAATTGGTGCTGCTCTTGTCTTAGTACGCTCGCGTGCTTGAGTGATACTTGCGTTTCTTTCTTGAGCATACGTATATTGTAAATGTGTAAAGTGTCTTGGCCATGGGAATCCTAATTAGACCCTTTTGAGGATCTAATGGGCACGTGCAAAAGTAGTTACGACATCAAGTATCATGTTATATTCAAATAGATTTATTCAGATCATTGATGCTTTCAAATCAAATGCCCATGATGCAGATTAAATCCCGATTTCGTATTGAGAAAATTCCCTTATGATACCACGTCATCACGGCTGTCGCCAAGAGAAATGACAATATATTGCGCCGTAGGCTGAATAGAACGACTTGTTAACTAGGACGTTGAGTATTCACTAATTCGTTAGAAGCAACTATTTACTGGATCTATGAGTGCTTACTTAGTTGAAAACATTTTCATTAAAAGCAGCGATGGTGAATAAAAAGGAAAAGAAAGGCTGTAAAAATTAAAATAAGTCAAGGCTTCAACGGGTTTCAGTTATTTCGTCGGTACCAGGGTGACATCCTTAGATTTTGAAATAAACAAGAGGGTGATGAGAGATTATTCTCTGCTTGTGAACTGGAAGCATCACTTCATGGAATAGGAAAACCCCGTCATTTTGACGCTTTTATGCAATGAAACATTGATACCAAAAACCTTTTAGTGTTTTATTCCTGTTGAAAATTGTCTATTATTATTATAAAATTATGATTCAGGTGAAATTAAAGATTAGGAATTTCGCTTGCATTGAATTCTTATTGTTTATAATAGCTCATTTTGTGAACATAAGATCATAATTATTTAATGATTATAAAAACATTAAGGCCAACTTATAACTCTATAACTAAAGACTATTTATCCTTTATGAAAACATATGCATTAATTTTTTTTGCTAATTGAGGTATATTGGTCTCATTGACAATGACATTTTAAAGAAACATATCATTTACTAATTTTTTATGCAATTGGAAATCCTTATAGTTTTTTTCATAGTCAAAGGTAATAACTGCCTCGTATTTATGGCAAATTTAACGAGAAAACCAATTAAAGGGTACATTAGACACAAATGTTTTGTTGCAATGTAGACATGGAATATTCATTATTTTAAAATCCCCTATCTTAGAAGAAGCTTTTATTATCAACATTAATCGTAAAATCAATCATTTTCACATTCAAAAATATATGTGGAAAGGAAAGTATAAATTTTAAATTGTAATCATCATTCCCTACTCTTGCCAGTAATTTCGGTTTTGAATACAATTATCCATTATCCTTCCAGTCTCTCCTATTTCAATTTCTAATATGTTTAAAATCGTCAGTATCACGTTCCGTTTGCTATAGCCTTTGTGAAATGACAGATAAAACTGATTGTCCTATAATCTTAAAATTCTTTTGCAGGATACTGAAACTGTCTTGAGTAACTGTTCAAACCAATTGCCTGAATCATAGAATCTATTAACTAGACTGGTCAATTTATATATTGCATTAGCTCCTAATGCATTCAAAGCTTTAGATGGTACTTTACCACAGGCAAACACTTATTTCCTTGAGATGTTAAATCGCTTCCTCCACCTCATGTCATAATTCCTTTCGTCCTCTATCACATTTTCCATTTTCCCATTACTCTTCCAGCCTTGTATGGTCATTCTGTGAATCATAACTTCCTCAACGTATTTAGCCCATACCCCTCAGTTCTCTTCCACACATATTTAGAATCTTTCCATCTTTACTTAACATTCTCTTTTTCCTTAATTTCCTTTGTTTTCTCATTCCTAAAGGTTCCGTAGATTTCTTTCAGTATTCTTTATTTTCCCAGTTCTTTTATCTCCTTGACTATGTCTTCTTCCCTGTATCTCAGTCCCTAAGTCACCTTAATTCATTGCTAAGTTTGCTTTACTGTCTTCTTCCATATTTGTCGTTATCCGTTTTTGTACGCTCTTACCTTTTACTCGTATCTGACATATTCTAATTAATCCTCTCTTCCTTTTCTTTTTTTTCTTTTTTTCTTCAACTTCTAGTAAACACTTAGGCTTTGTATTTCGAATGGTTATAAACTCTTCCATTATATTTTTGGCCTGTCTGATGTTGTCAAGTTTATTTTCTACATCTTAGCATCTCATCCCGGGAACATTGATTCATCAGTTTTTCTACCGATTTTCTCATTTATAGTTTTCCCACATGCTTCAACCTTGTTCGTGCATATGTCATGAGTAAGTTTAGGTATGTGTCAGCATCTGCCTCTGGGTAGGTTTAAACCATTTTGACACTGTTTTTGTACCATTCTTTACTGTAATAAATTCTTTTTCTAATACCTGCCAATATCCTTAGAGGCCTTTCACTTATTTATCAACCGCAGATGGGTAATGACCCATTTTTTATGAGCTAAATATTAGCTTATTCATTTAAATTAAGTTAATTATATAAGAAAAGGTAGTTAATATTATTTTTACGAGCTACACATTCATCACCTGGCTACCTAAATCATAATAGATGAGCGCTAGTTTTTTTCGAAATTGCAATGACGTAGCAGCCAAACAGTACTTGAATTCGTAAGGATTCGTTTCGCAAACAGTGAATAGCTCTCATATATCTAAATTATTTGTCATAAAGGTGCACCTTTGTTTTTTTTAGTAGGCCACCAAAGGAGATCACAACCAGCCGTCGACTGCAGTTCCGGGGGGTCCCCGCAAGGACGGGTCCCTAACTCGATCACGCGATGGAGGTTTCCCCCACACTCAACGTCCCCCCCGCACTCAAGGTCTCCCCACACTCATTCTCCCCAGGGCGTTGGAGGTTAACGGAATGAGTGGGATAAAATCCTATATAATGAAAAGAGGAAAGGGAGGAGGGTGCCGTGGTGCGCAGCGTGGGAATAAGGACCCCAGGAAAAGGGCGAAGGAAGGGACGGCAATAGAACGGGAGCGGAAAAAGACGCGAAAAAGAGGAGACTGGCGTACACGCGGGGGAAAGATCCTTGGTCAGAGATGCGAGAGGGTTTGGGAAAGAGAAGAGGGGGCGTAACAGGCAGGTAGTGAGCGAGTCACTTTCCTGGGGAATATTGCAGTGGGAAAGGTGAAGCAGCGAAAATTGCATTTTTGCCGAGCAGAATATTGGGAAGCGTCCGGGGGAAAAGAAAAGGGGTGTTGGGAGGAATCAGGGCGGAGGATGAAAATTGGGGGAAGGAGGAAAGGAGAATAAGGTCGTGGAGGGCATAAAGGGGGAGTGGAGCGCTATAATTTAAGAATGCCATAATCGAGTGCTCAAAGAGTAAAAAAAACATTATTTTCCGGTGTGCGGACACGGAAAATATGTGGGGAAGCCTTTTTATACGTTTCTTGTACGCCCCATGCTTCCGCAGAGGGTAGGGTTTTGGTGCACCAATCATTGGCTAAGCCTTGATCTTCAGTGTATGGTTCTCCCTTACCTCGAGTGAGAATTTAATAGCGCATCCTTAATGGAGATTATTAGGAGCTAAATCTTCTAGACAGATAGAAATATGAAATAAGGACCCATTAAAAGAATATATAGCGAGAAAATAATTGTGATAAATGTTACGACTATCTAATTGACATGGAATAGGGAAAAAACACGAGGAATGGAAAAAAAACTTTCCAAGTAGTAGTAGAAGTAGCAGTTGGGATACGACCGACAGCTAAGGTCATTTATGCCATTGCGGATGGATGGAAAAGGAAGGGTGGACAGAAACCCGGCGTCGACAGTAGCCTACTCTTGTCGAAAGGGCCTAGGGGTCCGCAGTTTAACGTCCCATCCGACGGACGTCGTACTCACTAGAAGTGCTCTCCACAAAGCACCTAAAGTAAGGATCGGGATACCGCTGAAAAATTTGTATTGCCCCAACGGTTTGAACCCGGGTCCTCTCGGCGGGAAGCTTGCACGACTTTCAAAGTTGAAGTAAGAATGTAACGATTTCGGTGAAAACGAGAATCGTTAGAAATATGATGTTTCTTCATTTCAGTGAATTATCTTTATAATTGCGTTAATTTCAGGTAACTATGTAAAATATGTTTTTTAAATAGTTTTTTCTCATTCATGTTTTTACATCATGATGCACACCTATATAAACAGAGATTCAAAAATCAAATGATTTTCCTTCGGCTAGAAAAGTTTCTTTTATGATCAAGCGTTTGTAGTTAAATTTTAATCACAGATATTCCATATATTAAGGTAATATGAAAATTATCTAATCGTTTATTTATAACGCAAAGTGATGGTCCCTAAATTTTTTTAAATCATTTTCTGATTGGTAAATACAGAGAAATATAAGAATTTATGCTTCAGGAATTAGTAATACGTTACAGTTTCATTTAAAATTAGTGATTTGTTGCCAGCTAAATGTTTACTTTTGGATTTCCATCCACACAGGGCATAAAATTGGAATATAATAGGAAAAAATACGCCTATTAATTATCCCCTAACTTGATATATTGATTTTGCCTATCTTAAGGACCTCTCCTTCTGCGAAAGTGTTTTTCTATCGTAGTGGATTTCTTTAATAGTAATTAAGTTATAATATTATCTTAATCACAGTAGATATTTTATAAAACCATGTCAAGTGATAAGAAACGCGGAGTTGATCACTATCATAAAAATTTAAGTTCCCATAGAAAGGTAGATCCAATGAAAGGTCGCTACTAATAGTAGGAAAATATCGATTTCTGACTATTATATGCCCCTGACATAGACTGCGTCCAAAGGATCCACTAAATATTTCGTAAATACCAGAATATTTTAAGCGATAAACCAAGATAATGAACAAAAATTACTTCCGTAAAATTTGGTAATACATTTCATCAAACCATATACAAGCTACCATTTCACTTCGACGGCATTAATAACTTTCGATAATATTTAAACATTAAATTCACGCTTAAAACTTAGCAACAGGATGATTGAAAAAGTCAGCTTATCAAAATCATGATGTCCGAAATTCATAAAACCAGAAATATTTTACATTTCCAAAATGACAACAGAAATAATAAGTTATAAATCTTTAATGGTGGAAAGAAGTTTCCACATGATCAAATCGGATGCGAAAAAATGAACTAGTGCCTTGAATTTTTCGTTGTAACCTTTTTTTCATGCGACGTCCATTTCATTGCAAAATGATTGTTAAGAGAGTTTTTGCCATTTATTTGCCTTACACTTCCATTTTCGCAACACCAACGTGGGATGTGAACTATTTCAAGGACTATGGTAAAAAATTATTATGCCATATTTTACACTTTCCTCCGGTGATCAAAAATTCTATTTGATTTGCATGCGAAGTGATATATTCTTTTAAAGATCATGATTACATAATAACACCCTGCTTCATCGATTCTACGAAGTGCTCTTCCGTTTTCCGCGTGATGACGAACATGACTCTTATTGTATAAATGTTCCTTCTACACGAACAGCGCAAACATTTGAGTACAATTTCAACGGTGAGCCTGGAATGTCAGCCCACCATACATGGTATTTTTAAAAGAAGCTACACAATTCTAGTAAGCGGTATTCGCATCAGCAAACGTCTCTAGTCGCCTTCATAGTCCTGCCATCGTTCCCTCCAGAGAGCCCGCAAAAAAATTCATGCCGATCTGTGCGTCTGCTGAGCTCGCATATGCTTTTCTGATGAATTCCCTGGCTTTTGCAACTCTTTCTCTATTCTTTCAATGTAATATTTCCCGGAGGATGCGACTGTCTCCAACATGAGATTATGACTTTAGAATTCATACGAGTTCATGAGGTTGATGCGTCTCACGGTGACTTGAAAAAGCTGCGGGAAAAGATGAAATAAACTATGTTCCTGATTAGATGATAAATGAATGAGCACTTTTTTGCATGACGATGAAGCGTTTTTAATTTTTAAATATCAAAATATCTCTTGGACAGTTTGAAAGTCCAACATTTCTCGTGGAGAATATAACGACAAATCACTGGAGAGGAACTAATGCTAATTAAGAGGATTTTATATTATTTTCCTCAATTTAAAAGAAATGATTGAAGCTGACTGTAAATTAATAAAAAAATTTTATTGAAAAAATATGAGAAAATCGTGCCGAATTGATCAGGGTTATTCTTAATGCGAGAAAAATGCTTGCATTTTGTGTACATTTGCATGACGGTTTTGAGTAATGTCCACATTAATTAGACTTTGGTGTATTCTGAATAAGCTGTGTAAGGCGCTATCGTGATAATTGTATTGAAGAGATATGCTAAAACACCTCAGATTCATGCAAAATATAACAATCGAATCTTACGGACAATGATTTTGGCTGTGATATTTCATAACATTAATGACGGCACTAATAGAGAGGAACATAAAATACAATTAGGATATATTTGCCTGTTTTCAAATACCAAAAAGGCGTTTGATAGAGTGAATATGGAAATAATAATGAATACATTGCAGAAAATAGGAATAGATTGAAGAGATGGGAGACTAATCCATAACATGTACATATCTCAGACTGCTCAGGTGCGAGTGGGGGACAGAGTGGGGATGGGTAGTGGTAAAAAGGATATTAATTAATTAATTTATTTATTAAAATCCACATGTGCTGATAGACAGTGCCAGGTGGCACACAAGCCCCAAGTAATCATTAAAGATAATAGACAACATCAGTCATTAAACAAAATAACACTTAAAGGGAACTTCGGAACACAAATCTCTTTCACAAAGCTAGAAAATCCCCATCTCATCATCAATCAATCAGCAAGAAAATAGATAAATTTAAAAAATTAAGCTGTTATATATAATTTTACACCACCCATCAATCAAATTATTACATATATTCCTTACATCTTTTCTTGAAAGCATGCACTCCGTTTGGCAGGGTTGTTCATTATCACCGGTGTTTTTCCACGTATGTGTAGAGAAAATGATTTAACGGGCATGGGAAAAACAGGAGGTAGGGATGAAATTTGGCGGGGAATTCATAAAATTTGTTGCATGAGCTGAGGGCCAAGCTGTAGTTAGTAAGCCAGCCAAGGGGTTGCAAGCATTGCTGAGTCAATTGGACATAGCGATAAATATGAAGTATGAAAATCAATATAAATAAAAAAAACTATGCGATTTTCCAGAATGAGAAAGGCTAAGCTTAAAATTTATTGATGAGGGCAGAAACTAGGGCAGGTGAAACAGTTTACTTATCTCGGAAGTCTTTTGGATCAAAAGGCCAAAGTATTACCGATATAGGGAGAAGAATTGTACTAGACAAAGGGGCGTTCGCAAGGTGTGAGCTAAGGGCAGAGGCGTTGAGTTAAGAAGTTAAGAAAAGGCTCGTCAAAACTTTGATATAGACGTAGTTCTGTACGGCGCGGAAATATGGTAACTAAAGCACGAGGAAAGACGTAGATTGGAGGCTTTAGAAATGTGGTCGAGGAGAAGGATGGAGAAAGTGAAATGGACCGAAAGGAAAACAAATATGTGCTAAGTATGGTGCGCGAGGTGAGGGGATTTTTGAGAGTAATTGAAAGGAGGTAGGGAAAATGGACGAAGGGCATATTGACCGGAAGTGCGTTGTTTAAGACAGTTATACAGTGGAGAATCCTACACAAACGAGAAGAGGGCAGAACTAGAATTGAGATAATGGACGGGATGATGGGGAGACGCAAAAGGGACTTGTTTTAGAGTAGGATGTTTAGTTTTGTTTTAGTAGGTAGCTTACCTCTAGTAATATTTTAAATGCTTTTATCCAATATCATTTTTCATTTCTTTGTTTGCCACAAAGGTACTTTTTAAGACTAGGCGTGTATGTGTGTTTGTGTGTTTATAGATTTATATGTATATTATATTCAAACATTTATAAGGCCTAAATAAATAAACATTATGTTGAAAACAGTCATACAGCTGAAGCATGAAATTTTTAAAAATCAAATGTTTATGAAATATATTATCAAGCATTTTCTCCGGTTTCTTGAAGCTCATTAAAATTATATCTGAAAATTAATTCCCTACTGTGGTAAACCCAAAACAAATTAATCCTCATTCAGACATTTCTTTTGAAGTTAATTTGGGCTCACAAATTAAAATCTTACATAAGACGAACTAGCTACTACTTTGAAAGCAGGAGTGCCCCTCAGGAGCTGGAAACTTTCAGGAAATTTCTGTAATGAACAAATTCCAAAGACAGAATTACCTCGTTACGTATCTTTTTGCCTGTTACAGGCATCAAAATACCTCCTTTTTTGTACATACTCAGCGACATTATATGAGATTGTGGAAAATTTCTGCTTCAGCGATCATGTTAATTTCATTTTGGACAAATTCCTTCCTCTACTCCATATAATAAGATGGTATTAAATACGCATATGCATACATAAATTACCTCGTTTTGACCATATTGTGGGTAAAATTAGACTAAACTTTAGAAAACAATTCTAGAACGGTTACGAACAGGAAAATATACTAATGATGTTTTTACTTCAAATGGCTGCAATTCTGGGCGTGGACGAAATTACACTTCAGATGGGGATCATTGCTGCCACTACCATCTTCAATACACACTTAAATATGCACTGCATCCTTAAATATATTGTCAATATTCCAAAAACCGTTCATTGAGGTTATAATTCTCATTATATTTCTCATAATTGGCTCATTATATTTTTATAATATTGGGAAATTTCTAATATAGATATGTTCAATTCTGCTTTCTGTGGCCGATTGACATTAAATACTGAAACAACGACGGATTGGAAAGTTTTTCACATGTTTGATTGATTTTCTTCAGATGACATTCATTAAAATGTTCATTACATCACTAAGAATCAGAAATGCTATCTAAATCAGGCAATAAGAAATATAGTGCCAATAAATCCGGTGAAACATTTCTATACTCCTGAATTAAAGGACAGAATAATTTTATTGGTATACATATATCATGGAATTTTAAAAAGGAATGTCAAAACTGGAGATTTAAAGAAAATATTCAAAGGGCGAGGAGGAATGCAGGAAAAATTTCCCGCTGGAAAACGTTTACGCAGAAAAATATTTTTGGGACTTCAAAAGGAATAAGGGCGTGAGAAAAGTGTTCTCGCTTTGAATTTCAAGGAAAAGGCTGCATGGTATTTGATCAAAGAGAAAAATAAATGTTATGCATGCGATGAAAGAAATTAACAGATGAATAGAATCGTTTCAAGCAAAAAGTATAAGTCTCATGGCGACATAAGGGGATGGAATTTGCCACCAAAGTACGCAAAAGAATGTTTCGAGATTCCTAAGGAAAATAGCTGTTCAGTGGGACGTAAAAAAACGATGAAAATCATGCAGCGAAAGCAATGAAATTGAAAATTAATACGGCGATGAAAATCCTTTTGTATTAAGGAATACGAGATTACATCAAGGGAATGCTCTTTTTCCTTTTGGGTCTGAAATATCAATCGTCCCCCGTACGTAACATTTTCACTGCGTTTAAGTTACTTAACTTCAATATGCCACCCGTTCCCCAATAAGGGTTCCAAATACGTCTATTCTACCATCCGTTCGGTGAACTATGACAGCACTATAAATATCGAAGTGAATGGATAAAAGTTGATTAAAATATTACTTAATTTTGGTAATGACCTTGGTGGAGGGTTTTGATCCAAAATTTACCTAGGATATCATTCATTTACTACCAAATGGTCACTGTTGTTTTCTGACAAAGGTGAGTTTCAGTGAAACAAAGAAATTCTTTTTGATTAACTGTTGAATTAAAGTAATTTTTTGCATAAAATGTGATGCATACATTTCATTGCATTAGGTATTCCTTAGCTTGGGCAATAACTAGGTAATCAAATTCAGTAAATAAAACGCATTTGAAATGCTAAAGCGGTTAAACCTAACAGTTATTTTAATCGCAAATTCTTGCAAAATCAATTTGACTGTATCAAGAACAAGGCGGGGATGAGCTTTAACTTAAACGCATTAAGCTTTGGCTAAATGGTTTAAAATATTATATGAAATATATGAAATCTATCCTCAAGGGAATGGTATTCCTCAATGGCATATTCAAATACTTGTATGTGAATATTCAGGGTGCGCTCCAAAAGGTATGCTTTTATTTTTTAATTTATTGAAAAGATTAGAAGAAACACTTGAAATTATTCGAAATACTGTCCTTGGGCCTCTACACATTTTTTCCAGCGACTCAGCCATGACCGGTACGCGCCTTGCCTTGGAAGGCGTCTTCGGGGACCTTTCGCAAGCTCTTCGTCACGGCTGATTGGATCTCTTCTATGGACGTAAAACGGGTTCCTTTCAGGGGTGCCTTAATGCGAGGGAACAAAAAGAAGTCTGCTGGAGTGACGTCAAGACTTTAAGGGGGTGGGGCAGCGTTAGCAGCTGGTGTTTGGCCAGGAACTCGTGGACTCGCAGCGCGTTGTGGCAAGGCGCGTTGTCGTGATGGAGTTGCCACGTAGCGCAGATGACCCTTTTTTGGAGTCTTTCCAGCACATTCACGTAGTAGGCAACATCAACTCTCTGTCCTTGAGGAACAAACTCTTATGGGCCACTCTTTTACTGTCGAAAAAGACAATGAACATTGTTTTCTCTTTTGATTTGCTTATTCTTGCCTTTTGGGCTTGGGGGATTGGTCGGTACGTCACTTAAGAGCTTTGGCGTTTTATTTGTGGGTCGAATTCAAAAACCCAGGTTTCATCACCAGTGATGACGTTTTCAAAATAATCAGGCTCATTTTTAGTACGCTGCAAAAGTTTACTTGAAATTTCCGCTCGGTTGGTCTTTCGTGAAACGGTCGGCGCGCAGAGATTTACAATAGGTTAACTACCGTCCTGCCGCTTCCAGAGCTTAGAGAACACTGAGACCGGTTAGCGGCAAAGCTTAGCGTCCCCCCACCAACTCCAAGTAATTTGATCCAACTCCAAAAAATAGGAGCGACGCAAGAGTTTCAATGGCATTTCTTTTGGAACACACCCTGTATCTGTAGTACAACATTATCAACATTTTTTTGTCATAAAATTAACAAATTATTTCCTCATTCATTCTTGACATAACGATATATTATCCTGTAAAAGTATAATCCTGTGGTATATTTCACTGCTGAGGTCTAATAAGGGCCATTCAAAAAAAGTGATGGACAGATCTGCTTACCTATTTCTTAGTAGAGTGAATTACTGCACCTGATTTTGAATTACTAGTAGCCTGGTGACAAAAGTAGACTCTTGGTGTTTAGTTCAAGAACTTAGCAGGAAATGAAATATACTGTAAATATTTCATTAATTATTGTACATCAGCCAAGGTCGGGTGATAGTTTCTGTTCAAACTTCAAAATTCTCGTGAAAAATAATCCTGCGAAGGAAATCAATTCATTGCCTTAACTGGGAAATTATTTCTGTACATTCATGATACCTCCTCACCGGCTTATAAGGTTTGAATGTCAAAATAAGGATGACTCCAGTAATAGAGGAGCTTCGGCGTTGGGTTCATAAAGATGATCTGAACTATTTATTTTATAGTTTTAAGCTCGAAAACCTTGACATTTTCCATTTTATTGAGCAGCCAAGGCTCCTGTGCTAAAACACATGCTCTTTTGCTTCAGAAACGTTTAATTTATTGCCAAAATGGGAGATTATTTAAATTATATTCCTGCTTCGGCCTTTCTTATTTCAGTTAGAATTATACCCTAGTCCCATTGCGAGGAGATAGATGCCTGATTCCTTTATCTAAATATATTCAGAAATCTCAGACTATTTTCAACTAAACCTTAATTAAATGTATTTATGTATGGAAGTGTTTTTGATCAAAACTTGTTGGAAAAGGTCATTTTTCCCTAAGTATATTACAATTCAGTATTGGACTTGGAATAGAGGAAAGGAAATTAGAAAATTAAGTAAGTTTCCGCTATCAAAGCTTGGTTTAAATGATAAAATTGAAGAAATATTTGCATGTCGGAGTTCAAATGATCTTTAAATCCCAGAAACTGAGAAAAATAGGCGTACGTAACTGGGTGAAAAGTGTTTTGGGAAATATTTACTCGCAACGTTCCACTGGGAGCCAATTCAATTCCTCAGGAACGTTTGGCTACAACGTTATTTCCGCCAAGAAAAATATATTGGGTTTTAATCAAACGGAAAGTAATAAAATTTTAGCTAATGGTGCACGAAAGGAAAAAAAACATTTTCATCTCCAACGGGAATCTGAAAAAAACGTTCATTTTGTGAAACATTCGTGGGCCAACTTAGTGTGAGCAGAGAATGAAGGCAAGTCTTTAGCAAAGAAAACTAATGAAAGGAAACATTTTTAGCGAGGGACATCAATCCAAAATATCTGGATTAGTGTCCTTTGTATACGCCTATATTCTGCAGATCTCGAGCATGTTCGGTCTCCAAAATCAATTGCCTCGACCGGGATTCAAACCCGGATCCTTCGATGCCCGGCCGAGTGCTTAAGTCTGTTAAGCTATCAGCGCATCCTCTTTAAATCTGAAATTTTGGGAAGATGCCGCGATGACATATTTGGCTAAAAAACTCGGCCGGATATATAGGGATCTGGGTTCGAATCCCGGTCAAATTGAATTATTTTTATTCTCTGGAGTTGTTGCATTGAAATGCATATTAGCGGATGACTCCGTTAAAAGTTACTGTTACGGCATCTCCCGCAATTTCTTGGAATTTGTGAACTTTAGTCTTTGCGTTGGAAGCTCAAGTTGGAATGTCATTTTTTTAAGAAAATGAAAACAATCTGAAATCGAAAGATGGCGACCGAGGGAGCCAAGCCTCTCCCACTCCCGGGTACGATACACAATTAGGCCGAATTCCGTTGTTGTTAGGACTCATTTTCTCTCTACTGTCCATCATAAAAATCATGGGATTAATAATAAAAATGGTTCCCCGTTCCCTTCTTCAATAGTATTTTTAATGTAACACCGCGACTCAATGGTTGCCACTCTGCTGTCAGACGCCTTTGCAGCCCCCTAAAAGAAGAGCAGACGCTGCGCGGACTACTTCCGCCTGGCTACTAACCTTAAACCTTTCTGGGACGGGTGACTTTACGTGCCAGCACAGCTCCATGGGTCATAGGAACGCACTAGCCCTTCCACCACTTCAAGAATTTAGGCTATAGGAGACACCAGGTAATATATTGATCATCAATGTCGAATGATTTATAGGGACCGTTATCAGCTTACAAAGACAAGATCTATTGCTCTAAATTTCACCCAAAAAATATTTTTTAAAACTTTTGCTATGGTTGACAATTGAGATCTTCGAGCAAATAAACATTTCTAAAAAGCATGGCTGGAAAATATGGCGATGTAAACGAGAAGGTAACAAGCTCTTAAGTTCAAACACAGTTCGAACATTTGCAGTTACATTGGGACTCAGTTAAAAACCATTACTTTCAATGATTGAACTGATGATGATGGTAATTCATGGCAATATAACGAGGGAAATCTAATGTTAATTTTTAAAATCAATTGTCATTATTTTCATAGCTACTCACTTGTTAACCTCATTAAGAAGGCAAATGTTAAGGCTGAGGACTCTTTTGTATTTAAAGATTTTTACTTCTGGGACCTCTCTCTATAAATTATTACTCGCTAGAGCCTAAAACCTCAGCATTGAATTTCCTTTGATAGGGGGATAAGGGGAATGTGTACAAACAGATTTTAAGATCTTTATGAGTTAATACTCAAATAGAAACAATGATATTCATGCATAAAATTACTAAATCTATCAAGCATATTCTAGCACTTATGTACTAGCATTTAATTTCCGTCAAGCATCAGAAATTTAAAAAAAAGCAGAAAAAGTGAAAACGAAAAGGTTTTTTCCTTACTGAATTAATGCAAATAAACTAAAAGGAGTACGACTGAAGTGGCTGGGGTTAATGATCACAATATAAGTTTTATGGCGGAAACAAATGCGAGCACATTCCAAAAAGACGTAACACTTTTAACTACGAACTGCTGCTACTGGGGAAAGCGATAAGTTTTAAATGGAAAAGCGGAGATAAGTGGGTAGTGATGATCATGGCGCGGGAAGAGCAGTGATCGAGGAAGAAAACGAGGTAGGGACGAAGTATGGGTCGCAAGATCATGGTAAAGTGGGTGGGATCATGACCGTGTCGGGGACTGCTCAATGGTCGTGAATTCAATAGGGGCGTGAGTGATAAACAGAGCTAAGCAGACACGTATAGGCCATTCTGACATCAATTTCCGTTTTACTAAAAAGCTGAACTGAATCACCAGATAGATGTGATCCTAAGTGCATAAAGTAAATAAATTACTTTAGCTTCGATTTATTAAACTTTTAATTAAAACAATTTTTGACAGAACGACTGGATTCTTTAAATTCCATATACATTTATCGTTGTATTACACAAGTAATTGTATGGTAAATAGTGTTTATAATAATGTCTTTATCAACGTTAAGATTTATTCATGCTAATTATTTATTATAATTGCATTGTTTCAATGACCATAATGCGGTGGTAGATGTTTCCCAAATAATATGTGAAAGTATAGATTAGTTGTTTTTCACCTAATTCATAAAAATATCAGGTACTGTTGATGATTTACCTTATCACACAAAAAGCTATTTGTTTCCAGCTATAACAACAAATAAAATGAGTTTCTAAACACGGAAAAACCAATGAAATTTCTAAGGAATATTGTGTTTGAAGGTAAAAAGACAATTTTATCACTAAAGAGTCGATGTTCTAAATCCATGTTACCAGAAGGAGATTTAAGGGAAAGCTAAACCATAGCAAGGGAACATAATTTGCAATTGAGCGATTTAAATCTATTGCAAAAGTCTGCTGAATGAAAACACTATGAATTAAATTAAAGTCTGATGACAATCTATTCTGACAAATTATTACAACTCCTGGAAATACTGGAACTCCATGGTGTTTTAAATTTATTATAATACTGCTGTTTGTTTGGTTGCCACTGAACAGTCCAAAATAATGAGGCCTGATCTAGTGTTTTTTGAACAGTTGAACATGCTAGCATGCCCAACTTAAATGAAGTGAGCATTTTTGATACCATATTTTAATACACACGTGGGAAAGAAATCCCTAGCATCGCAAAGTAGAAAAATTCTACGAGGTATTCTGAACGGGCAAACATCATCTTAGCAGTCTTTGAAACCTGTGCTTGCATTACGTTCTCCAGAGTACCTTTTATTACCCGCACGTCTCCATTATTCCTCGGACGTGGGTTGAACCTGTCCCTGATTTCCGTTTCCTTGTTCTCTTGCATTTTTGTGTTCCACAATCTCCTCCCGCAATCCTTTCTAGCAATAAACACTCCAGGAGTCCACGAGAGAAAGGATTCAAAAATCGAACCTCTTTATGTGGTTGATACTATACAGGCGATAGAATGATGCCAGTTGCCCGTGCCTTGGATGTGAGACAGAGTACTTTAGAACTTCAGAATTTAACAACACAATTGTATGGAATTATAAATTTGTAACAAATTGTTGTACTCTTTCTTGAAGGGAAAAGCTCATGAAAGCAAGGTTCAGTAAAATCTCTGACTAATTCATCCTGGTGTTGCTTAACCAAAGAAGTTTCCGCTAGGCTCGAGTCACACCCTTGACTTTTGTTCTAATTGCAGCGAATAGTAAATTCTTACTCAAAGGAAAAGTTTTAATTTACTTCAAGTTTTAATGTGTAGTGACTTTGCTTCCACATTTCTTAACAAATTTTGCGCATCTACATATACCTACATTTCTTGCCTTACACTAGGCTCATAAAACTTTTCCTGTGAGTAAAACTTTAACCAATATAAACATGACACGTTTTTATGGATTTTCATTTGATGTTTGAGGTTTGTAACAGCAGTTAACATTCATATTATAAAAGCTATCATTACGAATCAAAATTATTTTTTCTCAATGTCCCATCAAATAATTTCTGTAATACCAGTGACCGTAATTTTTAGTTAATTACAATTGAAAAAATAAAATTTGAAATTTATTTACCCTTCAAAATTATTTTTATGCCAACCTAAAATGTAAGAGCTTCATTCAAAATCAGCTATTTAGTGTAAAAAGATCAAATACTATTAGTTCGTATTTAAAAGGATGTATTATGTTTTGAGATCCAGAGATACCTTCTCCATTCATCAAAATCAAACTTGACTCCGAGCCATCCGCTTGAAACTAAACATTTCTATGCCCAAGCAAAACGTTTTTCAGTTACGGTCGAAGGTAGAAAATAAAATATGACCCATGCAAATAAACTAGGTAATTGGCTAAATAAAAATAACTAGAATGAACACCTAAAATTGACTCATTTATCTCTTATAAACAGGGAATAAATTCCTAAGGACAAATTTTCTTAATTTAAGAGAAAAAACCACCTTCATAAATCGACAAAGATGATTAAAGTCTAAAAATTAGGTGATTTATGGACCGTATGTTTTCTATTAGTTCCATTAATACTTATCACACGGTGAAGTAAATTGAAATATTATGATATATATTGAATTTTTATAAATTCGTTCCGAATTTTGGCCCGTGGGCATGTTCTTTCAATTTAATCATTCAATGCTAGTCCACCATTCTTTGAAATTCGTACATTCCTGAGGTGGGATCGTATTGCATTAACAGGTCATGCATTACCTAAGAACAGCCATGCTAAATTCTTTATTTCAACAAAAACAAAAGGTACGAAAAATCAGAAAAAAATCATGTGCTCAAAACTAAGACTACCCAACGGGAAACGTAATCCACAAATGAAAGCTTCGACCAACTGATTTCTTCATTCCTCTATCCAAATCGCGTTTAACGAGAGTTTAACCCAGTTATTATTTAAAACTCTTTAACTCTACTACCGTATATTGAAAGTAACTCAATAGACTTTAATACCTCAATCAAAAGTGTTCACTTCTCAAGCTAAGTCTCAACAACTATCAGGCCTTAACTCACATCACGTCTTTTTTATGTTCCATGGTGGCCATTCTCCCAGCAAAAGTCATTTCCCCTGATGGTTTCATCCATTAGGAGTGGAGAGTGATCTCCCTAAGGCCCCATAAAGGCCAACCCTTTTCTCCCTTTCATCACGTTCTTAATGTTTAATCCATTCTACCTTCCGCTTAGGAAAGATCACAATGAAATACCATTATCACTCGGCGTAACTTATGTAACCAAACAATCTCGATAGGAGGGACATTTAATGCTAGAATTATTACGCTGAGTGGGAAAAAGTCGGGTTTACTCTTTTATTTTTAATTTCATTATGACTGAAGCATTTCAGGTAAGGGAAGAATACCATCACTGGCTTAAAAACTTTAGTTCTGAATACATTTTACGGATCTTGATGCAATTATAATTAAAAGAAACTACATTTTGTATATAAATGCTGAAATGCTCATGTTTTTGCAAAAGAGGGAACTTTTACTAAATGCGGTTTTATAAAAGTTTTAAAGGACGCATAACCAAACATTAGCTAGAAAATTATATTGTCCTAATCGATAATTGGAGGCAACTAAGATTTTAAAATAATTATTATCATACCAACAATGACATGATGATCGAATGTTCGTTATTTACTATGCGTACTTACCCTTTAGGCTTCTTCGATTTTAAGACTATCACTAAATTTGCAATTACATCTGCAAAAAAAGCATTGATGTTTATCAAATTTTAACACTCTGAACCACCCATTGGGCTCGCTGTAGTTAGTGAAGTTACGACGCGGCGAGGGTTATTTCCAAGGATGTGTTTCTCTTGATTACCTACTAAACTTCCCCTGAAGGCATTCTTCCCTCTCGGCTTCTTTCCTCACGCTCCTCACCCCACATTCCATCCACTTTTAACACCCCCCCCATGAACACACTTTCGCCACTTTCTCCTCTAAATACGAACCGCCTAGTGGAATCCTCATTCTCTCCCCTATTCTTTCCTCCCTAATTTTATTCATTGACGCAAGTAAGAGTGAAGTTGTGCGGGGATGGTTCGAGGGGGATGGAACATGCCGTATCTTCAACTCTAACCTTCTCTCAGGTGGCCCTTAACCGTATAGTGTAAAGCTCTTTCGAAGAAATATAATTATACCATTCATAAAAGCATCCATTTGTCACATTTGTCTCATCTTTAACAAAGGTGTTTGTTTTTATCCTTGTGGGTGCCAATTAAAAAAGCTTGCACTTCACTATACAGCGACTAAAATCCAATCGATCGGCTATCAATGTTAAAATATTCGTTCACTTTTAACAGGTTGTTAGCTACTCTGTGAAAGCGAGAACTGTTAAAGCTATAAAAATAATACTCATCAACCTTGAATATCGTTTTCAAACATCCAAAGTAGAAAAGGGTGGTTATCCGATTTTTTTGCCTGATTTTGAGGAGGCAAATCAATTATTTATTTCGTCATGTGATTACACGACTAAGCGGTCTACCGAATGTTATAGATTGTTTTATCTTAAAGGTCTCATTTAATTATTACTGGCTTTTACTAATCGGCGATCATCTTTGCTTCCAAAGCGAGGTAGAAGTAAAGGGATAGTCACATTCAACAGAAATGAAGGGATACATAAAGGAAGCGTGATTGATGAGGAGTTTACTGTAGCACGGGGTGTCTTGCTAAGCGAGGCTGAAAATGCAGTAGTGATTAGACCCCGTTTCCAAACAACACCTGAAGTGATAGACTACCATAATAAAATAATAATAGGCCGATCCAAATTATTGCAGGGGCATCACGGCATATTTGGGTTAATCCACAAAAATGTTCCTCCCTCATGGAAGTGTTGCTTTGTGGATCCACATGATTCCTCATGCATTAGAAATGATTCTGAAGTTGGAAAAACTATGCTTTGGACCTATTTTCGCCCATATTATGGCTATTGCATGGGGACGGATACATGTAAAAATTCGCTTTCTTGAACAGAAAATGTTAGATGTAAAAGATAAGGACAAAATAATATATTTTAAATGCCATATGAATAATTAATTAATTATAACGCTATTGAACATTTGTTTAGTAATTCGTGTACGTATTCTCCTAATTTGAGTATTAACAGAGAATGATGTTTTTCGAAAAATTATCATATGTGTCTATTATATGCATTTTTTGATATGCGTAATAAATGCGTGATAAATATTAATTATTTTATTTACTGGCTGTAATGATTCTATAACCATTTACTCCATTTCTCGCAATTTCTAACGCATATCTGTTTCCTTGGCATTATTGGATTAAATTTATTAGCTAAGGGTATAAACACGCCATCTTTTTTCCCTTTACGTCTATTATATTTTTGCCAACGTTCCTTCTGACACCATTCAACTCCAACCGTTCCACTCAAAACTATTCCAACACCCACATCTCAAAATCCTCAGATTTAGGCTTATCCTCTTGCCTCAACAACCAATTTTCCAAGCCAATCAAAACGAAGGTCTGCATTGACGTTTTCACTGGTTTTTTCGTTATATTTCACCTAATGTGCCTGTCATCAAATCCCAAATCCTCTTTCAATACCCATATTACTCTGCCCAACCTCCCCTAAAAACTTCCTAAATAGGTGTACTGTTATACATGTTCTAGTTTCTGTCACCCCAATTTAATGATAATTTTATTCTTCCTTGTTCTTGAAAATCTCTTTGCCTACGGTTTATTTTCCCCTAGCCGCGATCATATTAATATTCATCCAAAAATCTAGCGCACTGCTTTTGCAACAGGCTGAGTTTTAACTCTCATATTTTCCAATTGATTTTGTGAAGTGTTGCATTTGGGGGGACTTCCGTGGCCACCTACTTAAAGAATTTGGTTCGATACTTTTATTAGGACATAACGTGTCTGATACACGGCAGGAAGACAAAATCAATACGTAACAAATAAATTTGCAAATTGGCGCATTACCGGGTTTAAATAAAATACTTGGCATTTTTACTGATCAAAATAACGTGAATTCTGATTCCCGTCTACAGCAACATCTAAAACTTCTATGCGTGAAGTCGGAATATTTGAACGATTTAGAAGCAATGTGATTGCACAGGCAGGCATGGCAGCTGAAACTCGTTTACCTGCATGCAATAATTTGTAAATACTATATTTTGAAATTTACTAGTTTTTCGTATAACATGACTTGATGCGTTCTACCTTTCCCGATGAAATGAATAGGAAACCGTTATTATCTCCACATTGGATCCATTTTCAACAGTTTGATGGAGGCTAAAATTTAGAAACTCGCAAAACTTGTTAGGCACTTCGGTCGTTAGAATTTGGCTGTGGCGTGTTACTGCCAAGCAATTACACTACCAACGGAGTGTTTTGTACCCCTACATTTATTGTTTTGCGGTTGGTGTCTACAAGAGAGAAATGGTTTCCCACTGTAACATGAGAGCATAGCGAAAGTCGAAAGCATTATCAAGCATGGATTTAACCCGATAAATTCCTACATTATCCACAATAACGTTTTTCTCCAGAATTTATCTTCCGAATGCGAGTATAGTTCCCCACCAATTACCTCCGCCTGAGGAGTCCATTGTAATGCCAGCGTTTTTCGTTGATATAACATTCCATGTATTCGACTGAACTCGCCCGAAATGGATCTATTTCGGTAATCACGCATTTCCTGAATGGCGCCTCGGTGATAACTAGGAAGTGATACACTGATTTCACATACAATGAAACGCTATAAATAGTCTAAGCTTTCCTTCACATATACGCCGCGCTCCACGCATTGGTAACTTCGATCCTTTTACTGGAATGACGGCTACATGGTTGCGTAAATTCCGAAATACCTAGCGAATATTTCCAAAGAAAATTCGACTCATTAGTCTCCACGAGAGAAATAATAAACTCCAAAGAATCAGTAAACGACGATATTTTTTCTTGAAAAATCATGCATTTGAAATCGTTGAGTGATCACCCCGTCAAATCGATTTTTTGATTTACCCCGAGTGCACTTTCTTAGTTATTTGAATTGTGGCAAAAAAAAATTTTGACAAGTTATGAAATTAGTTTTTGTGGCACATTAAGTTATATCACGAAACAAATCTTTGGGTTTATAAATTAATTGAAGAAAGAATTTACTAAACACTTACCGCATATTCTCTCCTACTTTTTTCAGTACAAATGTGAATTATTAGTCTCTGGGAAAACCTTAAAATCTTGAAAATAGTTTTGTGTATGTTTTAATTCCAGCGATATTTGTATATTACTTAAATACGACACTTCTGTGAAAGTATCACCTTTAAATTTTGAAGTAGGGGGTTAAAGAAGTGACTTCGAATGAATAACAGAGGGAATACAAAAAGGGATTTGGTGAATATTATTGGAAATGTTGGCGGATGATTAATATGGTTAAGTTGAATTTAGGCAACAAAGTTGGGAATTCGTTGAAGATTTAAACTAATAGTACTATTCTCATACTGTCTCGCTGTTAACAACGATAACAATTAGTATATGTTTACAACTTTTGCCTAAACAATAAAACAAAACAATTCGCACGCAGTTTAGTGTTAAGAAAACTTATTTGCTACAAACGTTCCTTGAGTTTTATTTATCATATATTTTTACTATTTTTTGCCATCCATATTTTAAGTTTGGTATACAAATGGATGTTACTTTGAGAATGCGGCATATGACAAAAAGAATACCTAATACTTACTCCGCAATAAACTCTTATGCTTTAAACTATTATTCGAAACTCTTTTATATGCCATTAATTCATTGATTAACTATACAGTATTAGCATGTGCGCCTTTTTCTGATTTATTAAAAATTTATTTTAAGGTCGCCACACCTACAGGGCTAAGAGTTTGACGTGAAGTCCCCTAATCACGCAATTACACATTATAATGCCAGGATATTGTTTTTCTCTTATCTCCCGCAAACTCCATAAGGTCACTTTTTATTTATAACCATACATTTTACATATTAATCTAATCAGTAGCTATTAATCGCTAAATCGTGTATTTTTTACGCTCTCAGGAATTCACTATAGTAAAATTTTTAATAATAGGATATTAATTAAAATTCAATTTTAGTTTGTAACAACAACATACAGAAAGACGGAATACTGAATAAGTGAATTAAATTCCTTTGATGATATACCGTATATCCTCTTCAATTTCTGATTTATGCCGAGTCCATCTTTTAGCCTAATGGAGAACTTTGGGCTAGGACAACCATATCATCTTCCTTCATTTTCTTCTCCTTTACCCCGTCAACTACCCTAGAAAATAATATTTTTCAAAATATTATAAACATTACCCCTGTTTAAATAAAACAGGTGCTAACCACGGATGGTTACATTTATTCTCTTTCCTAAGCACTGCCTCAACCCTAAATGAAATATCAACTTAAAAGCTTTCACGCGACGTTTTATTCTGTCCCATTTGGGTCCCTGAGAAACTCTATATTGAGAATATAACAGAAATCTTTTTTTTCCTGCGGGGTTATAGTTAATTAAAGATATTATGCTGCTTCAATTCAGAACCATCTGCTTGACGTAGAGTTTAATCTAATAGGCAACGTTATCCATTTCGGAAAGAGAAATACTTAGTTCTTCCATATGTATTTTATGAAACACGACCTAGGTTTCGACTTACAAAGTCATCATAGGGTGAAGTAAAGAAGACACAGAGCTTTATATAGTAGACCGACCCCACCCCCCAAACATGCACACCAGTTTCCCTTCTCTTTCCCCTCCTCCCACTTCTCAAACACCTCCCCCCTCCTCTTCTCTGTGTAATATCTAAATCTCTGTGTCTTCTGTACTCTACCTGATGATGACTTTGTCAGTCAAAACCTAGGTCGTGTTTAATAAAATATTTGTGGAATAATTAATTATTTCTTTTTCTGGAATGAATCGCTTCCACAAAGTGACGCTTCAAACCATTCTATTAACGTCGTCCATCATGACAATATTTTATTTGCAATTGGTATATGGTTTCAATCCGCATTTTACTTGATCTCAATTTCTCAAATCAATGTAGGTAGGCCTTCTCTATTTCTCAGTGCCCTAAAATATTTTTGCTAATTCAACCTTTTCCTACATTTTATACGTAGATATTGGAGGGAAATCCACACGGGAATGTCCCGATTTTGTGTTTAAATGTTTACGGAACCATCCGTTAAAAAGCTGAATTCGTACTTCACTTTGGCTCTTGTCAAAAACCTATTCATTAGTTCATATTTTTATTGATGGTATTTAAAAAATTACCGTGGAAGTGCTTTCGTTCTAGATATTTTTTATACATACCACCAATAATTGATAATAATCTCTTCTTTTAATGCCATTCAAAGGGATTCGGGCCCTAAGTTAATCCTCAATATATGAATGGGATCTGTATTGTTTCGAGGAGGTATCTTTAGACTTATTGGGTTTCCTACCGAAGTACTCCTACTTTCTCAAAAGCTTATCTACAATTACTTCTGCCGATTAATCATGCATTAATATTGATTTCTTTCTTTAATCATTTCTTATTTTTCGTTCACCATCATATCTTATGGACGCCATAACCTCATACACTTCAATCTTGACATTTTTCATGAATAATCTAATATTGTTACTATTTACTCCATTTTATAGTCATTATTCTTACTGTAATAAAATGGTTACGTTTGAAAGCTATTTTTTTATTTTGGAAAAATAATAGTATGAGTGTGCTTACAGAGGTTCTGCTTTACTTTGATCATGACTCACATATTAGTTTCACGTTTGGTGGTAGTATTACTTAGGTTTAATATGATCTTGTTAAAACATGGCTTACACACCAGCGATACATATTTCACTTTGTTTTCCACTTTCACGAGGAATGGAAACTTTGACGTCGTCTAATTAGAAATAAATGTACGTAACTCTCTTCAATCGGTATCACACGTGGTTTCCATTAGCGCGAGTTGGTTTGCCGACGAAGGATCAATTCGTTTCGCAATATAGTGTGATTAATCACATGGGTTCATGACATTCAATCTCTCACGAGCCCCGAATCCTCACCTCCCAGGTTTGGTCGGGGATTCCGGAGATAGGTCGAGGGAATGAACGGATATCAATACCAATATCAATACGTGTTTGGAAACACATGATGGTCGAAACGATTAATACTTGCCATGAATATGATGAAGTTGGAAAATATTTTCTCCAAATCAAGAGCTTAAAAGTGAAAATACTCTTTTAAGTATCAAGTATTTTAGAAAATCAAAAAGAATCACGTGTTTCCACTTGATTTTTTGAAATGACCTCACCATATCCCTATACATTCGTTTTTTCCCCTTTTATTTCTGGCCCTTTCTGACCTATCTCACCCTTTCGTACCGTACACATTCAACTCCCTTTCCCCTCTGTCTCCTCTCTCTTGTCGTGGTCAGAAACCAACACGGTGGTTCCAGGGGTTTTGGTGGAATCCTCAAATCTGATTATGGTCGGGGATGGAAAAAAGCATATAAAAGGTTACACTAAATAATTCCGTTGAAAAACTGGGAAGTGGAATGCATACAGAGCGGTGCTACGGTTTCCCTCCTGGACTGAAAGGTTTTGAAAGAAGCAGGAAAAAGCAAAGTCAGTTATAATGGCGCAGTCATTGTTTTACCGGTTGACAGATTAGAAAAGTACCAATATATAGTTGACAACAAAAGGCATTTTGCCGCTTCTATTTCCCCATTGAGAAAATTTCCATCGACTAGTAGTCATTGTTTTGTCGAATAAATATGAAAATATATGCGCATAAATTATTTTTCAAAAGGGTTTTATATATTTACAATTTTACATTTAATTTCACTAAATTCAGCTAACTCTTAGTTCTTCGGAACACCTTAAAGTGTTATCACACACCTTAAAGCTCAAGAGATGTAAAAATGCTAAATATCAACTTGGTAAAATGTCGGAATATTGCATCAAAATTAAATTGCATTAAATAAAGTACGAGGTTAAATTGGGCAATACAGTGGTAAAATCGGTGAATTCTCACATAATACAGTAGAGTTATGAAACAAAAAATTATTCTCGGACTCCATTTTTCCTTGGCTTTACATTGTCTGCGAAATCATCCTTTCTGCTTCATAGAAAACAAACGAAATTGCTCAATAAATGGAAGATTGAATTACTCTAAATGCTTATATACCATTTAAGTTAGGTTTTGGATGGATAAATTGGACGAAAATAAATTTCTTTGTCTATCTTAAAAAAATACAACCATTTATTCGGCACTAAAATAAACCCTTTTTCAATTCCGCATACTTTTTAATTCCATCCAAAATGATTTTTTCTACCAGTTCTTGACGCAGCTAACATTTACCACTGTCAATTATCAATCTATATTGTCAATATGTCATCAAATTTCCCTACATTTTGCCTCCGTATGAATTGTCAAAACAATACCCTCTCCTTTCCGGCCATGCGTATTACTTCCTTGTTTGTTTTTCTCGTTTTCCACTCTACCTTTTTCATTCTTCACCACACCTCCACCTCAAAAGCCTCTAATCTACGCCCAGCGTGTTATTTCAATGAAGACGATTCAGCAGTTCACAAAATCACGATTCACTTTACCAGTCTTTTCTTAAATTTATCAGTCAACCCATCTCTAATTTACTTATTCCTCTTTTGATTGCTTCTTTACCCAACTTAATTGTTCATCTTATTTCCCCGACAACTTGACCATCTTGGTTCAAAACAATGCACTGAAAGGTAAAAGGGAAGGGTCTTTCATCTGGTCTAGTTACTGATCTCCTATTTAAATCTTTTTATCAACTTCTCTCTTTTGTAAACACCTCATAGTCCTTTGTTCGTTAACATCGACTCTCATCTCATATCGTACACACTGAGCAATGCATGTAAAGCCTTGGCAGACAGGCTTTATTAAGTTTGACCATCTAGCTAATCGGATATTTATATGATATTAAAAATTTTATACTGGATTTTATTCATATTTCCAGTTATTCCCATTCCTCTTTAAACATTTCCTACATAAAGACGTTGAAAATCTCGGATTATGATGGGCACCCTTGCCTCATCCTTCTTCCTAACTCTGCCTTTACCCACCCTTCATTTCCCCCTTTCAAATCTGAGACATATTCATCTTGTAAATAGAACTCCTATTCCTCCAATCGACTCGTAATTCTGAAATACAAGTGAATAATGAATAATTTATGAGTAATACTTATGCAGCCCTGTATATGTATTGTGTTAGCCAAATTCACTCCATCTAACGCCTCCTTGATTTGTATTTTCCTCTCTATTTACTCGAATGACCTCATTTTTGATATGACAGCACGTGTGCCTTTCTCCTATGATGGAAATGTATTGAGATGTCTTCTCCGTAATGATTGGTTACTTAAATTTAATATAAGATTAGAAATACGTGATTAAAATATATTGTGTAAATTACGTTTACGCGTTCTAGAATCCTACGCAAGTATCTATTAAGTGAGGACTTAATGAGGAGGAGGAATTTATGATTTTTAATGCCTCTTTGCACGACTTAATCTGGAGAATTTATTTTGGTGAGACCCACAGAATAGTTACTTCGAACTGACATTAAATTTATATGTTAATCATTTACTCATTTCATTTGAATTAATACTATTATTTTATCGCAATAAAAGATTCATGCTCATATAATCATATATTGATCGAGTTTGAGTGGCAAAGATGTGAGTCAAGGGAAAGCCTTAACTAATGCGTCTCAATGAGAGAAAATATTTAATCCAGACTTTTATTACGCTGCACTCGGTGCCAAATACGATAAATTTATCCAATAAAAATTGATTACTTATATCGTGTGCTAAATATATCTGGAATTAAATGCACCATTTTTATAGCAAATTCATAAAAAGAAGGAACTTCGTTGGAAAGAAATGGAATTGATTCTATGAAAATTTCTTTCAATATCTAAGGCAATGTCATGCCGGGAATAGCGTGGCACAGAATTGAGGACAGAAATAATCATTATAAATATTTAACAAAATAAATTTTACCGGTCGTTTTCATTTAAGATACTATTATTACGCATGTGAATGTTCTTTTTAATTAAACATGCTTTGTTAAGACTGTTTATCTGCACAATATTACGAGGATATGTTCTAATTTGGAGATATGCCCACATCAGCTACTTTTCGCATAATAAAGGAATAGTTAAATCAAAATTTTCAATGAAAAATGTGGTTGCATTCTTACATTGTATTTACGGTGCATAAATATGGATATAGTCGCTGAATTCTGCTTTACGCGATTAAATGAAATATATCAGATCTGTATAATAAGAACCATGAAATAATTTCAGAAAAAATCTTTTTTTTTAGATATTGCTACAATGCCTCAAAACTTAGGAGTAGAAAATTGTCGACTGCCAACCTGTCCAAGAGGTTGCGAACTTCTTCAACGCGTTGTATGTCTTCACGAGCAGACACACGACCCTGGTTTTGGAAGTCCGTCAAGAGTTTAGCGAAGATGTTTCCCATCGCCAAATTTGCAATGATAATGAAGTGCACTGTCATCTTATCAGTAGAAATTCGATCTTCGATCTTACGCACAATAGACGGAGAGTCTGAATTCCACACTTCACGCCCATGTCAGGAAAAAATTGTTACCGATACTTTTTAAACAAACCTTGTATACCTCAATAGGGATATGTATCCCATTGTCTTCTATGGCAGTCAATTGCTTCCCTAACTTCGCTTGCTAAGTTGGCACTCACTAGAGAAGAAGTAATACTACTTTTATAATGGTTAGCAGGAACTTATTTAAATAGTCTCTTTAATTTCATAGTAAAATAATAAATACATGAAATTTAAATTTGAACACACATTTTGGTATAACTAAAGGTATTCAATAAATATTTTAATAATTTCATTTACATTAAATGAATTTTGTAATTAAATGTATTGTTTTTATCACCTACTTTATAGCTTGGCTGTTCAATGGCTGAACAAGTCTTCCGAGTTGCAAACCAACATCATTGAAGCTCTATCTATGCTCTGGGAACGCGTTTCAAATAGCGATGAATTTTGAAAAACATTGGAATACGTTACAAAATTTCTCGCAATTTCGAATAAAAAAACAAAAAATAATGATAGATGAAAAAATTTCGTTCAGTTTTTCTCTTCTGGAAATTCTCTTGAGTTTGCACGTCCATATTTTTAATTTATTTTCGGAAATAAATACATCCTGCTAGCATTAAAAGTGCACCTTTCATGCATCTCGTATGGGAGGTGCTGTTAGTGATTTGAAGTAAAACCTTAGACTTGAGATACACAGGGAACTTACCTATTATCTGTTTAGTGGTGTTATTAAAAAAAATTCAAAGTTTGCAAGTCGTTAAAATTCTGTTTTTTTTAGAATCTAGCGTTGCAGAAACACATTGCATAAAAACGCAGGATTTAGGAAGGATGTAGTAGTATTTAGAAGGATATAAAATTATATATATATATATATATATATATATATATATATATATATATATATATATATATATATATATACATACATACATACATACATACATACATACATACATACATACATGCATATAATGTACTTGGCTGAGTAATTATATTATTGGTGACACTGGAATCTCATTGTTCAACCTTATTATATGATGTCTCTCTTAAAATATTTTTGTCTAATAAAATTATGTTTATATATATATATATATATATATATATATATATATATATATATATATATATATATATATATATATACATATATTGAAATAACTTAATATTCATAAATGAATAAAAACTTTTATCTAATGGAACCCTAGACCAAAATATTTTCAGAGAGACACATAATAAGTGTGAACAATGAGATTCCTATGTCACAAATAATATAATTACTCAGCCAAGTCTTCCCAAGCAAACAAGATAAAAGATTTGACATATACATACAAATTACGGACTGGTTGCGTCATTCAGATTAATTTTTTCAAACAATTTCTGTATGAATAATTTAGGCATACATTTATAATATATTTCTCTTTCGTATTTTTAATTCAAGAAATTATGCAAGCGATGAACGTCAAAACTTATGGGTCTAAACAATGAACTCTTACGTCCTTACATAATAATGTACAACCTGAATGATTTGAATCACCAAAAATATACTTTGTTTATAATGCGATACTGAAAACTACCTTTGACGTCATTAATTATCAATTCGTAAAAATTATTTTACTAACCAGCGTGAATTGACTTAACAAAAAATCTGCATTTTGATGCGGAATTATAGCAACACAGAGCTAAATGGTATTTACGTTTCAATTCAACGCATTCCTATATTCAACATTCATCAGAAGGTCAAGAATTTAACGATATTTTGTTAATTCATATGTATTTTTTATTACTGTTGCTATTATTATTTTTATCATTGAATCCGTCATCATCACCAGATATACCTAAGAAACGTTGACTGCGATTAACTATGATTGGGTCATTTTATCTTAATCCTATCCCTGAGATATATGTTATATATCAGTGATAAATAATAGACACTAATATGAAAAGTATTACTTCATGCTTAAGCTAACGAAAATTATTTTTATAATGGAAAAAATGTGATCGGAACAGCATAATGAACTCATCAGTTATACATATAAATACAAATTTTTCTTAATTTTGATGGTGTACACAACATTTTGAAAATATAGGCATCCATTCTAAATGTACGTAGCTAATTTTGTTAACGAAAAATCTTAGAATTTATAATTACAGAATCTTAGAATTTACTATTTCAAAGGCACATTTTTATATTGGTTAGTACTCATACAATTATTGGGGTGAAGGAGCACTCCCTTAAAGCGTAGTTGTAACATTTACTGCAAGCTACTGACAGATGAGGTCATTTGTGCGTTAGAATATTTATTAAATGGGCAAGAAGTGGAGAGAAACTCGGCAATAAAATCAGCCTACTCTCAACGAAAGGTTCCAACAAGTCCATAGTCGATCTCATTTTAGTATCTTCTGAAAGTATTTTGAAATAGTTTTGTACTTACATTAAAACGGCGTGATATTTTAGCATACCGCAACGTCTTCATTCACAAATCAAATAAAAATAGCAATACCTATTTATAATAAAAGATGAATTTATAATGACTATGACATTATTTCAAGTTTCGCTGGTTCATGTTATTGATGAGACAACAAGGAACTTGTACTCAAAGTAGAGAGACACATTCGTCAGTTAAATCGACAAATCATGCACCTCGAGTGATTAGGGCGTATTTGCCAATCACTCTTAGTATATTTGAAGCAGAACTAATTTATGCCAGGCGTATCCAGCCCTTTCGTTAGTTTCAGTTAGTTGAGCCATTCGTGCTTGCAAATTCTACCACCTTGACTATACCCGAGATGCCCGCTATCTTGCGTCGTACACGTGCAATCGCCGACGTATATATCTCGAGATCACAGGAGCCATTCATGCTTGCTAAAAAATCCCTAGCCCTCCCTCTCCTCCTCTTCTCTCGCTCTCTCTGCTCCTCCACCACTAGGCATTATACAGAGAGAACAGAGCGAATGGCGCTTACAACTCCGGCAGGGTTCGAGCCGTACGTTTAACGAGACCAATTCGGACGACCAACGGAATGGTCAAGGGGTTTGGAGGAGGGAACGGCGGTGGGGCCCGGAGGGGGACAGTGGAGGGGAGAGATGGGAGTTGTACCTAGACGCGGGGTAGGAATGGAGGCTCGGGACGAGGAGTGGGTGACTCACCGATTCGGATGACTGGTGGTAGCCCGGACGTGAGCGTTCCTCCTCCTCCGCCTCCCCTCTGGCTTCCGCCGCCCGCTGCCGAGGCCCCCGCCGATGCCAGGGGACCCCCCGCAGCCGCTGCCACCGCGGCCACGTTACCCCCGGGAGGAGAGGGTCCCGCGACCCCCTCACCTGGGTCCCCTGTTCCGCCCCCACAGTCGATGAGCATCATGGCCCACAGCAAGGCTAAGGCCACCCTCTGCCTCAGTGTCTCCATTTGCTTGGCAGATATGGAAATAATGCCGCTAGGGTAAAGTGTTTAACCCCTATGTGTAATTCTTTCCCCAGTGACTGAAACTATCTGGTAATCGCCTTATTATTCTAACATTATTCGCCTTCCGGGAAGTTAGAGAAGTTTTTTGCACTCTTTTTTTATGTTTACTTCCGGACAATATTTAAATGCACGGTATGATTCGGGAATATATGCAATTTTATAAATAACACAGCCCTTTAATTACAACGCGAAATACACCGTTCTCCAAACTTGAAGTCTACACATCCACACGTTTCTTTTACGATTTTTAACACTGAGATAGAGTTTCTAAATTATCCACTTTCGACCAGCTAAATTTAAAACAGTTTATTTCGTTGCCATTAGCTAAAACCTAGCCATGATCATACCATGGGCAGATGATTCAAAAAATCATTTCTTAAACATAATATTCCTTCCTTAATGCTTGACATCTAAGACAAAATCGTCTATCTCCTTGATTGAGCCAACCATTTTAACCTATAGTCAAATATCTCACTAAAGTATCATCAAACGCGCTATTCATAAGTGGCAGTGAAGGGTTTGGATCTCTTTAAAGGGACATTTTAACATTCCCAGAGAATGACCATCTACTTCAACTAATTCGTTATCGTCCTCCTGAAAGCCGATATTCTGAGTAGAGAATAATTTAGCTTGGCAACGAGACAAATCACACGTCAAAACTGCGTGTCCACCATCATAATCATCACCGGTCAACTTGGTACCACACGGCACTTCACCAGAACTTGTCGGTCTGAGGATGGGCTCGAATCTCGAAAGGCAGCAAAGAAAATGTTTCTTTCGTTCCATATATGTTGAGGTGCGGCTTTCTCGCGGCTTACACTCCCAGCTAAGCCTTCCCGAGCGACGAATCTCAGCTTCCTGGAGCCCCATAAGTCTCGGGGCCCTTCATATGGGCCTCAACGACCCCCATAAGAGAGGGGACGGGCAATCCGTTCCCCGGCAGTCATGGAGCATGGACCCCTTTCACCGGTCGTTCCTCAAAGAGTACCGCCGTCGGGCGACGAGCGCACAGTTCCCGAGGGTCTCATGAAGCCATCTGCGGGAAGATCGAACGACCCCACGCACGTAAATAAAAAGACACAAGTGAAAGGATGGGAGAGGGGAAACGTCGGAAGCGGATTCTTCCCTTCTCCTCGCGTTGAGTTACGATCGCCGGGGTTCGCAAAAGTTCTTCGGGTATCTTTCTAGTCGCAGAATATATTGCGAAATCAACACTTCAGGTTTCCCACCACCCATCTTTCTCCACCTTCCGACTCACTTCCCTGCGCCGCTCTTCGAACTATGGGGCTCCAAGCACGACGTCCCGATGCGCCGCACGTAACCGCGGAGTTAGCACGAACCCGCGCGAGAAGTCACACTCGCCGGCAGGCCGAGTCGACCTTTCGGTCTCGACGTTATCGTCGAACTGAGGCGGCAAGGGCTCCCGGCTCTCCTCCCTCCACCTCATTCCCCTCTTCTCTCCCAATCGCTCAGGCGGGGGGACTCCTCAGCTCACTCCGCCGGCGCACGGGAAACAATAAAACATCGCGGGGCGACCGGGGATGATGGGACGAGGGATGGAAAAGAAAGTGGCGCTATTATTTTTTTATACAACCCCCTGTCGATTCAATGGCCATCCGCCCTCCAGTCCTTTCTTTCCCCTCAACCTCCTCCACTCCCCCCGCCGTCCAAGCCACCGCCAACTCTGGCACAGGCCTCGTTAAATGCCTCCAGTCGCCACCGAGAAGTGTATTAATTTGAGAGGACAATTGGAGACTTTCTCACTACCAAAAGTGTCGCTAATGGTCTAAAACCATGGTTTCCCCTACCATTACAATCCAACACCTTTTGTTAAGAGCGGAGGGCTTGTACTACGGGGGAAAATTTTTTTTAAGGGAACCTTTATCCTCGGAGTTACCAGGAATGTTCGTCTTTCCTTCTCCCGGATTAATGCTAGTGGGAAAGAGGATACCAAAAGGGGAAAAAATCTAGGTTTTGACTGTGATGTCGGGGAGATGGACAATTGTGCCGGTGTTTCCCTCGCCCGCTCGCCGGATCCTATGCCGCTGTTACCCGCGCTACTCGGGCCGTCCGATCCTTCTCCCTCAAAAAGCTTCGAAAACCGCGACCAGCGCGCTCTCTGTCGATTGGCACGGGAACTAAAGGGAAGCTCGGTTCTGGCTCGCAGAGAGTAAGCGTGGGAACAGTGAGAGAGAGAGGGATAGAGAGCGAAGTGGAGCGAGGAAGAGAAGGAGAAACCATGACAGTGGGTTAATGGGTGAGGGATTTGTGGAGTGAGTGAGAACGGCGAAGGATCCGGGTTAGTACTCTTTTTAGCGCATGTACACTCGGCAGTAGCCACGACGAACAGGAATGGGGAAAAGTTTTAGCCCAAAAGAGAGGTATTATGTAGGCAGCGGGAAAAGTGGAATGACGTGTATTTCTAAGGAATAAGACTTTCAATTGTTTACACCAGGTGCTCAGGGATAACCTAAATATATTTCCACGAAGTCATTTTTACATAATTAATATGAAGTATATCACATGTACCTACTTGCTCTCTGGCTGAGCGCAGGTGGAGAAAAACATGTCCTAAAATTGGGTTTAGAGGGATATTTGAGAGAAAATCCATTTTTTACAACATTTGAACAGATTATAACACCATTATTCAAACCAATGAACGTCTCCCTGCGTGTTGTTGTTAGCTTTTCATTTTTTAGAGTTGATTCAGTGTTCTAACGAACAAAAACAACAGCGGCATTAGCTTAAGAGAATTGAGTCATTTATCATACTTGAAAATATTATAATTGCTTTCTCATATAGAAAAGAAACGGTAAAATATTGTTATCCTTTCTGATGATTTTTAAATAATATTGCACCAAATAAAAAATGACACAACCGCACGTCTTATGGGTACTAAGGCTCCATTGATTAAGGCAAGTCATTATTTTGTTTACGAGCTATAAAAAAGGGTAACATAATTATTCTTTTTCATTTCAAGTGTTAATATGTTATGCACAATGGAAAAACGTTTAATATACTTAGGACTATGAAAGACTTTTTTGTGATTTAAATGTGTAATATTTGGTGAACGTTTTTAGCATACGATAAAAAATAAGACTATATAAGGGTTTTATTTAGATTACATACATACATGTATTTACATACTTGTACGCACATAATTTATCCCAAATTTTGTGCCTACAAGTATGTAATTTTCCATATGGAAGCATTCAAGTTGTATCACATTCCACGGTGAAACTTCCAAGATAGGAACAGATTAACTGAACTTTTACCCTACTTGTACTCAATTATGCTTCCATTTGATTTATTTGAGGTATTTTCCTTTTTTGAGTTTTAGATAGAACGTCCTTTATAAATTGTTAATTTGTTCACAGCAAAGTCCATATGAGTTTTCCCTTGCATAAATTTTATTTCTATTTACCCTTTCGCCTTATATGCTCAATAATGTTTAATCTGTGTCCTGATATTTCAGATAATTTTTTTTTTTAAATTATGGATCGGGCGTAATTATGGCCACCTGTTCATTAAATCAATATATTATTATCGAAATATTTCCAGCAGACGAATTTTCACACACACACACACACAACCGTTAGTATGTGCAGCAAAATTTTTGTTATGCACGGTCATAGAGTCAAGGCAAATATTCATGATAATTTAAGAGGTCTAAAACAAATTTTTCAAGTTCTGAGCAAGTTGACATTGGAGAACAAACACAATTATAGTACATCAGGAAAAGAATGCTGCATACCTCATATACTGAGCATGGTAATTCTGTTGATAAATATCTGTGAAAAACGAAATAGCCGAGATCGTAAACTTGATTGGCACTAGCTTTGGGGCAAGGCACTAGCAAAGGGGGGAGGTAAAAACAAAGTTACAAGTAAGAGTAAAGATAGGGAACACACATTAGATAACTTGGATGTGTTTGGGAAACAGTGAACCACGTATATCTCAATCACACACAAAAAAGCAAAATTAATGAATAACAAAAAAACTTACGACCACTCGATCACTAAGGTGTGTAAAGGAAAAACAGTCACTCTTGTGAATCGTATTCACCTAAGCACTCAGGGTGTGCAAGGATATCTTCTATGCCAGGAACCCGTTGAACACACATGAATGAAAAATAAATTGAAAATAAATCAAAAAGAAAAAGGCCCAAGTTCACGTTCACAATCACCCAATCACTCGGGGGCGTTAGACCTTTGCCAATCGCACTCACTCACTCGTTCAGTGTTTACAAGGATTACTCCTATGCCAGTGACTCGTCAATCACATAGATGAATACACAATTATAAAAAGAATGTACGCGCGTTTTTCCTTATTTACTCAATCACTCGGGTGTATTCGGAAATATACATTGTCGAATCACTTAGACTCGCTCCTTCTGGGTTAACAAGGATGCTCCCTATGCCAGGGGCCCGTCTATCACACAAAACAAATAAAACAGATCGACACAAGCTCTTGATCATTCACTCAATCACTCGGGTGTGTTCAGAAACAGGGTCCGTAACCACAAGTACTCACACTTAAGGGGTTTACAAGGATTCCTCCTACTGTATGCTATTGACCCGTTAATCGCACAGAAATAACTAAACCAAACAGAAAGGATTTACGTCAACGCGGAATCACTCAACCACTCGGGTGTAGCAGACGTTTGTCAATCGCACTTAGTCACTCGTTTAGGGTTTACAAGGATTCCTTCTATACCACTGACCCGTCAATCTCACTACAAATAAAAACCAAGGAAATACGTAAGTAGCAGGGGTATGTATATATTTTCATTTAAGCAGTGAGTTGAAAAATCCTTTGGGCATACTAGAAGAAGATGTGCGTGTATTATAAACGGAAACGTTTTTCATACATATTTTATAGAAATCCAGCTATGGAGTTCAGTTCGTGGTCATTGTTTACTATCCTTTCCAGTTGCGGACATTGTTCATTACTGGAAAAAAACACATATTTTAGTACATTTTCAATTGTGTGAGAAATCAAATTAAATCGGCGGAATGCTTGAACCTTTTTTGAACTGAACTGCGTTTTGATCAATGATTATCTGAATCCTTCAGCAGAGAGAGGAACTGAAGTTAAATTAACTTCAATATGAGCAATAAATTAGCTTTGGTTTTCATTGAAGCGTATTGCTTGCATAGTTACTCAGATCTGACGTGATTAAGATTCTATAAATGTATTTTATAATCCCTACCTATGCCAGTATTTCAAAACCTCTTACACTACGCTTAGACAATTTTAATCTTTTAATGCATTCATAATAAACACTATTCTCTTTCTACTTATTTTTCCATTTTACGTGTAGGCGTGTCCAAGTTATTTCCAATTTTTACTAGTGCTCATATTATTCGATCGCAAAGTTTACGACTTTTTTATCACTATTTCAAATGCTCGCTCAAAATGTATGCTAAACGAGTTAACGGCTGCACCTCTGCTCGCATAAATCTTCTTCCATTAATGATAAACAGAGCGGCCTTCTTTTTGAGTATATCATTACTTCGTTACTAAAGGGTTCATCCCATTTATTTGGCATTTTTCCGCTTGATGAAATCATTTTCGCTGCGTTTCGGTCAATAATTATCTGAATCCTTTAGCTGAGAGAGGAACTGAAGTTAGATGAACTTCAATATGAGCGATTAATTAGCTTTTCGTCAATTTTTATACCTGTCATTTAACCCTTCCAAAAGCTATCGAAAACTTTGTCTCGTGTAGAAAAACGGGGAAGTAGAAACGGAAATGGAATCTTCATGTACTTACGACTATTCAAATCGATTTTGCATTCAGAATCCTAACTTGGGCACTTTGATTTATGTTGCAATGTCCTATTACTGATTATTATTGTATTCGGCAGTTTTTTCCGCTTAAGGCGGGTTTTAGATGGACATAGACTAAGCACATATTCAATTCTTAACCTCGTCTAACCAGAAACAACCTGACACCCCACACCTCAATAAATCCTTCCTCTATTCCGCAAACATTCTAGCTCAATTCATTTAATCAAAATAGATCATAAGATTTGACCCAAAGCGGTATGACTTATTTTTTCCAGGATAGACGGAAGAACGGGCGGTAGTTTCTCCAGCTGGGTTCAAGGGAGGGGAGTTACCACAGAGCTACGCCATCAATTTTGCGTGAAACTGGGCGAAATCCGGGGAAAAGACTCATGGTATTCTCAAGGCAGCCCATGGTGATAACTCTATGAGTAAGTCGGATGATTTTGAGTGTTATAAGTTTTTTTGGGGGGTAAGAGAATATTTTAAAGACTCCGAACGTTCAGGACGCCCTTCGACCTCAAAGATTGAGGAAAAATTCGCATGAGTGACGCTTTATTGGACAAGGATCACAGATAAGTGTTTGCATGGTCTTTGATGAACATGGTATCCCTAAAAGTAGTGTGCATTGACTTGCGAGCAAAAACATTGTCATTAGAAAGGTGTGTGCGAAGTTGGTTTCATAAATGCTCTCGGACGAATAAAAGAAAACTTGCACACGGATCTGGCAAGGGCTTCTCGACCATGTGAGTGAGGATCTAAATTTTCTAGAGAATACCCCACCAGACTTCTTCCTCTTCCTTCGATTTAATTTTGTGTAGATAGGTCGTTTACACGTCTCAGTGGAAGCGTTACAACAGTCTGTGACGAGGTTGCTTTGCAGTATTCCACTTTCCAAAAGGCGGATGAGGCGTGGAAAACCTTCTGGCAGCGGTGTGTGGCCGCACAATGGTGCTACTTCGAAGACGTTTGAGTGGATGTATCAATTCTGTCAATAATATTTTTTAATCACCTCAGTCCTACTACTTTTGGGACAGACCTTGTATACTATTTCTTCATCTTCCTCATTTGATTAATACCTGCCCTTTATCAGAGTCATCATCATTCTATCGTCAATTAAATTGCTCTGAATCAAACTTTCCAGTCTCCTCCAGTTAACTCGCGATAATCCTCTCTCCTCCCCCACCATGCCTAATTCTTCTTTGTTTGTTATCTTTTTTGTTCACAGTACATTTCCCAACCTTGTCTACTTCCGCGTTATAAAAGCCTTAAATCTATGTCTATCATCTTATCTCAATGAACATTTTTGCGCGCTTTGCAAACCCCTCTCCATATCAAAGTTCTCCAACCTTCATCAATTTTCTATTTCGCCGGAAATTGGCATTCCCGAGAATATGGAAGGCAGGATTTATTTTGCAAAAATGAATTGTGTAATTTGATAACGTTATCATAGATCAGAGATAGAAGAATACCAAACAATATGCTGGTCTTTCATTTCTTTTACGCTACGAGATTAGTTCTAATAAGATGAAAAATGTTTACAATGTAACTATTTATAGTGAAAAATCTGAAGCAATAATTTCTCTCTTCTAGTGACCCTGTTACATTGGACCAACAGCGTTTATTTTGGAAGTATTTTCATAGGAAAATTCGGACTTTATGGTGCTCATCCCAGCCAGATTTTAACCCTTAAAAAATATTAATTTCATGAATTTAACGCTCGTCTCATTTTCATGCATCCACTGAAGCCATAAAAGTCTGCAAATTTTGACTCGAAGATGGACGGTTACTCCATAAGATGTATTCTCTCGGTGCTAAAACTGTAAAAATGCACATTCTATGACTGCAAATAGTTGAATAACTGAGTGATTACTCACGGAATTTGATCTAGTGTTCACTTAATTAGCATACAATTCAACAAACGAATGTGAGCCAGAGATTGAATTTGAAATGACAATAAATAACTAGTATGATCTGATAACAAAAAAAATTGCAAAATTGTTGGAAAAAGTATTCGCGAAATCTCATTTTTCACTTACCTTACATAAAATCATCCTTTGGCCAGGATTATTCTATGATTTCTCGCATCTTCCCGCCTTAAATTGATGAAATCTCGGGAAACTCTCACTTTACTAGTCGCTGGTGTACGCACGGATGCTGTAAAGGTTTATGGCCATTTGAGATGGTTATCAAAATCTGTGTTTTTATTAGTGAACACCCTAGCAGCTAAGACTCCTGATAATAAATACTTTAAGATAAAACCGTGCATATTAGCAAAGTAATGACTCCCTCTTTCAAAATATAAAACTGGAATAACTTTTTCTGACTCAAAAGAATGCTAATGATTTTTCTTAGTATTCCTTCCATGACATATAAGTCTGGATATGAGAGTCCAGATGGGTAGTGTTGAGAAGAGATGTAAGTTAGGGTCGTGCATTATCACCGGTGCTGTTCAAAGTATGTATATGTGGCAGAAATCATTAAAGACGCATGGAACGAACTGGAAATAGGAATGAAAATCAGCTGGTAACTCATAAAAGAAGGGACGTTTGCTGATGACCAATCTCTAGTTTGTCAGTCATCTAATGGGTTGCAAGCATGACTGAATGACTTGTAAATTTAGTGCAATACATATGGTATCAGAATAATTGTGTAAATAAATCAAATAATATGTTTTTCAGAAAGAGAAAGGCTAAGCTAAACGTTAAAATTGGAGGACAAAAATTAGAAGAGGTAGATCAGTTTGAGTATCTGAAATGTGTTTTGAACCAAAATGTTCAAAACTGTGGGTAATGATACAAGCAATAAAGAGTATTTTAAGCGGAGGGTATCGATAAAAGGAACGTTGAGCAATGATATTAAAAAAAAGGCTCTTCAAAACTTTCCAATGAAGTGTGGATATGAGCGATGCAGAAACATGGTCATTGGAGAAGGATGGCAAGCATAGATTGAAGGTTTTTTTAAATATGAATGTGGAGAACGATGAAGAAGGTACAGTAGACAGAGAGGAAAACAAATGAGGAAGTACTAGGTATGGTGGGCCAGGAGAGTGAATGGTTGAGGGAAATCATAAGGAGACAGAAAAAATAGATGCTATGCAAATGGATTTGCAGTGGGATGCGGATATTGTGATAGAGGGGAGAATGTTAAGGGAGTGAGGAAGGGGGAGTAATAGGACACGGGTGTAAGATGGAATAAAGGGAGGAAGCAAGTACATGGAGATGAAGTTGGGCTTATTGTAGAGTAGAATATTCGGTGATGTTTTGTTTGGGGAGATAGAAGAGAATTATTAGGTTGTTATGTCCATCCAAAATCTACCTTAACCAGTAGATTATCTATAAAAATATGTAAATTAATATCCCAGGTCGCATATTGTTATTTCCAAAAATATGGGAAGAGTTATATATGATGAATTTTGACGTACTCTTTAGAGGTTTACAGAACTTCAAATTATTTAAGGTCAAGCTTTTATTGTGAAATTGGTTTGAAAAACGATCTACCGACAAGTATGTAACAGCCTAAAACGGATATGTAAAAATATCTGAGAAAGCCTCAGTCATGCGTTCATACTCGAATATTATTCTCATAGATTCATTGACGCCACTACATCTCACCAGTATTAAATTCGATTAGCTACCATGATGCCAATGGAAAATTTTTTCAACTTTCATTATAAAATTATAATACGCATATGAGAGCTGTAAACATTCGTCTTTCTATTTCAAATAGCGTTTTAATTCGAAATAAAAAGGTAATTTTTCTAATAAAGAGGTAAATTACATTCCTTTTCTTTTTCACTCAATTTTTTGTTATTTAATTCTAAGATTTCTCCTTCGCACCTATATTGAAATGTTTATTGGTTCATCCAGTATATACAATTTATTTTACCGCAATTACCCTTTATTACCTAATTCTATATGAACTTTTTTTAGTTAATTCTTTAACGGGATACTATTAGATTTAAAGAGTTAAATCGAATTTTCCTCTTTCTTTATTTTCAACCTTATCACAGGTAATAGAATACCCTTACCCGCGACCTCCTTATCTGTTTCATATTTCAGAATTTAAGTTCGGATTACTTCACTGGGCTTGTAAATGTAAATTTGTGTCTTTTTCCCGAAGCTATAGAAGTGGATGACGCGGCTAGTAACCATTGCTGTGCCTCTTTTATAGGTTAAAGTCATCAACCTGAATTTGGCATCCTTTCGAAGTACGCGTTGATCTTAGCTTTTTTTGATCCAGGTTTGTGTATGTTTCAAGAGATCATTAAATCCCTCCATCTCATTATTCTCGTTTTTTACTACGTTCCGTTCATTCATTCACCGTTTCAGGTCGTTTGAAATTCTAGATCTAGCTGAGATGTCATCCACGGAGGGAAATGTGTTAATTTCTCCTCAAGCCACGCTGAATCCTTGGATAGTGATTTCTTGTGCTATTTATTATTCTTTCTTCCAAGTGCACGTTTAATAACGCCAAGGAAGGATTGAATTCTTGTCTAACCCCTTTTAAGCATATATATTTTTCAGTCTAACATTTGCATGGTAACGACTTAACTCTTGTAAATTTGATAGATTATTCTTCTTTTGCTGTGACTCATCCCAAGTTTTTCCTTGTTTCAGAATGCGGAATTCATAAAAAAATGGATTAAAAGTCGATGTAAAGAAGATGCATTAAATCACACGTTTGCCTATCAAAGTTGAATACCTATACTGAAACCGTTACCTTTGGAACTTCTGTTTCGCTTTGTCAAGGAAGTAATTTTATTATTCCTTTGACGAATTTCTTTTTCTTCAGCGTAATATATATTTTATTTTATTTTACAGTTACGTTGCAATTAGGCGATTTTCCTGGTGGCAACGGTCATCTTCGGTCAAAGATAACTCTTACAACAAAAATTACATACATACACGCACTATAAAAACAGATAAGAGACAAAATATTTTTACATACAATGACACTTCCACATCACATACAAAATGCCGTCCACATCACTTACAAACAATATTTTAATAACTACAATGAAGTTTATTACCCAGTGGCTGCTTTACATTTATACTTAAAACTTCTAAAATTGGATGGAAAGGGCTCAAACAAACCTCCAGGCAGCTGGTTCCAATCAATTAAGGTTCTGTTTAAAAAAAAGTATTTTTTCTTATTTTTTTGCGGCCTTATTTTTATTTTGAAACTTCGGTCGTTTTTTTCCCTTAAAGTTAGGCTTTTCTATCCCTTGCCATAAATCTTTCCACACTTCATCCTTTTTAACAATTCTATACATCGCGCCTAACCTACTCCTTTTTCTTCTATTTTTCAAGCTCTCCCTTTTCTTTAACATTTCTGTGACACTATCTGTTCTTTTGTACCTTCCGAGTACATATCTCGCTGCTTTTCTTTGAACTTTTTCTATCTTTAATATGTCCCGCCTCATATGGATCCCATACAATGAAGGAGTATTCTAGGATATGTATAACCATACCTTATATGCTTTTTCTTTTGTGGCTACGCTACTTCCTTTTAAATTTCTCATCACCCAATGTAATACTTCAAATGCCTTCCGTGTTAAATTATCTACTTGGACTCCCCACCCAAGATCCCTAGTTAAATAAATGCCTAAATTTATGTGTATAAGTTTATATGCATAAGTTTTAATTTTTTCCTGTTCCTTTCCGCTGCTTGTTTCTTTGATATTTTATATTGATTTCTTTTTGTTTTACTTATGTGATTCCGGAGAGAATTTATTCATGATATAAGGTTTCCACCATAATTTAAAAGAAAACACATTTCCTATGACAACGTTTTCTTAGTGATGAGATTCATTGGGTGGGGTGCTTGCAAGCAATATTTCAAGCAAGCGCCAGTAGGAACAGCATCTATGCCTGAACGCTTGCCAACCGGTGAAAATGATATGCGGCCACGCGTTCCGATAGATCCACGGGGCGTAGGCATTGTTTCATTAGGCCTCCCTCCTTGTGAGTAGTGAGCGGGGAGGGTCTTAGCAATTTTTTTTCGCATATGTCATTCATCTGGGAGCCTCGAAGAAAAAAATCTGACTCCAGTTTCAGATGTCTCTTCTTTCGGATCAGGTCCTAGTTTTTTTGGCGCTACCTACCTCCCTGGTGTTGCGGCGGCTTTAAGAAAAAAAACTCGAGCAACAATGTGGAACGTGGACGGGCCAAGTGAAATACAGATTAAGATGGATGAGGTCCGGGCTGACGGAAGAGATTTTTCCGCACGAGCCTGGGGAGAAAGACTGAGAGTGAGGCATTCGCCGCGGGAATGTGCCGGCGTTCGCGGGGGCAGAGTGGGTGAAGTTCGCCAGAATGGAGACAAGACTGAAAAGGAGTTGCGGTGGAAACCGTGCGATCCCCAGGAGAGGCGAGCATGAACAAAGATAATGTTACCCATGATAATGACTGTAATATTGAAGCGCCTTGAATGACTTTTTGTAATATTCATAAGCACATTAGTGAATTCGAAGATTGCTAGATAGGCGGCTGCTCTGAGGAACAATTGCGATTTCAGTGATTTCTAGACTTAAATCACAAAAGTGATTTAAGTCTAGAAAACGACATTTGGGTGGCGATATAAATGAAACTGACGACCTCGTTAAACTATTCTCAGTGAAATATGCCTCTAAGCCAACGGTTCAACGACCCATTAGACGGGTAATGTACTACTCTAAAAATTTTGCCGACGTAACGACCAGGATAGTTCCGGAATAGTAATGGGAAATTTGAACATCGACAAGATTTAATTCCGTCTCTTCGGCATGGATGACCTTTCAGAACGACCACAGATCAATCTACTCGCCACCGGTACTATTAGTAACGCTTTATTTGATTTGATGTGACAAAATAATATTAAATTTTAGCGTATATTGAATTATTGTGAGCTTTGAGTTACCAAGTCTGTCACAGGAAATAGCAGATAGGTAGATAAAAGTAATAAATAAGACGATTCCTCAATCAGGACTAAATTCTCTGACATTTTATCATGGTAATGGTCTCAGTGAGCAGTATTAGCGCAGTGATCGTTCCGTTCATGCCTGCATTAATGCGAAAAAAGACCATTTAAATTCATCCCAGAACATTCACTAAATAGGGAAGGAGAGTCAGGTAGAATATATCCTAGAGAAATTTCCCAGGCAAACTTACTTAATAGTCCACAGCTGATACTTCAAAATTTACCATATTCAGAGTAAGTAGATCTAAATTCGTATTTGATAATTAAATATGACTTTTATATTTTTTAAATAATTGCGATTATTCGGTACATTGTATTCCTAATGGTGTGCAGGTAAACTGAAAAGAACGTATTTGACGCAATCTTTCAAATCTAGTAACTCATAGGAAGTGGAGAGAAAAAGATTTGCTGAATTTTCATGATGAATGACTCTAAGACGAATTTGCGAGGCATACAAGTCAATTGAGGGACTTTTGCCAAGGGAATTATCTCTTGCTATCTTCATAATCTAAGTAATTACCGCCGTTTGCTTGCCATTGATTTTTCACATTCGTGATTCTTTTTCGTCAGTGAGGATAAAGGGAAAGTACAGAAAAAAGCAGGACTACTTAGTCCAAACGAGAGCTACGCAAACTTGCACGAAAGCACTTTCCTGGGTATTCCCTTGGTGATTGCTCGCTAAAGCGAGATTACTGCATATATGTTTTCCGCAGGGTCAATTTCTCTAGTTATTTTGTTATTTTTCGTAAAGATGCTCAAAATAAAAATCTCTGTCGATTTAATACATCTGTAAGATGTGAGAAACTTGAGCGATCGCTCTCCATCAAATTTAAATTACAGGCACAGATATTTTAGCATGTAAATTATTGAGCATGACCGTTCCATTAACGTTCTTTGTAAAGATTCCGCATAAAATTAAATTTTGGGACTAAATGCTCCATTTAAAATTTGCGTGGTACCTTTTGATTGATCCTTCGATGAACCTAGTTGCATAATATTAAACAAATAGCACTTAAAATATTTTGCACACATGATTCATTGCTTCGTATGGCCACGGTCAATGTGTTTCATTTAATCATGTTTTAGAAAATGTTCATTTAATTTGGATTATGACCTATTATTATGACTTAAGTGGCGACAAATAAATATTTCGGGTGGGATGGGGATCGAGATAGTGTGGTGGCTATCGTGCTGCCTTCTCACTCAGAATTCCCGGGTTCCAATCCTGGTGGTATAGAATAGCTTCCAGTTGTATCTCGATCCCTACTTGAGATGCTTTTTGGGGGGTACTTTGAGTGAGTACGCCGTCCGTTGGATTGGACGCTAAGCTGCGGGCCCCTTGGCACCTTTCGTTAAGAGTAGGCTAATGCCGACACCGGGTTTCTCACCACCCTTCATCCTTTCCTGTCCATCACTAATGGCGCAAATGACCTTAGCTGTCGGTCGCCTCCCCTAACTTCTACTACTCGGGTGGGATGTACGTGGTAATTTCTGAAGATTGTAATAATTTTCACAAATTACTGATTGAGCCTCTTGAATTTATGAAGACTGTGGTTGCAATTTGTGGTTAACCAATTCAAAACAAGTATTCGAACAAATGTACAAGAACGTACCATTATAGGTCAAAAAAATATGAAGGTGGATTTTGGAAGGATTTCAAGAGATAAGCTATAAAGAAGCTATTCAAACGCTGCTTCTTAAATCTTTTCCTGAATTCAAGGACGAGTGAAAAGTGACTCAAGATCTTCTTAAGGAGTGAAAGATTGACAAATGGGTCGTGAATTACAACCTCTTGAGAAGATATCAAGATAGTAATGAATTGGATAGCATTTTGGCTGGCAGTCACTTCTGAACCATTGAGACGTTCTGAATTTTTTTCCCGAACGATAAAAATACATTTTCTAACTTGATCGGGCATAAGTAGTTTATTCTCGCTTAAAATAGATGTATATGCTTTTTCCTCAAATATGAAATTAATTTCACATAATTTTAATAAATATGCATTTTTGCAATTAAAATATTTGTTAACTGACTCGTAAGAAACTACCTAGCATGTAAGTAAGTCATCTTCAAATTTTCTTCCATTCGAATTTTTAATTAACTATCATTAGGGATATTTTCTGCAAAACTGAAAGAAAAAGGCCCGGTGATACTTTATTCCTGCAATATTTCATGTTTTCGTGATACATTAGTCGAGTTAAAAAATCAAGATAGTTGCCAAACTAACTCTTAATGCTTCATTTATCTTCTCTTAATAAACCAAATCTTCAAAATACTATTTTCAAGGAATATATTAGATTATTCAACTTGAATCAATAAAGTAGACCTCCAAACTTTTAATGCGTAATTTCAAGGCTTTTTCTAATGACTTTAAATAATAGGTTAAAATAATCCTGTTACATAGTATAGACCAATCGGTGAAGGATAAACATCTCTTTGTTAAATCAAATACGTATTTTAAATAAAAATATAAAATCGTGCCGCACATGGGTGATGAAAGTTGGATTTGCTACATATTTTACCTAGAATTAACGAGATATAGTTTCTCTAAAAGAAATCACAAAGAACAGAATAACGCTCTCACATTATGTCTAATGGTTTAGCTCATTACCGATCTGTTTAATTAACTACTGTCAACGAAATATTTCCAATTCTATTTCCCTCTCCATAGTTGATTTGTCGGTATTTTTGTAGTATTCATTCTTAGTTATTGAATGAAAAATTAAGGTAAGATCTATTAATGCTTACAAGATTATTTTCAAAAGATAACAAAGATCTTCTATTTCTTTATCGCTCAATAAAATCGAAGAAAACCATACCTTAATTGCCATTTTTCGGTAAGGCCAATGCAAAATATGCTCGAAAATACAGTATTGCTGCAAAGAGAATTTGAAATATTTAATGTTTACTCTTTTTTATGCATAATTTAATATTTATCTTAATCTCTTTCAAAAAAACCCTTGTTTTATCATGATTAGTATTGTATTGATTTTAATGTTTAAATATTAACTTTTGGTCAGGTTTTTTCGAATTATCGCGTACATATTACTCCAGTAGCATACACCAATATACATTTGCATAATCCCACATCCAGGTGCGCATACTAATATATAATCATTAAATTAATAAATAAACGTGCACCCACTATCAATTTCATATCATGAGAAAAAAAATTTCAAAAAATATGTTTTTAAATTCTCACGTGTATTTCCTTTGGAAATTCTGTGTTCATATCTTTTTTCCAAAAATGGGATATTATTCCCAATACTGCACACATAGAAAGAAATAGTTGAAAAAAGAAATAATTTTTTTGGCTGCTCACTTTCCCGTTAAATACCTCTCTTTCGATTTCAGCATTTAAACAAATATTTACAAGCTTCAATAACTCAAACTTCATAAGTGCTTAGTGCAAACCGGGGCAGTTTGATCCTCTATATTTGGTACTCAGTCGTTGTTATGAAAATTTCGAGATACACTTTATATTTTAAGCGTCTGAAACATTGCCTTCAGAATGTATCAAATTTGTACCGCTCAGCTGAGGGAAATATTATTATTCCCTCGGCTGAGCGGTAGCGGATGTTCGCCTAAATCCCATATAGTATACGCTGAAGCTTCCCTTTCTCCCAATCCCTTCTCGCTGGAAAAACAAGGAGGTTAATGTCTTGCCAAGTACTAGTGATTTACTTGCCTTTTACTTCTACGCCCTTGGAATCGAAAGTAATCATATGGTTCACATCATGTGATTTTGCAAAGTTCGCACGCCTACTAGAGAAGGTATTATATGAAATAATTCATAAAAACTTAGATATTGTTTTCAGAAAAATGTGGACGATTTAAAGAGGATAACTTAAGTGACCCGTATGATATTTCAGTGAGCTTTCGTTAGTAGCCATCCATAAATAATTCACGAAAGAATGAATCAAATGGTTTTAACTTTTAATGCTCCACTGAATTTCACAATGAAGCTCGAGAAAGTCAGCGAGGTAATCCACAAAGTGGAAAATTCAAAATTTTATAATTAATATCAATTTAATTACCTTAAACACGGTATAGGCTTAAAACGCGTTGTGTTAATTAGTACCCTCTGTTTGAATCTTGGTTTTCTTGTGCTACAGCCGGCAGGTTAACTACTTACACCACATCTCTACTACATTATTACTTACGGCAAAACGTTCAGACTATTCGAAATAGCCGATCTCTTCACGTGGAAATAATTAAGAGTTTGAAAACTGTTATTATCGTATATTCTTTTATTCCCTGTACCATTGCGAAAGAGAACAAAATTTCTCCCACAGGTTATAAGCACAGCACATATTCTTCCATTTGATTCCTTTGAAAGAGAAACCCATGTAGCTCGGTTTGAGGGGAGGCAGGGTAAATGATCGGCTATTTCCCTCTGGTTAAATTTCTGGGTACTTAAACAATTGGTATTTCAGTATACAGCAATGATATTTATTTTATATGAGATTTTGAAATGAGGTTATTCCATGTAAAATGTAAGGCGCGCCATAATACATGCATTTTATTTCAATTGGATGGATGCAAAATTTTAATTTTCCATTCAATCTGAAATAATAAAAACTTACTGAGAAAAGAGTGCAAGAAGGCAATATTCCAGAAGCATAGATTACCACAGGTTTCGCTTAAAAAGCATATTCGAGTATCTTAACGCCATTTGTGATGATCATTCTCGCATAATGTAATGTATTAATTATTTTGGCTATAATTTATCTGCGGTTATGATATAAATTCAAAGGTCCCAAGGTAGATTGAAATTATTCATGAGCCGTTTATGTTTCACTCGTGCCCCCTTAAGATGAAGCCTTGGTTTGCCTGTAGCGGGATAAAAGGGGATTGAAATAGACCAAGATGGGTCCATATCGGATTTGTCGGGTAAGAATGACCGGGGCGAAGGGGCGGAGAGGTGGGAGTGTGTTGCGGGTGGACTCCGTATGGAATAACCCTCCACTCCTGCGGAAGTAGGGACGAATAGTGAGGCATGTTCGGATAAAAGAGAATCGAATAGGGTCTCGGACTAGGGTGGTTCCCTTAAACAGACGGAGGATAATGTGGCGTCGCAGTTTATATATAGGTTACCCAGTTACTCGCTCCAAAAGGAATCGAAGAGTATATCCCCTCCCAAGGTTTTCTATGGCTTCTCGGATGTTTATAACACTGCAGTGGAAAAAAGTGTTTCCCGAATTATACTTCTTATAGGCATTGATTTTTCTGCGGCAGTATCGGAACCCAATACGGTCGGGCGCTGTGAGCATGGGCTTTCTACTTTATTTGGTCGGCAAGAGTTATTTTTCGCAGCGCTCTGTATCTTGGTGTTGCGAGATTTTATAGCTTAAAGAATTTCTAATCATAATAATATCACCAAAACAAGGCAATTCCTTTAGAATAGAGGTACTTAAGAGATTTAAGGGATTATTAGGACATATTCTTTTACTTTTTATTGTTTCTTGCAGTAGATATTGAGAAGGGATACGGTTTCAATGAAAATATTTATTCAATATAGCGCAAACCTATTATAATCTCAAAACCTTATTATTTCAAAAATATATTTAAACTATAAATCGAATGTACTATTTCAATCTGCTGTGTCAATGAAAATTTCTGTAAAGTCTGTTTTTTGGTTTGTACTCCACTTTATATTCAAGTGAATGTCATACTTTTACACTACTAAAACCATCTCATCGGAATTATCACCGTTATTACGTCTTAAACTGCTATTGATCCACCTGTAGGTGGGTCTTCTAAAGCCATATGCCTTTAAAATATTTCTGGCCAACATTTCAAAAAGCCTCCAGATAAAATACGTGGATACCAATTCATTTTAACCTCAATTACACAGAATATATTATGTGCAAGGAGATATAGGATAACTTCGGAATGGCAGATTTGCCAGAATTAATGCATTCAATTCAGAAACTTCATGCAACCGCTCGGTCCGAAATGTGCATTGAGGACGGAAAACTTTGCGTGTGACTTTGTGGGAGGGCTGGGCGGAAAGATTCCTTGAATAAATCATACAGCTGATGTTGATATTACGTCGGCGGCGGCGGCTCGCGGCGAAAGCTCATTTTATCTGCCAAGAAGATAAGATCGACTGCGCACGAAATCTGACTGATAGCTTCCCCCAAAATTGCGCCAAGGATGGGTTAATTTCCTTGAGTAAGCCGTGACGGGACACGTGTAATAACTCTTTGAAGATAATCAGATACCGGAATAACACGAGCTTCTCTCTCCTTCTAATTCGCGTCCCTCCTCTCGTGTCTCCTACGCTCAGCGACGCCGTCGCGCGAGCGAGAGAGTCCTCCGCTCCTTTTCAAGAGGGACGGGTGGGGAACGACCGAATTTTAAACTCAATTTGTCTGATCTATTCATCGGAGGGTCTTTAAGGCCTTCCAATTATGGCGTGGAGGAGGAGGAGTCGGGAAGAGGGGGTGGAGGTTGAATACGAGTTCCGTTGACGTGGTGGTATGGGGGATGGGTGCGGGATGGGACGAAAAGAGAGCGACTGCCTTGCCGGGGAGCAGCCATCTACCTTCACACACGCACACACAAACCCTCCCAACCCTCCCACGCACTCCTCACCGCCACCACGCTCCCCACTCTACCCCATTTTCTTCATGGAAGACTCGCGAATGCTGGAAGATAACCACCCCGAAATTTCCTTTTCGCTACTTCGCTAGACAGACAGACAGAGAGAGAGAGAGCTTTCGTCCCTAATATATTCAAATTTCGCGGGTACTCTTAACGCGACGACTACGTCGACGCTTCGGAATTACGATCCCATCCGGGAGAATGGAGGTTTAAGTGTGGGGAATTAGGGCGGAAGGGATGGGTTTGGTGAAGAGGAGTTTGGGCGTGGGACTGAGGAGGTGGAGGAAAAAGAGGAGGGGGCGTGAGGAAAAAAGAAATGGGGTTCTGAGATGAAAATCCCAGAAGAGAGGAATGGAGGATGAATGGGAAGAAAGGATGGGGGTTTCCAAAAATGAAATTTGTCTGAAATGGGGAGCGGTAAATAACGAACGAAGAGAAGGGTAATGTGAGAGAATGGTGAAGGAGAGATGAAGATGGGCAGGGCCCTCCTTCAAGAGGGTGATGAGAATCGGCAAGGTGAGCTCCTTCCCAAGTTTACACATTCAGATGAGCATATACAACACCGTAATGTAAAAGGTTTAATTGATTATAATTCTTAAATTTGTTCATTGCCTCTGATTACTCTGCTCATATGGTTTAATCAATTGGTCTTGATGACCAAGAACTAGCAGGCGAGTAGGCAGAAACGTCTGTTCACCGCAGAACATACGTTACTCCTATAAACTTATAAAAGGAATCCTAACTTTAAAATACTTCAAGGTGGGTAATTTGAGCTTAGTAATAATATATGATAGTAATATTAAATAAGCTGACGGATGACTCAAATATCTGCCATGTTATCTGTGTTTTATTGGATTTTAACAATGACTCGAGTTAGATATTACGCTTTTAACTATATATTTAACATATATTACAGATTTATATTACGTTTATTATCGACACTGTTTTAGTTTTAGTTTTAGTTCTGTAGCCGCTCGGTTTTATTTTAAAATTCTCGCTCAAACTAATAAACTCATTTAGTATGCATATAGGTGAGAAAGAAATTTCTTTTTTTTATAATTAAATTTCAGAAATTTGAGAAAGTTCTTGATTAATCCAATTAATTCTCTTTTGCAACGTAACTTGTATAATGGTTATATTTATATTGAATTTTATATTTATTTACTTACAGGGGCACTATTTTAGTATTAGAGTGAACTATTATTAATGGAGACGTGGTACTTTTTAAGTTTATTGAATTATATCGCCATCTTGAGCTATTAAAAATTTGACTAGCCAATTTATTTCCTACTAGTTGTTGAAGCACGTGAACAGAGTGAGCAACAAAGGATTTTTTTTCTTTTAAGCAGCCGAATTAAATGTTACGGAATGGTACTTTAATTTCTGCTTTATATTCAAAGATATTTTATTAGAAACAGATTTTATCTATAATTCATCTGAAGACATATTTTTTGCCAACTGATGTATCTTTAATATCTTTATATTTAGGAATATTTTTCTTCGCTGGATGTTTTTTTAAAAATAATTCGTAAAACAATATCCGAGAGGGAGCTTCAATACATTTAATGTATGTTGTTTCTCAATAGGAGCAAAATGCTCTTTGCTAGAATACGTATAAGAAAAAAATGAAAATATCAAGCGAAAGACAAAAGACCGACCGACGAGGCCATTTAATGATATCTCGTGAAAGGGAACAAGAGGATATTACCCACCACTAAAGTTTTACGCCAACGGATAAAACTTCTGAGATATGTCGTTCAACTACGTGTCTGAAGGGTGCAATGAAGGGTACAGGCTAGGAGAATGTAATTAGATATTCATTTTTCAGTCATTATTGTATGCACAAAGAGGAAAATTATAATTTAGATATAATTTTGTAGTAAATGAAGGCCATCTCTGTGATTGTGGACTTTAAATTTCTTAAATGGTTGATAAAATAGAATTTAAATTGAGACTCCGTTGAATAAAGGCATAAAAGCACACGTAAGCACAAAATAACTAAAGGGATTTGGTTATATTGAAACAGAACTAAGATTGAACTATGCATTACAGAGGTAGAATGTTAAACCTTTCAATATAATAGAATTATTATGCAAAGTTAATGAAATGAAAATCATTGAACCGAGTAAATGAAAGTAATCATTCATCGGCATTTTTTTATCAAAAGTAAAAATTTTCATAATTTCTAAAACTATATTGATCAAGTGTTGTTGTTTAAATATCATGTTGATCAATCATCAAGGGATGAATCAACACGTTTGTATGTAATTAGTCAAAGACTACGTAATGGTGATGCTATTTTGACTTTTAACAGCCAATAATGATTGAAATTCTAACAAATTCAGAAATCATATGCTTCCCACTCAATAAGATTAATCATTCGAGAGGAGCGATCACTCCGTTTCATTCAATGTCTATTGCTAATGAATATTTCTGGACAAAAATAATTCATGGACCTGAGACCGGATGGCTCCTACTAATTGATTCGTAAATAATAAGAAGATTTTCCGGTGGCCTCTAGAGATATAGAAGCCAATTTTCTTTTCGAATACGAGGCTTTTCTATCATTGATGTTAATGCTGAGAAGGTAGGTGGAAGAATATGATAGAATAAGGATAGTAAATCTTAATAATCATTTGAGCTCCAACTAGATGAAATAAATTGCGTTTTTTTTCGTTGGAAGGATTCCAAATTCGCTGGCGCATCTAAAAAATTTTAATAATACTGAGTGGTATTGACGATTATTTTGTTGGGAACTCCGGTATAGCATAGACCAGGATGACCCACATCTCTGCACTTAGCTAAAAAAATTTTAAACGTTTATGTTTCAGTAGATGGAAAATTTAGAGCATTTTACCTTGAACGGTAATTTATTTAGCGTTAATCAACCGTAAAACATACCTTGACATAAACCTTTAAATAAATAGGATCGTATATCCTAACACAGTCGTAAAATTAAAAAAATTCCCCAAGACTTCGGTAGTTTGTTTTTTTAATTATATTATTGAAGCATATGCAAGCAGTTTATAAACAACAATATTTATTAATATGCTTTTACGATTTTAAGAGAGTGAATATAGCCTATAAACTACACTAATCTACAATATTCAACGTAATGTTTTTATTTATCTCCAACGCATCTTCGTCGATAATGTATTAAATTATCCACAGGCCAATAATGTTTACCCGAATTATCATGCGATTCTTAAAAACGTGAAATTGAATTTAAAGTCAAAGGTTGACACTAGATGAGACAATTCTTGTAGCAGCCTTCTTCAGCTGCGAAATTACCTAACACAATTTGGATTCTAAAATGGGCGTATAATTTGATGATGCTCTAGTCCTGACTTGTGTGCAGAATGTTCAATAGTGAAGCCAAAGACTGCTGTAAGGTGAGACGCGACATGGTCCGCCGAAGCACGGGAAAATCAAGGCTCCCATCATACTTTGAAGGCCCTTTTAGACTAATTTTCTCCGAGCTTACAACCTCGTCTTCCCAGGCACTTCCTCCGTTCGGAGGTACCGTCTTGCTCCCGGCCAACACAACCACGCTAACCAACACTTCCAGCTGACTTGTCCATTCGACCCGCGAGCATTTTACTCTCAAACCACGGCGAAATTTATCGAGGAACTGAAAAGCGTGAGGGAGAGGGGGGAAGTCTGGGAGCGTGGGGGATGGCTTGGCTGATCGAACAAAGTGAGTGGCATAAGTAGAAGGAAGCCGAAGTCAAGGGAAGAGACGGGGCGGGATGAAGGGGGGCAAGTGGAGGAAAAGACCTGTTAAGTAGAGAGAGAGAGGGGAGGAGGTGGGGAGACGTCGAGCGAGAGGAGGTAGTTGCTTACTTTGGTTAGCGGGGGTGGTCCCCTTATTAGGACGAGATTGGAGTTGCAGTTGAGATTCTCCGTCTTTTTGTTTCGTTAATTAAGCTGGAGGAGGAGGTCGGAGAACGGGGGTGTGTGGGTGAGGAAGGAAGGGGGAGGGTTTTGAAGTGTGGCTGGGCGAGGGAAGGCTAAAGAGGAGTGGGGACGGAGAGATAGGGATGGGTAGCGCGCGAGCGAAAGAGAGGGGGAGGGGTTTGCGGGGGGTCTGGGAAAGAGTTCTGTAAGGAAGATGGAAAGGAGTGGGACAACGGAGTGGTGTTGTGGCGCGAATTGAACGAGGGCTCTGATATTATTTAGATGGGAAACAAATTTCCTCTCTTCGTGGGCCCTAATTTATAATCACGGATTACGTTTTACATGAAATGATGAGAGGAAAGAAAATGAAAAAATGATGAAATTCAATTCATCTAGGTTTTCTCTGATATGTCACCCTTACATTTCGTTCCCCCTTCGTCATCATACTTTTCGTTTGTGAGCCTGAGGTTATTCACAAGAAATAAAGAAAATGTTTGCAAAATGAATTCCTTTTTGACAAATAATTAGCACCACTTAGGTTTTTTTTTCAATTTAACAGGAATTATGACCAAGGCTTCAAATAATTGAGATTGAATGTGTCTGTGACCATGGTTCAAGACCAAGCCAATTTGTGGTGTGCCTCTGTATAGAATTTGTAATGTCTCCACGTATGTGTAAATTTAAAAAGAAAACTTGTATCAAGTCCGATTATATCGCATTATTATCGCGAATTGCGCTCGAGTTTAGCGATTTCCGCCCTTCTCCTTCATTCCAATCATCGTTATATTAGAGGTTATTATGAACGTTAGATGCGCGTTACGACAGTTAAATTCTTAGAAAGTTAGTTACTCGTGTATCAGCAAAAGCCATATTGATTATAGATATGAAATAATTTTTAGCGCTAAAATACAACATTTGGGGAAAATTTTCATCTGATATACCTATAAGGAATTAATTTACTTATACTGGATATAGAAGGAGGAATTTACATTATCCCTAACGTAATAATATTTTTTTCTACACTCTGGCAAAACAATATCATGCATCTAATGTTTGGTACTCATTAATTGATGAGTACATCGAACTTTTATTAAGATTCATCCCCTGAACAGTGTCTCCATTTCTTATGGCCACAATATTTTTTTGGTAAAAATTGATATTAAGCCTTAAAAATTGCTAATTTTTTACGTTTTTTCTTGAATAATAATTTAAAAATTATTATTCAAGAAACCGAATATGTATCATACTGATATAAAGCAAGCTTTATGGTCTGAGTACCATTTGGATTCGACAGCAAGAGTATTTAAAATACATTGTTTCGAGCAGATAATAATAAAATTAATATTTTATTATTGAATATCTATATTGAAAAATAGCTTAAATACTAACCAGAAAACATTTTAATAAAAAGTTAACTTTTCTTTGCAAGCTTTCATTTCTTTGTTGTTACGTTTGAAGTAATTCTTTGACTATACTTATGTGAATATGCTAAATTCTTATTCTTGTTCAAATTTTCTTATCTGGCTGCTTAAAATTTGATTTCACTGTACATTACATTAAGCATTTACAAATAGCCCGTAACGTCAGTGTTTCCTCTTCTCTTCTCTCACCAAATATTGAGTTAACCATTAAGTATGGGTCATTTATGCGTTAGAAAAATTCCATATTAAGAATAATAAAAAAATTTCTTTTGGTTGGCCCGATTTATGGAATCAGTAAAATGCACAATAGGTATGTCCAAATTGAGAACGTGCGTGTTGAGGAATTTCCCAAAAAGGCTAACGTCATTAAACGCTCGCGTTTATTTTAGGGAACGAATGGATCTTAAGTTGACGGCATTAAATTGAGAAGAAGAGAGATAACTCGAAACGTAGCAGAAAGAGGGGAGAGGAGGAAAGAATGAGACAGCGTTTAAGATGTTACCTTCATATCTTCTCGAAATGCTGGTGAGGTGAGGCAAGAGAACTTAATCCACGCAAGTTTGTGAAAACTTGGGTTCCTCCCTTCATTCTCGAGCGGCGGGACTGGCAAGAGGATGGGGTAAGAGAAGAGTTTCCTGAGGGAAATGGTTTTGAGTATCGAAAGAGGAAGGTCGGGATAGGGAAGGAGACCTACTGAGGGAGAGCTCTCAAGGGTTTGCGGGCACGTTGAGGGTAGTTGGGAGAAGAATGCTTGCTGTAATAAGAGGATCCCGGTGCTGCAAAAGGGAAGGAGACACCGTTAAAAAAGGTGCGTGGCTGTAAGCACGGGCCTGAGGTGTATTAATTGTCGGGCGGAGAGGGGGTTAGGACTAAAGGGATGAGGGGTTTGTGAGTAAAGGTTGGAGTCGAAGGGTAAGGGATCGGCTAAAACAATCAAGTGGTTGGGTGGGGTGGTTGCTTGGTTGTTAAGGACGAGCAGGGGGGAAGGGAGTCATCAGTTTTGACGACGGAGGCAACAAGGGCGTGGTTGGGTGGGTGGCGTTGGGGATGGGCGTGTTCCCGCGCGGCACTTTATGGTTTTATGGGAGGGTAAGTGCAAACCAACCCCGCTCACCCCTTCCCACGTTTTCCCTCAGCATCCCACCGTCAGTGCCTTCTTCTAGAAATTGCCGAGGAGACTCCGTTGAGCGCAATCAAACTTTTATGGCTCGAAGCCCAATGCAGTATAGTGTCAAAAATGACAGAAGAGGTGCTTTCAAGGCGGATAGGAAGTAGGTGAGTGGGTGGGGAGATGATGCAATGTTGATAGGAAATAAATGCAGAAACCGATGACGCTGTCAAAATTTCGTATGATAATGTGACTGGATGAAAGATTTATTCAGATAATAGGGCAAAACAGCACTCAAAAGAAGATGTTGAGGTTAGTTTCTGAGACCTCTGGGTGTACTCGGACTTTTTTGAGCCATCCTTTGCTGACACGTACACAAAAGTGAATTGGTTGAGTTAAAAAAAGATAAGTTGTGTCTACTGCACATTCTAGCATCTCTGTCAGGTTGTAATTCATCAAATTTCTCATTTGGAGATCTGATGTATAGAGTATTGGATCGGAAAGTATTCGCCTGCAGTAGTAAAAGTATTCGTTAAATTTTGATGCGGTGAATTGTCTTTAGAATATATTGTCCCAAATTTTCTAAAATTTAGTCAGCTAATGTTACCTTTCTGTAGCAAATGTTTTTAATGGATGTGAACTTGATTCTTCAAGTAAATGAAATGAAAGGGATGGTCTTTTTAACAAATAATTATATCTAAACACTAATTTGACAGATGTAAAAATTGAGGGTCGTCTTAAAAATCATGTATTTCTTTTACGTGTGATTTGCTTTGCTTAAGTACTCAATAATTCACCAAATTAGATTTAAAACGGAAGACTTTTGGTTTTTTTATTATTTAAAATAGTTGTCCACTAAACCTGGACTCTTTTAGCAGTTTGTTTTCATCTTTTTCAAATTTTCGTAATTCTTTCTCTACTGGTCCTTATTAGTCACACCAATTTCCCACCGAACTACGTTTTGCAAGTATATTATGGCATTTGTAAATTATTTCTTTTCCTTATTATTCTACTCAGTTTATTCCATAGTATGAGTGTGAAAATATATAATTATTATCCTAAGCCTTAATATTCTTAGTTGCTCCCTCAAACTTAGTTTTTGTATATTTCCAAAAACTCAGTAGCGACTAATAATTTAAAGCAGTTAGAGCAGGAACCTAAATAAATAAATAAATATATATATATATATATATATATATATATATATATATATATATATATATATATATATATATATATATATATACCCTTACTGTCTATTGTCCATGGGAAAAAATTGAATCGGGAACTGGGCACTATGAGTCTATGCCATGAGTCTGGGGCCAATATGTACGTATGTTTCAAGAGCTTATAGACACTTTTGGGAACTCATCAACACATACACAATGCCCAGCGAAGATCTCTACAAAGATTTTTAAAGAAGAGACATTAGTCAGGAAAATGAAGACGAAAGTGGGGCAAAATCTGAGTAGGGTATATGTTTCATAATACTATTCATTTTCTAAAGTTACTAATGTTGTAGTTGTAAATTGACTCAAGGCAAAACGATCGCTGTACCGGTAGAATATCTCTTGATTTTAAGTGTATGATGTCACTTGGATATTTCAATTTTTTTTAGGCATTGAAGATGTGTGTGAACACATCTCGTAAGATAAATGATATCGTTTATGTATCCATAGACCTTCTTAAGGCCGGCTAAAATATAAGTAAAACGTTTTACTTATGCGTAGATTACTCTTTATTGATAAAAAAATTATTAGTTTCCCAATCATCACATTATCATTTTTATCATTTTCGTTTTCTTAAAACCAGCAATTTTTTACCCATCTAATTGAATCAGGAAATCAATTCATTCACAGAATTTTACTTTGATCAAAATGGATAGAGTTAAACATTTGAACATTGCCATGAAATCTTCAATATTAATCTTTATATAGTATGCAGGAGTGCTTAAGATAGTTTTCTCGTGATTCAGAATATTGAATGCAAAAGTGAAATCAGTATCATTTGAATTATGTCAGAAATTTATTTTTTTAAGTGATTTCTGTGAGGAAATATAAGAGATATAGGCATTTCCGTTGATGTGATTATTATGATCGGAATTTGGCCCCCTCATTAATTTGGAGATACAGCGCGTTTCAAAAGTAATGAAGTGGAAATATTTTGCCATTTGGGTAAGAAGTTACGTGAAAAACAGATGGTGGGAGTTTCCAGGAGGGTTTCAGGAGGGAACTGAGCGAATTTCCTCCCTCACTACCTAAGACTGCCTCAGTGTGAGGCGCTCCATTAGCGCCCGGAGAGTTAGCTGCGCATCTCCCGTAACAGCGCGCGAACTGATCTGTTAAAACGATACTTCCCACTCACCCAATCAGATGGTATTAACTAAGGACGCTAAGTGCGTCGTCGGAAGGTTCAATTTCATGCCGTCAAAAGGGATTACAGCCAAAGCATCTTAAATACGAGTGTTTTATGCTACACCAAACTCCCTCGAAGAAGCTCGACTCATAAATAGGTCGTTGATATGCTGCGATCTTCACTCGTGTATGGGTTGCGATCGTCGCACAATATTTTCTTATACTAAGTGCTGCTTAAATATTTAACACAATATTTACGCTATCGTAAACATTCGGAATTGATACGTCTTTTATAGGAATTGTTTTTCATAATAATACATCAAAAGATAAAAATAGCAAGGAATTAAAAAAATACCTGATTTGACGTCCATTAATATATAATTTAAAGGCTGTGCTTATTTGAAATTTATTTCTATTAAAATTGCTACAAATTCCTTAAACGTCATCCTTTAATGCTTTTTTTCTATTCCATATATTACCTATTCCTCTCTTTAGGATCTCTATAAAATGAATGATTAAGTTTATTCTATTTAAAGAATTAAACGAATAATGAAGGAAATTATCAGTTTATTTTCAGGCCTAATCATCTCAAAAACACTTAACCTCTGGAAGAGTAATTCGATTGAGAATTACATCAAAAAGTATGGAATCCTTGGATGATTTACATGACACTGGTAGTTATGAATTCCTCTGAATAAATATATTTTCTTTGGTTTCATCACACGCGTTTAGTCATAGTGTTATATAAAATATAATGTACTGAGAGATGCAACCGAGTTACTTGAACAAACAAATGTGGTCTTAATGTTTTTAATACACTCTAAATCTTAAATGAACATAATTACGTGATATTTTCGAACAATGCAATAATCTTCACCATTTATTAGCCATTGTGAATTACCTATAAATGTAGATGTACCTAAAATTGAATTCAAGGGATGAGAAACCTAATTGAAGAGTGGTGTTAGTGGAAAGTAGTTTTCAGTTTAGGAAATTCACATGAGACTTTTAATGTTAGCGGTTATATTGAGGGTTCAACAACATTTTTTAATGAACATTGGACCTTCACAATGTGCACTTTAGCCCTAAATGATATGACACAAAATATCTTTAAATCCCTTAGCACGTATTTAAATAATTCATTACTTAGTTTAGTATTTTTCCTACCTACCATAAATATGTCTAAATTTTCTATTATTTTACTCCCACTACTTAGCTTCACCAGCAGTTTACCTTCTACGAGTAAAATCGTCTCCAGCGTCCATTACGCCCGTTCAGTGTCTCCTGCATCCACTTTTCCTGACTTTCTCCAATTTCTCCCAACAGCTGTTTCTCTTCCACTAACATGACTTAAAATTCGTTTGTTTTTTACACCTATTTTATTTTCTTCGTTCTCCTTCACATGTACATTACAACAGCCTTCAGTTTACGCTTTTCCACTTATCTCAACGACCAAGTTTTTGAGCCATAAAAAACACCGTTCCATATAAAGATGTTTTTAAGGTCTTTTCATCAACCCCAATGAAAAATCTTTTCAGTCGACTAAATTCATTTTTCCCCTTACTACTCAGCCAACTTCTTTTAAAATACTTTCTAAATATGTGAGATGCTCTGTCTCTTCTAGTTCTTCTCCCTCCAAGAAAAGACCACTAGGTCTCAATTTCGGCCCAAATATCTACCTATCTATCCCTCAACATTTATGTCATTTTTTTATTTCTTGAAAATCTAATACTTCTGTTTTCTAATGATTAATTATCATCCAATAACTGGCGTATTGACTCTGCAATATGCTTAGTAATAAAATTTATTGTCTCAGGCGTCAATTTATAGAATTTACTTAACCTATTGAAATGAAATTAAATTATTGACTTTGCAATTCCGCTCACTTTTGGTGTGGAATTGCAAATTCCACACAATTTTGTGTGAAATTACAAGGTCAATAACTTCATTTCATTTCACTTTGTAATTCCACACACTTTCGTGTGGAATCACAGGGTCAATACCTTCATATCATTTCAATGTGATAAGTAATAAATTTAACATTTCAACTTAGTGGCTTTAAAACGCTTAACGCGAATGTAACTGATTACATGAATTCCTCACCAACATTCATTCCTCCCTCCAGCTCTTTCCATGCCATCCTTACAATTGTCTCTACATATAATGAGAAGAATATGTGAAAATGGACATAGAACTCTCAATATTTCGCTGTCTCTCTCTTCACTATTCGCACCGGTGCGGATATAGGCATCTATAGCCTCCAAATAAGTCTTCCACCCCTCCAGTATACTCCTTCCCCTTGAAAAATACTCTCTCATACATCATGAAGCCCATTAATCTATGTTTCTAGTCATTATTATATGTTCCTTTTAATTAGCGATCTCAATATTGTTACGGTGACATCACACGTACCGATTACCACCTAAACTGAAATATCTTTTCCTAAGAAACCATTATAAGCAATTTATGGTAACATTAAATTGAATAATAATTCAAAGTTAAGGATTTCAGGGATTCTGCCATATATGCGTCGGAATAGGAACATTTAATGATGTTGAGTACATTCTATGTTCACCTATTCATTTTTCCTTCACGATTTATTTACCTTTAAAGACATTATAGATATTTTTATCTAATTCGTGAATTTTCTATTCATCGAGGTCAAACGAATAGAACATCATAGTTACTTGTTCAGGGAATATATCCTAATAAAATAAATACATATTTCATTTTGAATCTAGTTTTGTTATGTATCCTTATTCTTTTTTACATTATTCGATCAGAATATTGGACTCATAGTTGGTGGAGGTCACCTCTTGTCCTGACCTACGGTTTGTAAAATTTACGCGTCAGGGTAGGGGGACCTGTGATTTTTTTGTCCAATCTAGGGTCTCGATATTTTATTATGAAAATATGGGATGTAGCTGTGGAATTCTCCTGTTTTGAACGCGGACCATTTATCAGGAACCGAACATTGTATGTCTTTTCTACGCAGCATGAGTTAATAAATCTAACCAGTTTCTTTCGCACAAAATGATATTACTATGAACATCAACAAGATGGTAGTCCTCTAATTATTGTTGGACAGTAGTTAGATAGATGCAGAGATGAGTTATTTTTACGTTTTATCAGAAGAATAATAAGATTAAAACTTATTAGATATCCATTGCACAAAATTTTCAAATTTAACGAGCATATTGCGATGTCACAACTTAGATTCCAGTTCCCCGCAGTCTAAACAGAATTCATTTTCTTGATGATTCAGTTGACAACTACCGAGTAGTTTTTATTTTTGTTCCATGGATTGGATTACCTAATCCTCCAGTGCCACTTTCAGCTAGTTTCCCGGAACGTATACACTCAATCATAGAGTTAACATTTGCCTAATGCAATGACAAGAGGCAAAAAGCACCTCAGTGCATTAGGTGGCGTACTCCCTTTAATCCGAGTATCAAACAATCTCGATACGCTTCGGCCATTTTCTACCTCGGTGAAGATGAAGTGATCTTCCCGGAGGACGTTTTGCTCGGAAACTTCACTCCAAGAATAACATCAAAATTTTCAGTCGATGTGATCTCCACCTGCACACAGTCGCTGATCACCTCAGAGTCGTTTTCAAATGAAGTTTATCTTCGTCGAAAGATACACCTTCTTACGAGCAAAACGGTATCGTCCTCATTGATTTCAACTCGAGAACGTTGGGCCGTTGTTGTCTAGAAAATTTTTCATTTTCGTCGAAGCTGCCGATCCCGTTATTGAGCTTATTACTGGAATACAATTGTATGTATTTAGATAAAATCTTTTCATATGAAAATAGGCTGGTGCGAATCTTCGTGAAATGAGGTCAAAGCATGCTATAGTGTAATTTTCTTGTTTAAAATTAAACTTCTGAAAAATCAGCACACATTAGCGTACACTCAGCTGGGAAAAACAATAAATTAAAGCAAAGTTATGTTCACCATTCAATTTTTGTTGGTTCAATTAGCTCTAGTTAGGAAATGAAAGAATGCTAAGATTTTAAAAAAGATAACAAATGTTAATATATAGTTTTTCTAGAAAATAAATACAAAGCGCAACCATAGACTCTAGCTAAATTACTGAAAACACCGATACCATAGGTATTATTATATTACGTAAATATTCTATATTTTTCATTGTACGCTTGACTTTAACTGACCCTAGATATAAAAATTTCAGTTAATTTTCTACAATTATGCCCGAAAAGATTTCTGAATGAACAATCCAAATCCTTATTGTTTGAATGCTCTAAGATATATTGTTTTGACGATGTTCGACCGTCGAAAACTACCCTCAAATTTCGGATTATGATTTATCGAGCGCTTATGAAATACAATATTTTATTTTAACTGTGATTTAACTATTTTCAAAGCGATAACGTTGCAAAGAAATTATCTATCTCGAGGGGTTTCATAATCTTTATGGGCACATAGATTCAAGCTTATTAAATTCAGTGAAACATCTTGACACCACACACGATATATGGATATAACAGGAGTTATTCTTGTGCTCTCGCCGCACTTCTATAACCTGGGAAACCCTTTTAGCTTTCGGAGTAGCCATAAAAAGAAGATAACCGACAACTGCCGCTCGAATATTTTCTTCCTAACACAAGGTCTCTCCTTATTTGGAATTCAGATCGCGCCTCTGCATCAATGACTGTTTCCCGCCGCCTCGTCCCTGCTTTTCCTCTCCATTTACAAACTTCTCCACTGCCGTTTCATTTTTTCCGAATCTTGGTTTTTCACAGCTCATTTTTACTCCCGCATGTAATCATACACAGTTTAATCCAATTCTTATCGACTGCTTTAAGCTGGGAAATGTTAAAATTACAGATATGGACTTTTATTACAAATGTAATATCAATAAAATAAAAGCGTTAAGCGTTAAGTAACTGAGATAAATCCCTTAAATATGTTCAATCAAACACTCTGTAGACGAAACAATGAGAAGGATAACTCTTGGTTTATCCTTTGGTAGAATTGATGGTCGATCTTCATTGGGTAAGATTATGGTGAAAGAGCAGTTGTAAAGATAAGAAATGCATTAAATATTTTATAATAAAGTTACTATTGCTACTCTGTCTAGTATTACTGGACAGAGTACAAATAGGAACTGGAGATACTAGTTTTGCTCTTTCGCCTTTAGTTATGGTTTCATTTATCTCAATTGTACCGCGTTTATGACAGTTAGTAAACAAAAATTCTCTATTCTTCACTGATATTTCACCACTTTTTCGCAGTATCTCGGGACCATCCAAACGTGATTGACCCTTCATCTAGGGTCATTTAAGGGAGTGGTAGAGTGGGATGTACAGTGTTCGTTTCGATTGCAGATCTAAACTTCGAATTCCTACGACTTAGGACACCACCAGTTTCATCTAAATGCTATAATGTTGTTTCTTCACGAATGTTTTATATTGCTCATTTCTTTAATACCTAGGTGGCAATCCAATCCGAAAAAATGAATGATTGGGAAATATCCCACAATCACTCGATTTCTTCAAAATTACCGGAAAAAATTGGAAAAATTTGATATGCGAATCAGGGATTCCAATAAAACAGTTTGCTGTTAATTTGTAAGATAATTTAGTGTTTGAAGTACGTTATCTCGTGTGCGGGTTTGTTCAAAAAAGTAACAAACTTGAAGCACGATTATTGCGGTCATAGCGATGAGGAATCATTTTTAATAAATCATCATCTTCTAAAGGCAGTTCATTATTTAAATACAGCGCCACGCATCTTAGCGCTACGGTCTCTACGCATCACTACTTTCCTTAAGCTGCACAAAAAAGTACTTAAGCTAATCCCGTACCCTCTGGAAAAAAATTGGGGAAGCGTGTCATATTTGTCGAGTAGTGGAATCTTGGAAGTAAGAGGCCACCTTGTACCTTACGCTCATATGGATGTGTACTTAATCATTGTTAGACATCATTGCCAGTGCAGCAGAGATTAGAATGAATAGAACTTGAAGCCGCATACATTCTAATCCCATGCTGTAATTGTCTCAAAGTCTTATGCTCAACTCGATGATCCAGATGCACTCCGCTAAAATCTTTTTTCCGTCATTTGTATTCAATTATCCCGAGATCCTCCCCGCCCACGCCCACACGCACGTTCTCTCGTAGCCGTGGCCGACGTCTATGTGAGAAAGTGTGTCGCATTGATTCCCACGGCGCGCGGAAGCCGGGGGTGGCTCCTCCTTTTACCACCTCCGCCCCCTCTCAGCCTCCACCTCCAACGAAATCCCATGCCGTCTTTCTTCTTCCCCCGTCCCCGCCCTTCTCTTCCGCACCGTCGCGCTCCCCCCTGTCTCCAAGCCGTCCCCCCTGCAGTCCCTCCCTTCGCCAACCAAGCCCCCTCACAACTCGGCGCGAGGGGATAAAAAGGAAGGGAAAGAAAGAAACCGCCCAATCCCCACCCTTTTCGAGAATACCGAGCGCGAGTCGTCTGGAAATTTACCGTCGTCGGGTGAGGTGGGCGTGGATTAAGTTTTGCATCGGTGTCAGCTCTGGAGGATTAAAGATGTGTGGGTGGTGCAGGATGGGACTTGGGGTGGTCGTTTTGGGTGAGCGGAGGGGGAAGAGAAGGGTTTGCGAGTGCAGGAGAGAGACAGAGGGAGAGAGAGGATTTCCTATTTCCCGAAAATCTCCGGGAGTTGGTGGAAGCAATGCCGCTTCGTCCCCTTCGTCCTTCTCTCCGGGACTTCTGACCTCCTCCCGCCAAAATCCCCATCCCTCCTCCTTCCCTCCTCGCAAGAAACGCAATCCTCGGTTTGAAAGAACGGGAGGGGGAGGTTGTTCAGGTTTTCGGAGTAGGGGAGTGGAAGCGCGTCTAAATCAGAGATATTCTCACCGCCGCCTCCGACGTTCCCGCGACTCTTCATCCGACCTGCGTCGGGTCTGCCTCCCCGAAACCTCACCAGCCCACCCTCCTCTCGAAGAAAGGGGGGATGTTCCTTTCCGCCGCCGACTTCTCTCGCTCACCTTTCGACCCATATATGCACGCTTTACTTCCCCACCCCGCCCCATCCCCACGACGTCCGTCTCCCCTCATTCCTTTTAACTCCCTCCCCCAAACCCTCCCTCCAGTCTCCGGTATTTCCTGGCTCTCATCGGGACGAATTCGATCTCCGTGCTGATCTTCAGAGGTCAATTTCCCCAGCGTCCCTAACTATTCATTGTTAAATATAACTCCCTACTTCCCTCATAACCACTTCCGATTGTGTCATCATTTCATGAGCTCTGATGTCCTAATGAACACTCCTAAATGTCTAAGCCTCTGTAGGATCTTAACTTCGTGAACTTTTTGTTAAATATATTAAAGGATTTTAGAAGGCGAAATGGTACGTGGTAGGAGTAACTTTACGGAATGGAAAAAAATCAGGAAAACGAAGTTGGCAGAATAATTGTACTCAATAACAAGCTTCAATTGATCACGTATTCCAAATTTCGGAATTTATATGCTAGACGAGGCGTCGTGAGTTTCATTTTATAAGGGTATAAATCATATCCCTTTACTCCATATGGCTTTACTGAGCCATATTACTATCAAAATGGCAGTTTATCACTCACTTAGAAGTGTACCTATATTCAAGAGGTCTATTTACTCTACATTAATGAACATGCAATGTAACTTTTACTCACAGCTTTATTTATACATTAAAACAGTTAATACATTAGGGCTTTTGTAAATTCGTTATGTGACTTTCGGTTATTGTGAATTCGCATAAATATTTAAATATATCTGACTCCTGGAATAGCATCACTATTTAGTGGTCCGAAGGGGAGGCATAAGCCTTTTTATGATCGCTCGCTTTTAGAATCATACGACTTGGAAAACTGAAAGAACGGAAATAATGATTATTAAACATTTTAAATTCATCAGAATACCGGATCCTGTTGAAAGCTCTAATACGTTTATCATAATGTCGTTTTGAAATATATTCTTTTGAAGTAATGGAAACATTTTAATAACTTTTTGAAACAGTTTAAGTCACGTTGTGTGATAAATATTACATCATTAATTTCAAAGTGAGATAATTTGTAAAACCTTCTTGCAGTGCTTGTTATATGTATATCCTAACAATTAACCAAAATAATATATAAGTAAATATGCTAAATATTTGGGAAACTTGAGAATGTTTCTTGCGAGTAAATAAAATTAGTTGACTTTATCTAATATTTATCTTTATAATTAAAAACTTAGAAAGTAATTTCCACAATGCATAAATATCCATATCTAGCTTTAATAGTTGAGCAGAATCACCAACTAACAGCTTTCTTTATTTTTGAAGTTTCAAAGAGATCACTTGTATCCAAAATTAAATGTACGTAATACGGTCCTTAACATTTAAGATACTACTTTACATGTATAATTGAGGAACGTTTTGCTTTAAAATTACAAATATCATTGACTAAATTATGTTTTGAATGCCTGAAATCGCGTCGCTCCAGAACTCTTTGCATAAAATTTTGCGTATTAGCTTGCACCATTTTTTTTCTTTCCTGAGTAATGTCGATATTTCAGCTTTTGGTTGATTTTGCCTTCCAACGTATTCAGCAAAATGTACCAGAACGGCAAGAATTTCAATGTTTTAATATTTTATGACAAAGGATGCTGTTTGAATAAACAAGTACTTACCAAGAGTTACATTACTAAACCTTGGGAATCATATTTCACCAACCCTGCTGCGTACTGTAATAGTGTTCGATTTTCGACCTTCATTTGACAGTTCAATCATGGATAGGAAGTCTCGCCTTCTGGGAAATATCGGGAAACGACAAGAGAAAGATGGATTTTGGGATACATCGAAAGCCATCTATTGCCAACTTTTGTAATAACCACTGATATTCAAGATGCAAAGTAAATTCATTCACCTTCATCAGAATATATTTATAACTGCGCTTCGCCGAAGTAATTCTTTCACTGCGGGTTTGTCCGTTTAATTTTTTCCATCTAAAATGCTGGGGCCAACTCATTATCTCAATGAGAGTTTTATAATTAATTAAGCGGCAAGTTCCAAAGGTAAATCAAATGGCACTTATTTTTAGAGATTTAAAAAATACCGTCTAAAGCAAGTTAAGGATATCGTTGGATTAGCATAAGAGTCTTACTAGGCATCCTTATTTTACACCATTAGGAAATAAACAAATCTCGGTTTAATTGAACTAACAACACATGCCTTATCTAATTCCATTCACAAGATTCCTGTTCTTTTCAAATAGAATATTTTGAACATATTTCTATGCATTTATGCATTGTAGCCAAATTAAAATATTTAGAACTAATATCACTCGGTATTTTAGAAAATTTCTTCATAGAAAAACAACTCTCGAGTGAACCATTGTATCTTAATTCAGCCAAATATTTCGTTGTATTAATTATTTCTAAGAATAGCTTTCCTTAAAAAAAAAAGAAGTGATAGTAGGTAACGAATGGAGTTTCTTCTTCTGCTATTCCTTAATATCTCCTGAATTACTGTTTCTGTAATAACAATTGTTTGAAACTACATTTTAATATTAATTGGTAATGAGGGAATAGGTATTATCATGCTAGGATTGATTACTATCTAATTTTCTATCATTTTACGAATCAGGTAACATTATTTATTACTAAATTTTATATTTCCATACCAAATAATAGTTTTTGATCGTTGGTGTGCGAAGGTTATTTAGTGGATATTTTAGCCTGGTAGTTTTCCTTCGTATTCTAAAAACTCAAGTAATGACTAAGCCATGAGAATAAATCCAATAAAGGTCAGGTTATCCAATTTCCCATAGGTCGATCCAACCTGGTTGCATAAGAGTTTTACATTTACTACGAATGTGCTGTAACAGTCATTCATGAAGGTCCTCTGCCAAAGGCACTAGAATTCTTTGTGCAATCTTCCTTCGCTTGGGCTCATACTGATGACAGCTAGTCATTTCATTATGTTAAAATCACTCATCTATATGTTTTAAAGTTCTGAAACCATTGTGAAAACGGTTATTTTAATTCAATTGAAACTCATATAGTGCCCGTGAAACCTTAATAAAAATCAAATTTAGCGTATGAAAAAATATCAAATACTATTTCGTGACATTTGGTTAAAATCATCCTTCTGGATATGAGAAACGCAGGGTCCAGAATTGTTAATCCTTAACAATTTTCAGTTTCCCTGCATTACATGGAATTTATCCATGCAAAATATGACGTCGCGGCGAAAGAATTAAAACAAAATAACTACTTAGAAAACATTTTAAAATTTCCATCGTCATACGTTTGGAATTTTGTGAGCGCAATCCGAGAAAAGAAGTCTTCATTTCACTGCCTTAAGGTTTCTCTATATTAGAATATCCCTTGCCGAACGTAAAACGTTCTCCAACTGTCGAGGGAGATTGCGCGAATCCGGGAAGAAAAAAATAAGCCAGCCCGGGGCGACAAAAATAAGGTGTGTATCAGGGAAAAGTAGCGTCGGGTTCGCTGTCTGGTATCCTTCCTTCTGCTCTTTATTTTAGCGAGCGGTAGGAGACGGGGATTGCAACGGGTGGGCAGAGTTTGAGATCTCTCGTGTGTTGAGCGTGTGCAAGGGACTTAAAAAGAGTAAGAAGGGGGAGAGGGGTAAACATACCTGGGAGGTTGATTTGAAGATCGGATGGAGGAAAAGGAATAAGGAGTGTGTCTAGAGGGGGTCGGGCCGTAGCGGTAGAACGGGACCGGGTTTGTCGGTGGCCGAAAGGCGTGTCGTGGTACGTCGCGGAGGTGACGGAGAAGGATGGATAGCATGTTGCTGACCGAGTGCACATATCTCTTGCTCCGTAATAGGATTCGGTCGTTCGGTGGAGCTCATCCTTTTATTTATTTTATGCCCCTGTGCCTGGGGTTAACAACCTCTTCAAACTGATGTCGCATATTCTAGCACTTCTCCGTGTGTGCGAGGAGTGGCGTCTTTCTTTTTATTGATCACCATGCCTTCCATCGACATAGAGGATTTTCTGTGTGGCAACCTCTGGTGAAAATATTGGGCACCGTAACCAAGACGCATTCCATTAAGCGTCTCCCTTTTACTTACATAAGACATTCTTTCTCTTGTTTCAGTGATATTTTCACACCAGTCGCTTTTCCTTGAACCACCTAGTCTGGTGTATGCCGCCTAACGTAAAGGTGATGGGCCAGTTTTGCCTAAAGATTTTCTTTTATCGTTAAAAGATTTTTCTGTTGAATATATGGAATTATTTTATCTCAGCTCTAATATTATCTGTAAAGATGAATATAAAATTGCTCTCGACCAGAACGACGATTTCCTAATCTCCATCCGAAAAGCGTAGCGTAATGCACTATATTATGCTACGCTAAATATTCTATGCTATTTTCGGCTTTTCTATGCCATTTAACACTACGCCACTCCCTGCTATCATGTGCTATAGAATATTTAGACTAAAGTGGGCAAGAAAATGTTATTCTTTAATGATAGTTAACATTTTCGCTCTAGTTTTAATATTTTCTTTCTAATCTGGGAGACAGTCTCCTAGTAGCTCAAAAAAATTTACCTTCTCGTGTGAGCCTGAACATTTTGCATGGCATGTTCTGAGTCTCCATAATAGTCCGCCAAAATTGGAAAATTATTCAGTATTACACACGAAATGAATTCAAATCGATCAAAAATAAGACCTTCTCCAACGATCCGTGAGTGAGTGTTATCATTTCCACCCATTGAAGCCCTCCAATGTCTCTGTCTTTGCTTGATCACCGTTCGCTCGAGCGACGCGTATAACGTCAAATTGCACGCTCTGCCGGATCTCGCCCTTTCATTCGGTCCCAGTTTCCGAGAATATCTTCAGCACTGTATGAGTTTGGGTTGTCACCTTGTTTCATTAGCGCTTTTAATTGGGCCTCTCACGAGTAAGCGCGACAAGTAACTCATTAAACTTACGCGAAACTTGGTAATTTTTATTTTAACCTAATTCTCTCGACTCGTCCGAGTGTACTGTACACTATATTTAAATTTCTAATGCGCATTATGCTTTTCGTCCACGGCACTCCTACCACAGATGCCCTCTCATACAGTTACCGACGGTTCGTGTCTTGCTCGAGGACCAAGACATTTTCCATGTGGCTGACTTCCGACTCCTTTATGACTTCCAAAAATTCGTTTATTCTTCGAGAAACGCAGTTTTCTAATACCATGTCCATATTTTGATAATTTGTATTACTCGTCTCAATGAGTTTTATAGACGTTCAAATCTGTGGCGTCTTAAACTTGAACTAACACAAAATAGCATTAAACTAAGGGGATAATCTTTTCAGAAATATCACTACAAATATTAATATACTAATAAAATGACATGCTGGTAATAAATAAAAGAACTGACGTAGAGGAGAGATAAAGAGAAGCATAGAAGTAAAGCGTTTTCTAGTTTTCCCCAATCTTAACATTTGTTATTTTTCCCTACAAGGAAACAAATTAAATAAAAGGTATATAATTCAATAATTAGAAACATTTATGCATAAAATTTGAAATATTTGATTGATAACTAATATTTATCATGGAAAATAAGTATTGCATTAATTAAATCTTAATAATTTTCAACTATTCTACCATGGAATTTTAAAAATCCGTTAACGATGAAAAGTAACGTTCAAATTCTTCATTTCAATGTTTTAGCAAATGTATAATTTGTATAGTAGCAATTCAAGGCTGAATTCTCTATTTCATGATTTTGGCAAAATTGTTTTGAGTAAAAAATATGATAATTTTTAAAAATCCATTCTATTCTTGTGATTAAATGGGAACACAAATCCTTACGGATAGTAAATCTAGTGTAAATTCTAATTGAAAGCATGTATAATGCTTAAATCAATAACAGGAAAATCGTTTACTCAGGCTTGCTTATTTATTTGCTTTGAAATTGAATTAATTGATGGTGTGTATGGAGACCAAAGAGATTCAGTGTTTCTCTTATCCTGTTAACAGCGAAATGATATCGCGTTTCAATTATCAGTGGCTGTAAAAAACGAAGGAATTGAAATGAATCTTCAATTTCTGAGAAATGACACATTTATTGCATCATATTTTATCTACTTCACATATTAGCAATCAAAAATTTAATTAACAGAGAAATAAATCCATATTGAATTGGAACAGGATGTAAAAATGAATCTATGTATGCATTCAAAGCTACAGTTAAAATAGTTGTTGCATATACTCTGGCGCTGCTATTGCATATAGCACATAATAGGCTTGTCAAGGCAGAAATTTTTCATCAGTTATATATATACATTAATATATATACGTACATATATATATGTATAACCGATTTAAAATTTCTGCCTTAACAGGCCTATTATGTGCTATACGCAATAGTAACGCCAGATTATATACAACTATTTCGAAATATGGTGAGAGTTTACGGAACCCACCTTAAGTAAACTATTAATAACTATTACTCCTAAATAGTTATGTCTTATTTCTATATGATTATATTAATCATTAATTGCACTGCTTAGGCTAGAAATACTGCTGAATTTAGCTGATTATTGACTAACAATTCGCATTATTTGTCGACAGAAAATAAAATGTGAAAACATAACGTAAATACTGAAACAAAAAATGTCTTCTAATTTCAGAATCTTTATTAATAATTAATCAACGAAGGCGGAGCATTTTATCTTGCCTAAAATAGTTTAGGTCAAACCATGCTAATCATTACAGAATAACAAATATGTACTTCACGCTCTTGAATGACGTTCAAAATTTGAAATATGCCCATCTGCGCCAACTTGTGACTGAGGTAATTCAACATTGTCCATAGCATATATTAGAGGTGATATTGAGGCAACTTTACCGCGATAATATTTTAATGCCCTAACATTCTCTTTTACACGATATGATAGGTAAATATGCGAGGAAACATATACAACGTACGTTACTGTCGGCCACCAAAATTATATATGTCTATAAAATCTATAAACGCTACACGAAATTGTATTCATTCATCTCCAAATTATGATAAAGGAACAGCCCTTTCTTTTAGTTACCAAAATGACGAGCTTATTACAGCGATTGACTTCCCTAGCAACTCCGGTTGTTAATGGACAGGAATTCTTCTTAACGATTGACGCAATTTCTCGCCAAAGTATCCAATTAAAGATGTACCTTATATTCCAAGAGAATGACCCGCTTTGATCAAACATCTTCCTCTTCAAAGGAAGGATGAAAGGCGTTGAAATCGTTGGTAGTCCGTCTTGCAAAGCTGGCCTAGTTCTCTTCTGCGATCCTGATCCTCCCCCTGCCGATTCCCTGACACCATATTCGTCATCCTTCCCGGTGGAAATGAAGCCCACAGCAGCCTTTTCAGGAGCGATGCTGAAACGCTTTCAAGGACTCCTGCGTGAGTCAATGAAGAGGAGACAAATTAACCGAGATGGCTCGAGAAAAATATTTTTCCTTGTTCCGTCACCATGAACTCTCTTGATAGCATCGGTCGGTTACATCGTACAATTAACATACCTGAATCCTTAATGTATAGGAGAGACTACAGGTATAAATAAAAATGCTTCGTTTTTGCTATCGAATCCTTCAGTAACAAAATAAAACAGAAATATCTTAAAATTAATGAATGGACATTAAACAGTACAAATTCAGTCATGTTATTATTCGAAAGATTATGTGGAAATACTAAATCCATAATCTAGAAAGTTTTTGAAAAAAGAAAAGACGAAGTGTTTCTGAACATTGAAATCAAATATTTTTTCTACTCGTATTCATGAATAAGCACCCTTGACCTATATACTGTAATTGAATTTAATGAAGCAAAAAGCTATTGAATCGATAAAATATGCTTTCTCATTTCTACGGATGAATAACATGGCAGCACCTCAGATTCATCGCCTTATTACCTCTCTCCGAATCTCTATGCGTCGCTTGATAATATTTGGTCAGCATCTTGAACCGTGTCTACTCATTTTTTTCCTTTTTCATTGCGACTTTTATTGTTCTCATTTGTGGAGGCCGAGAATGGAATAAATTTTCCTTAAAAATTACCATAAAACATAGAAAAGAAATTCGTTCACCTTACTTTGTTATCAATAGAACTAAATTTTTATTTAAATAAATAATTGGTTATTCCACATACATATTTTATTAAACACGACCCGGGTTTCGACTTAAAAAATCATCATTAGGGTGACTTTGTAAGTCGAAACCCGGGTCATGTTTAATAAAAATATATGTGGAATACTTAAGTATTTATTTTCCGAAATGAATCGCCTCCACAAAGTGACCCCTGAAATCATTCTCTATCACGCTTTCTTCCATGCATTTTTTGTTGGAGTATGTACGTAGATTAACAGGCTATTGTTGGGAATGATCGGGTTATTTATGATTAAGTGTCATGAACTTATACTTAATATTACCAATTGTTTACATGCGGCTAAAGGGAATATAATTTAGAAAAAGGCCCGCTGTGTATGCATAATTACCTAAAAATATCTCTATTTTGATTAAATATCATTAAATAATAGGATTTTTTCGAAAAAAATGTCATATTTTATTTCTTATCTGCGGATTATTTTTGCATTGCAGGCCTTGGCATACGCTGTCACGGCTTGGATATTTGAAATTTATTGTTTTAATTGCACAATTTTGGAAGAAATAATAATACTTACCTGCCCATTTGGTTCATCTGCTATTATCAATCTGTTTGACCAATTTTATTCTATTTAAATCTTACATCTTTGTTTCTTAGAAATTACTGAACTGTTTTCACCGTTTTATTATCTTACGAAGAACATGCGGTTACCTATGACTTTGCTTCTTTTAAAATTAAAAAAGCATGTAATCAAATTCAGAAATATATCCAACTAAATTATGGATTGAATAAATTATTAGTAATTTAAATACTTTACGTGAGTGAAACAGTATATTTTGGCGACGTGTGCGGTAAAGTTCAATGCTTGGTCTGTCGTTCTATTCCTGGAATATATTTCCCTACCTTATCTTCCCCACGAGCTCCCGGATCTTCGGCGAAGAAAATTGATTAAATTGACCCCATAGAGTCCTTCCGGAGTGTTTGTGTTGGGATCGACTAGGAAAAAAAAGAAAGGATTCCGCGGGGCGGAAACACGTGTAAAGGCTATCGAACGTGGCTGAAGTATATATCAGGCAACCACGACGAAAAAGGTCGCATTTACTTTTTCACTAGGAAAAGAATAAAATGTTACCAATGTAGCTCCATTTTGGTAAGCTTCAAAGGTTTTGGTATTGCACGTTGTCTCTTCGGGAAACGACCCTTTATTTCTCATGCTTATATTTCAGATGCCTCCTCTGGTTGTAAAAAATGACGAAATGGACGTATTTTTTTCCCTGTTGATCCAAAGGGGTTTGTTTTGATCTATCTTTTCTCTCATTGAGATTATTTCAGATATTCATAGCAAAGTGAGCTGTAATCTGCCGTTTGTCAGGGGCATATTGCTAACGTTTATTTCCGTTTCATTCAGGAAAAATATGGCGAGACATCGACTGCCAGATGCAAAATTCAAAAATAAAAGCGAACAGAGATGCATGTAGAACATAGTACACGTCGCTGACCAGTGGGGACACGGGAGTTGAAAAAGCAGTCTTTTCCGTTTCACTTGCAAGTACAGGTCGATTTTTAATGGCAGCATAATTTAAATCTCACGAAATGGATTATTTTTTTATTCAACTTATTCCATTATGAAGAGATTTTCAATTATTTTTAAGATAACGTTTAGTTAAACGAAGTAGCTCGCTGAGAAGTAGAGTAGTAACATCATTATGAATAACTGTATAAAAAAGTCAGGTGCGAAGATAAGCATAGATATCTTTACGTGTTTTCAAACTACGTACTTCTAGTTCCTGAAATCCCAGGCTTTCATCACCATAAAATTATCAGACCTTATCCCTCATTTTTAGCTCTTGGATATCATTCACAAAATGTATGCAGTTGACAATTATACCTGCGATTCATCCATCAATAACCATACTTCTTTCTGATAATTGCAAGTAATTCCTCTTTACCGTTTAATGTGGGTGCCGTAAAAATTATAAGAAAAATATTCTTTTATTAGATAAAATCAAGTATCTCTTGTGTTTGGAATTTTATTCTTCTTCATTTGTAGCGGTATTAGTATTTGGATTATTACTTGTCAGGTCCCGGTATATCGCTGTAACATCCTATTCACCTATTAAATACAGTGCTGAGAAAAGATATTTTTAATATTACATTTGATTTTTTTTACCTACAAATGATTGCTAAAAATGTTAACTTCCTCTGTTGCAGGATGTTTTATTTTACTGTCACATCAACCTTACAACGAATCTGTAAATATCTATGGATTAAATATTTTAATGTTTAAATAATTAAGGTCGTTATTTAATTCCAGTTTTTCAAATTTCTCAAAATTTAGATATTTCTATCAATTTTCAAATTTAAAATCATATCTAGTGTTATTAAAAGATATAAATTGTGATAACTTCAATGAAGCTTCATAAACATTCCCTAATATTAGAGTTAAAACCAGTGATAACCGTGGCCATCGACTCCATCGGATTAAATTTATCGTGGCTTACAATCGATTGACGTGCCTTATTCTTTTGCTCACTGTATATCTCTACAAAAAGAGATATATTTTGTTTAATTTGGCAATCATATTGTGTCATTAGAGGAATATCGCCAGCGGATGTGAAATTCTCGTCCCTTGGTTCAAAAGTTGTAGTGAAACGTTGCTTCCTCAAACGAATTCACCCGAGGTTTGTTGAAATAGTTTTCCCTGGCTCTTTTCTCCGATTCATGATAAACTATTTAAAAAATGAATGGCAGTTTTGTTTTCAATGCACAAATTCCTCGACTCCGTTGCAGAAAAATATTTGCTCTTACATTGACTACGAAGACAAACAAAACGGCTCCGTCACTCACAAACGACAACTTAGGTGAAGTGACACGACAACTTTAATATGAATGGACGATGGCATGCAATGGCGCATTAGGTTGGCCTCCACAAAGCGGGTGCGATGTATTTGCCACACTTTTATCGTTTCTTTTCCTCTATCCAAATGATTACATAAGCACGATTATTAGGGATTGAATTTATTTCAGCCTCAATTTATTAAACATGTCACCCAAATAGAAATATCCGCTTATTACCCTGAAGAACATTCAATCTCCAAAGGTCATCACAAATTTTTAAGGTTTATAACCGCGGCCATAACCACAGTTATTAACGCAGAGGTCTGTGAAATGGGTGAGGGTAAAGCTCACCCACCACCGAGTCCATCGGCGTTTGAAATTCACACATTAGGGTAAGGGGGCCAATTTCCATCTACGTCGTCTGTGGTTTCCCTGGAAGATCTAGTTCCCAAAAAATCACATAGCTCAAGTGAAATTTTAGGGTGTGTAGACGCTTCCCCGGGAATCGGACCCGGGCTTTTCAGTCAGTAGCTCAGCGCTCTAGTCATTGACTACCGCTAACCCCATAGCTGTATAGGAAGTATGTAAACCTCTTATTGAATAACGTGTTTACCTAGTATTAGGCATCTATTCCATAAAGCCTCATCCTGATTTAAAGGACGAATTTTAAGTTCGATGCCATGAAAACATTTAGATGAATACATAAGAAGAGGATTAGTAGCAACGACACACCACAAATTACAGCTCTTAAAAGGTTTGGATTGTTGAGAGACACGCATCGGTACCCAATGTCTCATAAACCTTAGCCAGTGCAAATTGCTAATTGCTTGCATATATCACTAATTTAGGATTGCTAACTCATGAACCCAGAATTCTGCGATGCTTTCACGTAATGACACCATGATTAAACAGCATGTGTTTCGCATGTGGAAAAAAGCTTCTAGTAGAAATAATCTCTCAATATTTTCCCATGGGATACAATTTCGCAGAATGGACTGATTAACTGAAGAGAAATGAACTCCGTAGGTACGGTAAAATCAAGATCATACAAACGATCGCAATTTTTATCTCTGGTAACTAGCTCGGAGTAACAACTCCGGTGCCTTGAAGAGGACAACACGGAAGAGGAAAAACACGAGCGAGAGAAAAAACATTGGAAACGAAGGGATTTCCATGGAAAATATTAGAGCCAACCCCTCAATAAAACCGGATGTTACACTTGGAAGATAAGGAACGGAAGGAAGAAGCAAATGCGGTGGAGGGACCTCAGGCCAAGATAAAAAATCGGAAAAAGCGTGGTACGTGTCGGTTGGGGGTGAGGGGGGCAAGGGAACGGAACGATGCATGTGGGGAAAGATTGAGATTGGAGATGGGAGTGGTGAGGGAGGCAAAGAGGAGGGAAAGAAGTAGGAATGGGGTGGATGGTCAGATAGAGAAATCGTAAAGAACGAGAGGTCGTGGGGAGACTAAGATGTTGGCGGAGTAAAAGAGAGGTAGCGCTTGAGGAACGAGGAGAGCCGGAACGGCGAGATGAAATAACATCGAAGAGGAGGCGGCAGAGGGTAAAGGATGAAGAGAAAAAGGTAAGCTTAAAAGGAGAGAAGCGATGGGAAAGATTGAATCAGGGCGACAAGGAGGGACGGGGGCAGGTTTTCTGCCCCGAGATCTGGAAGGAGGGGGATTTGGAAGCGTAGGTAATGTTGTAGACGGGAGGGAAAAGACAAGGACTTCAGGAGAGGGTAGGAGAAGGCTGAGCTGTGGGCATTGACAGTGTGCGAGAGGAAGCAACTACTGGGAGGGAGGAAAATGGCGAAGCGCCCAGAGGTGACGTGGCGGAGGAACGAATTGAATGGCCGAGAGGGGGACTAGGACCGGTCGGAAGGAAGAGACAGACAAGCAGGCGAGGTATGATGACTTTGGGGTCCCGAGCCGTTTCCCATGTACGCCTCTCGCCACCACCGAGGCGTTTAAATGCGCCTGCATGGGCCTCATTCAGTAAGGTAACCGAATGGACGAATGATCGCATTGCCAGCCTTTGGTGGTAGATAAAAGAAAAAGATTTTCCATGCATTGGCTATTTGTGGCGGAGTATGCATTGATTAAAGCCTACTCTTTCACTTCTTCCCACCACTCACAAAAGGACGTAAGCTCTGGGATTATGGATCCCTACCGGAATGGTTACTCTTGTGCGTTGGTTAAGCAATTCACACTGTAGCCAGAAGAACTGAGATGACTTTTTTATGCTGATGTTAAATAAACCGATTATATTTACTCCTATTTAGATTTTAATGTCTACTCATTTTTTTCAAGGATATGTTTAGTGTTATAGCAAAACTTATATTTTCAAAGTGGCTCTAATTGTGATTTTTACATTGTTATTTATTCTTAGATGTTAAAACTAGCTTTTTTCAATGACCGCTTGACTTATTTTGTTATAGTTCTACTCCCGTTAATTTTCCCTCTTCGATGAGGTAAAATATGACGCAGAAAAGAGGAATAGACTTGATGGGTTCATACTTTATTTAATAGTATGTTGGAGTCGGAACTTAGTGTTTAAGACATAAGACAGACAACGAGATGCTTAAAACTGGTACTCGTATTTATATCGGTTCTTGTTTTCCTCAAAAAAATCCGAAAAAGGGTAGGTATACTGCTAGCTATCAAACTCTTTCACTAGTTCCCTAAAACAAATGCACGGGCTGTAAATGATAAATAAATCGTGGCACAGACGCATTTATTCACTGGTCACGTGAAATCAAATTCTTTTCTTTGCTCCGTTTTCCCTTCGTCTTTCCTTTCTCTCTCCCTCTCTCTTTCGCGTTCTCCAACTCCCTTCCTTCGCTCCCTTGCCCTTTTCAACCCTTCTCCATGGCGAACCATTCCTACCATCCCCCAAAACTCCCCCTTCCCGTTCGTCTCGGGGCCGACGACGCGTTTTACGCGTTGCTATCGTCTCCTCCCTACATCTCCCGGTCGCCACCCCATCGTTCGAGTCCCCTTTCGCCTGATTGAGTAAGTTGTGGATGTATTCGATTAAAAAAAAAGTGGCACCGGGTGAGAGAAGGAGCCGACGACAGTGAGGGACCTCGGAGGAAAGAACACGAATCCTCTTCACCCCTTCCCTATTTCTGCTCTTTCATCCAACCAACAGCCCCCATCTTCCCCCCGTGTAGTCTCCCCCATGAACCGTTTCCACCTTCCCACCCTCCCACTCCGCATCTCCCCAGGGACGAATCCTCTACTATTTTTTTTGGTCCTTTAAGAGCGTCGAGGATCTCCTTATCTCGACGAATTTCCTATGCTCCCTCGACACAGCCGCCAAGAGCAAAAGATTGGGGACATACAAGGAGGTAATTAAAGTCAGGAAAAGTTTCGTTGTAAGTTGGCGAAATAAATGAGACCTGCACTAACTCAGTGTACTAAGAACAGAGTAGTTATCATTTCTGTCGCATTATTTTGAATTAACCGAATTAAAACTTGTTGAGTAAATTATATTGGGAATGGAAATTTATAATTGGATTCCGCCAGGTATCTGATATTGTTTATTTAGCGGTAAATAAACTATAGCTGTAAATAAACTTTGTTACAACTGTTTCTTCCCTGTATTTTGAATATCATTTTTACTTTTTATGCCTACAAAACATAGAATGGTATTCATAAAATACTATGGCAGAAGCTTCCCTTACATATCTCACCATCGAAAAAGATTTTTTTCCATTTGTCACAGGTTGTAGGTAGGTCGCAGTATACAGGTAAGTCACTTGAATAATGTGTATAATTCTGTATTTATGTATACATTGATAAAGGTTTTTAAAAATTCGTTAAAAATGCTTGAAGGTTGTTTTCACGGGTTTTGTTTTTGGTTCATTGTTAAGACAAAATGCGATATTCAGTAGTTTTCATTTAGAAATACATGTGTCAAATGAATTCAATAAATATTCATGAGACATATCTATAAGGAAATTTACGCCGTTCACATCGGCATCCTAATGCTTAATTGTCTTTTTTAAAATCCCTTTCATAGACTGCGTTCTTAATCCAAACACTGGATTTTTCTTCATTTGTTACCCAGCCTCCCCATTTCACTTTCATTTTTTTTTCGGTAGGACGACGAGACCATCATCGTTTTCAAATCTTCTTCTCTGATTTTCTCCATTCACCCACATCTACGGTCGTAGAAAAATAAACCAAACATGCTTATAGGTTACCATAAATATTTTGCTTAGATTTTTCATTAGCACTTGCTACTTAAGGTGTAAATCCACCCTCAATATTCGTATTCCGCTTAAGTCTTCCATCCTCAATGATCATAATGCGGAAATGGTTTTTCACTCGTCATTGATTCATTGTTTCTTTTTATAACCTTATTTGAAGACTATCTTTTCCAGTATTAGTGGAGATATTTGTTTCATTTCGACTTTTCATATTGCGCACTTTTTGATTACCTTCTTAAGGCAAGTTTTTGTGCTTAAGAATTCTTTTTTCCCTACCAATACAGCTATATCATCCAAAATATGCTGAATATCTATTCTTTTTTCGTGTAAATATTTTTACTGAACTTGAATCTTATTCTTGAATACATTACCTTTCCTCTCGATGTGAACCATGACTAATTGGAGTAATAATATGTCACTCTAAAATATTCCTTTGTTTATTTAGATTCTTCTCTTCCTTCACCGCGTTAATTAATGCCACCTGCTTACTATTTACAGCGTCCATCAACCCTGCCGTTGAAGTTGTTTCCAATGCCTTTAAGGATTTATGGTATTTTTTCGAATCCATTCAGCCTAAAGCTCTTTCCAGGATCGCGAATCCAATAAAAATGATTCGGTTTTTATGTTTCCTCTTTTCTACGACAAGCTCTCAAGCAAGAAAAACTCCCCTTTTTCCCTCTAATATTTCTGAATTCATATTGAGCTGCATTTAAGTACGCCACTTCCTTTTTTTTTCATTTTAAGATGTATTTCGCCGACTAAACTGTGAGATAATTTGTTCATATTTTGAAATTTTTCTGGCATTTTTTTGGAACATGGGTAGTGAAATCTGCCAAAGTCTATTATTATTTCACGGCCCATGTATTCAGATCAATTACTAACATTTTTATAACTGTGTAATAGTCTTCCCATTTTTAATTTTCACCATTATGGTTCCTGGACTTTACTGCCCGATGATCCTTACTCTCATGGTAAGGAGCATCGGGCATTACCCTTCATCTACATGCATACTTAAGCTGTTTCAGAGTTTTTTACAAGGACCATTGAGATGAGAGTGAAATTGATGAACTCAAATTCTACATGTACCATTTTAATATTGAATTTCATATTCATACACAACTCTGAATCTTACAGTCATCTCGCCACGGGTTATTGAATCATATGACTTCATTTAAATTAGCTGCTTTTAGGTAGATTAAAATGAAAGGTAGTATAGTTTTTTTTCAAGTTGCTCTCCTCTTTCTTTTACTTAAGAATGAAAAAATAAGCCCAAGTATCAAGCAAGTATTTATTCGCAACAACTCTTTGAAAAAAGTTTAATATTCTTACAGGATGGCATCTCATGAAATCGTTGATATCTTGGGTTCACTAAATGACCATTTTTTGCTCAGCTCGCAGTTAATGAATATGAGGTCCTACCCTCCCACTTGCCGGCTTGAAGGATGGGGGGCGTAGTAATTGTCGGGCTTCGTGGCGTAGGGCGTCGAGACGAGGGAAGATTGACGTTGCTTTGTTGCCACCCCTGACCCCTCTTTCCCCTCGGCCCCCTCCCGCGGGGGAAGGGCCTTGGGGCACCGGGCATAATGGGTCGGCACGTTGGGGTCGACGCGTTTGTCCACCTCGTGGCCTGTCACACGGCTGGGATAGCACGGAGGAAGGCATTATTGGGCTGTGGAAGCGAGAATGGGACAGGGGGACTGAGAGTAGGGAGGGGCGCAGAAAGAAAGATGGGGAGGCAGGGGAACGAAATTGAGAACATGGGAATAATGCGGTGGGGACACTTGTATTAATTTAGTATAAAATATCATTTTTAATTATTCTATCGGAAGGAAAAAAAGGTTTGGATATACGCATACAAGTATTCATCGTGACAGAATAGATTAAAGTAGAACGCATCTTTCTCCCAATACCTTTTGTTTATATTTTGGAACAATTATCTTAATTCTCAATTTAATAAACGACACTATTTGTTTTTACCTTAAGTTTGAACTCTTCATTCGGCAAAAGTCTCCGAATATATGATTGTTTTTCATGTATGATAAGTTTAAATGTTGCAGGGACACTTGGTAACATTTTTTTTTCTCTTTCATATTCATATATGTCCTGAGAGAAAAGGTTTTCGCTGAATTCACAATGGGTTAAAGAGTAATTACTTTCAAAATTTTAAGTAAAATCTCGTAACAAGAGAAAATTAACTTTATTCATGTTTTGGCCACCATGACCAAAGCACATGTTCTAACCTTCACGTTCACACAAGTATTTTCGACACTATTCGTAATTCTTTCTCTAAAATGTGTGGTCATTATTTCTCCATTTAAACGGGTTCTAAATGTATGCATGTAAATCCTACATCATCAAATCATTTAATTATTAAACTTTGATAAAACAATATGTCTATGCAAATGTCTCTAAACTCAAATAATTACATCCTTCCTATTGTTACATAGTTCAATATCACTGTAACCATTTTCTGGGATCATGCCGTGTCAACTAGGCGTAGCTGGGAGAAAATTAATCTTATTTGAGAGTTATTTTGCGGGACTTAAGTCTTAATGAATCGGAATATCCTTTTGTAACTCCTTGAACTTCCATCGAGACCATCATCTACTTTTTTATTAGACTTGGCCTTTGAGAAATAGGTCACGTTCTCTAATGAGAAATATTTTCTACCTCCAGATAAGTTTATTCGTTGTCGTTTTATATTATTTTACTAAGCACGTCCTTATTGCAAGACGTTCCCCGCCATGATATTCATTAATATGGGCCATGGGAGAATTACTCAGTTGGGAAGGTGATCACTGGAAAAAAATAGCGTTGGAATAATCTGGCGGAAGACTTGGCATAAAATATTGAAGTTTCAGGAACTTAGGGCATGAGATCAGACCTACTTACCGATTGCAGATTAAAGCCATTCGTCTTAAAATAGGTAAAGTATTGAATCTTCAATTAGAGAAAACTTATTGATACTTAAAGTTTTCATAGTTAGATTTAAACGTCCGTTCAATACGCTGATGAATGCATTACTCGTTAACTTAGTCCTATCAATAATGTACAATATATTTAAGACAGTGAACATACGATATTAAATTTTTGCTCTAATCATTTGAAGCTTAGCATTTCTTTCATTTATTTTAGAACTACCGTCTGCGCTCTAAATAGGTTCAATTCTATAAAATTATGGCCTTATTATTATTCATAAACATATATTTTCAGCAAGTGGACATTCATAATTGATACCATATATTTTAACGAATATCGCACTTACGCGATGGTAAAACCTAGTCACGTATGATTTATTTCGAGTGCATATCAATTACGTAGGTATGCATGCATAAATCTGCAAAAGAATTGACCCTGTGAAAATACCCGAATATATGCAATTGATTTAGACTTTACCAAATGCCTTTATTACATGCGTTTGTCTTGAACAGAAATAACGATAGTTTTTCCATTCTCGAATGGTTCTCTTTTTCCCCGTTTCATTATTAACATCCCTCTTGCTGCAATTGATATTCCTACCATATCTTCGTTTTCCCGTTCACTTAACTCACAAATATACTTTACAACGATCTCGTCCTTGCGGTACCTGCTTATCCCCTGATGAACGTTCTTCGTCTGACTTCTCAGTATATTCATTGAAAGGTTTAGATAGCAATGTTTCCTACTCACGGGATATTAATATTAGAGCTAAACCCGTTCACTTTGCGTGCTTCAAATATTTCTGCTCTTTTACAATCGCCGATTTTTTCTTCAATTGCATTTTATTTTCTGAAGAATTTACATAACTCCAAAATAATTTCATAAGGATAACGTATTAACATAATCTTTCGCCACCAGGCTCACTTGTGCATGAATACATAAGTTGATCTCGTTACGATATTCTCAATGATTATATTTTTACTGGATCTTTATATACCTGTTCCACAAGTCCGTGAAACTGTCTTTCTCTCGAATAAAACTGAGTGTCTCTACTTGGAGATCTGAATAAAACCAATTCTACTGTTGGTAAACTTATGTGAATCATTGAATGAATATACTTTTATTCAAATGAATTTAGACATTGGTCCTCTGAATATGAGTATGGTGAGTTTTTATTCATCTATTCATGCATTTTTACATTTTTATTTATTTCCTGCGTGCCAAAATTTCGTATTCATAAAATAATTCTATGGCGACGATGAAGTGATTATCTCTTTGTGGCTCTCAATAAAACTCCGGAGTCTTTGTAATGGGCGACATTGAGAATGAGAAGGGAGGTTTCCTGAATCTCAAAACATTTGAATTAGGTTAGAGATTAGTTGGCGTAAAAGATCTGTCACAAAATTCTTATCAACTGTTAGGTTAATTGCTTCGGCAAATTGGGCAATCCACCATTATTTTTCCTCCGGTTTTGACTCACTCGAAAGTTGAGCGAAACTTCCCTTTTAAGGACGCATAACGTACAATGGACCCTATCATTTTTCCTTAGTCCTCGTGTGTACGTGGTTCCTATTGTAGCGTGGTGAGCTTTACAGTTCATGAGATCCTTGTAACATTCGTTTCGGAGCTATTCACCTTGTTACCTCTAACAATATTGCTTCCCAGTCAATTCTTACCAAGCTCGTAGTTCTTTGAAGCGAAAATTTTGCTTGCTTGACAATGTAGTTAAGTCCCTCTCTCTGACTCATTTTTTCACGTACTTCGGCTGGTTGAACTTTTTGACAGGTCTAATGACCTACTCAGGACTCACTGTATTGCGTCTACCTAAGTCAGGAGTTTTAAGTGCTTTTCCCGGAAAGAAACTGCCAGAAAATGCATAAAATAGCGTTTGGAGAACTATATAAGCATTTTTAACCATGCTCTTGCAAGATTGAGACGTCACAGAAAGAGATGGAACACATGGTTTTACAATTAATGATTAGCGATTTTCCCTTCCATCTTCGCGCGATTCTATTTTAAAAATCCGATTCATATTACCTTTCTCCAGGTAATATCGCTTCCTTGAGCCAGGAAAAATGTTAAATTTATGTATTTTTACAAATTTTTGATATACTGCCAACATTAAGATAGATTTTTACCGAGCGTAAGCTTCCGAGCGTCTGTCTACTTTATGTCATCCTTGAGTTTTAAATTTATGCATAGAGAGATCTTCAAGCACGGCCAAAATATCCTCATAATTCATTTAATCATAAAATATTTTGACTTGAAACAATAAAATTAGATCATGGAGGATCCATTGGATGTACTTTTATTTGGCAAAACGCTGTTAGAGATAGTTTTTTCATAGATAACAACCTAACGCCCTCACATTTCTCAGCCTCGCCCAAGAGAAAACCTGACCCCACACTGCAATCAACCCATTTTTAATACCAAATACATATTCTACCTTCTTTTTTTCACGCAGTAAGGGTATTCTATTCCTGCCTTCACCTTATTTGCCTAACATCCTTCTCAATATCAGGCTCTCCAACATTCGATTACCCATCAAAGTGCTCTAGATTTAACTTCGATGCTTCCTTTGGATTTCTCCAAATTCCATCTCTCCTTTCCCACATTCCTCACTTTTTCCATCTTTCTCTAATCTCAAAAGATTTCATTCTAAGCACGCACACACGTATTCAAAATGTATATAAATAAATAAATAAATATATATATATATATATATATATATATATATATATATATAGTACAATACACAGTAACACATAATATAGAAACACAAAAAAAGGAGAACACTCACACGTATTTTCTTGATATTTCGACGGAAACAATCCGTCTTCCTCTGAAATATCAAGAAAATACGTGTGAGTGTTCTCCTTTTTTTGTGTTTCTATATTATGTGTTACTGTGTATTGTACTATTCGGCACTTCCGTGTTACGTCTATGAAAGCATATATATATATATATATATATATATATATATATATATATATATATATATATATATATATATATATATATATATATATATATATATATATATATATATATATATTATTTCACGTAGAAATAGATATTAGGGATAGGGATAGGAACACATTTTAAGGACGAATACAGTAGAGGTGGGGAAGGCGGAATCAGGCAAATCACAAGTGTAAATATGTTTATGTGTGTGTGTTGGTGTATGTGTTAGGGTCGCATTAGTCTAGAGGTAGAGCGTTGGACTACTGTCAGGATGGCCCGGATTCCCGTGCAAGCCTCTCCGGGCGCTTGCAGCTCCACCCAAGCTGTGTGATTTTTCGGGTAGCAGATTTTCCTGGCAAACCATAACCGGTGTAGGGAAAGTCATTGGCCCCCTATTCTGATATGTGAATCTCATGCACCGTTGGGTTTAGAACTGGGTGTCCTCTACCATCATCTACCAAATCGACCTTCGGGTTGATTACTGCGTCAATGGTTTTAAGGTCATGTTTTGTTTTGTTATGATGTCATTTGAAAGTATATAAAAAAATCAATTTACTTATAATTTTTTATCATATCTAAGTATATATCTCTGTTTAAACCCTATAATCTCAACTCTATTAATATAATTTTTATGTGCACTCTCAAATCAATCAAAGTAAAATTCCTGAACTTCAATTAAAAATACTTGGTAGATTTAGGGATTGATTCGTATTTATTGACCCGTATTAAAACTCTATAATGGGAAATTCATCTATATGAGAACTTGTGATCCGATTTTGGAGGCATAATAGGTATTATCAATTTCGAAATAACATATTTAAATCGATATTCTTTATTCTTAATACTTAAGTCATGGAAATCAAAACAATGGTTTTTAACGGTGATGAATGTAAAATTCAACAATTAATCAGGGTTAAATACGTGTATTCATACAAGTAGGTTAGGATTAACTCTCTCTATCAGGTTTTCATATAATTTAACCAACATTATAGCGGTGAGAGAAATTTAAACTCGAAATTTATTGCATTATATACCTCATTTCGTGCTCATTAGTCAACGTCTCAACCATACCCTGCTAAATTTGCCTGGGATACAGTATGCCAAGGCCAAAGGAAACAAAAAATATTCAAGCTTAGAAACGAAGCCAAGAAAATTTCAAATGACTTTGAAAACCACCACTGGAGTCCACAACCTCCACGAGTAACTTAATAATGGATCACAACGAGCCTTAGCTTGAGGGGACGAAGCTGAGGAAAGAGCGCTTTACACGTCGGACTTGGTGACGGAGGGGAAATTCGAATAACCCAGAGGTCGCTGATTCGATTCCGGCTTAAATGGGTTTTTCGTCGTCTAAGGTTTGGGGGTTTTGTGATTATCACTTAGGTTATATTTTATTTAATAATCCTATGTCGAAGATAAAATATTCTACTTTCGTATTTATTGCTAAATGACAAAATCGATAGAAAGATTCGTGATAGTCTTGAGTTCTGCTGGTGAATGGCTTCCACTATAATCATATTGAATTACTTCAAATAGCTTCGAGTGTTAACGTTAAACGGGGCAAGCTCCCCATCTGAGTAAGGGAACGGAATGATTCCTATTGAATGATTTTTATTTGTTTAAAGCAGCAAAATGTGAAGTCATAGCTGATAATAATTTTCTACATTCTTCATTAAATTTACCATCGAATAATTAAATGCGTTGCAAAATAAATTGCCTCAGCATACTGATATCGCATTAAGAACTGGTATCAGTTTGATAAATGAAATGATATATCGGCGGCATTAGACAAAATAGAGCGCTACGAGTATTTTTCAACAAATTATACAAAATGGTCATTATAAAATCGACCCAAAGGCAAACTTGGTAGGGATACGCTCACCAGACTCAACCCTAGCTGTAAAATCTTATTGTGTGCACGCCATTTTCCTTAAAGATACCAATTATGAGTTTCTACAAAGTTTAGGGCCATGAAACAAACAAAATTTGAATCTAACTCCTGAAGACGCGGAGAACAACCAAACCCGGGTCTTATCCAGGATCGAAATCCAGTTGGCCGAAAAACACCTCCCCCAAAAGACGAGACGACGCTGGTAGTAGTAGCTCAGTAGCTATGAATAAATAGTCATGAGGACGTCATTCATTGGTTAAGTAAGTCACTTAGTGGCTAAAAGGTAAATATAGTTTCTTAAATATTTTTAAGCTACGTCTCTGTCACGCTTAAATTCCTCCAATCTTGATGGAGAAACGATGACGCATAAACTATGAATATATTTCCTGGTCTATGAAACATGGACTTACTTGGCCTGTAGAATTTTAAATATAATGCACAAGATAAATTGATGAAAAGGTCGATGGCCTCATTAGGGAGTCATTGATGTGGTGTACAGGAAAATGCAGGGCCAAAATGGTGTAACCACCGTTAATCAGACATAAAAACGGGGTCTTATTTTTTAGTATCAGCGAAGTGATATTAAATTGCTATTTCAAACTGTCGAGAATTGTTATTCACCACTATAACGACAGTTAGTCCATTATTTCCCAAATTATAAATTGTAGAGCTTCGAATGTCCCTTTATCATTAAAACGAAATATTGGAATATTTTTCTTGCCTGAAAATAACGTAAACAGTTCCTTAATCTTTAATACCAAACTGTATCATAAAAATAAATGGGCTTCAAGGGAATATTAATTCTATTTGGTATTAGGGATATTATTGCGGGAAGCCTGATTTCTACTTGAATTGGTTCTAGCTATGACCACTTTCTTTATCTTTTCTAATTTGAATATGGAATTGGCCTTTCCGTATGAATATTCTTGTCAGACGTCCTGTGAATTAAAAATTATACAAATTTTATCATTGCCATTTTATTCGCCACTAAGCATAAGTGAATATATTGTTCAATATTTGAATGAGTTGTTCCCAACCTACAATATTGGCTATTCATTTATTCTCAAAACCTAAATAAGCTATTGCCCGACATATTTGGGCACGTAGTATTACACTATTTTTATATGCTTAGAGATAAACAAAATGTTAATAACATTGCCAGGATATTTCGGGAGTTTCTATGCGAAAATAATTAAATGGGCAATAATATAAAAGAATAAAACAAGTAATTTGCAGATACAATTACTTGTTAACGGAAAAAACCGCTTTGACAGCTCAAGAACCTTGTTAACGGCCCACTCTCTTGAAAACATGGTGGGGATGGTGGTGGTGGGACTTTTAAGTGAACAAATTACGATTTCATTTGATTTCGATGATGAAAATCAGTAAATGTGCTATTCGTGTATTAACAAATTATGTGGCGAGTGTAATGGATTGATTGAATTTTCAATATATCTATGCAACGAATTAATTAATTTTTACTTTTCACTTGCATTAGTAATTACTCTGTCAAAATGGTCGTAGAAGTTTTTCAATCTCAATTTATCAGCATTAAAAGTATTTTAGCAACTTTCTTCTGTTATAACTTCCAGTGACAGTTATATACTCCCTCTAGAATATATTCTAATTCATAGAGGAATTTACTGTGGTAATCTCGGTTAAATTTCCAAGCCTAAATCTTTCCCTTTGCATGTATATCCGTGTTTCGCTATGAACTAAGGAGAGTATAAAATGCAACTTACATTCTGCAGTGAATAGCATTACTAACGCAACATATGCATGGGCTATTTTCGCTGAAATTTTGCATACATCGTTTCCCGAGGAGAAGCTATTACATCCCCTCTTGGCCTCTTCCTATCTTTTTCCCTCCTCCATCTCACCCCTCACAACCTTAAACGGCGACGTCATAAACAGCATGTTTTCGGCCGTTGAGGGTAGCCAATTTGGTGTCTAAATCAAATTTTACTCTAGATTTCAGGTTGCGTCTTAAGCTGTTAGCTACCAACCATTTAGTTGATGGATGGTCCAAGTTTTACGCTTTTCCTTCGCCCCAATGCCCGCTCTGGGGATGGTTCTTCCTTTTATCTCCGAAATGGACTATTATAGCGCGTTTGAGCGTTTTAATAGATTTTAGGCGTGCCTAAGCACAAGCATGCTCAAAGCAAAGTTTTGATGGGGTAGTGGGATTTAATTACTCCTATGCACTAATGTACGTTTTCTGGTTCTCAGTTGTTGAACACAAAGTGATTTAATTTATTTAGCGATATAGTGGGAAAGGTACTTGTAAATTGGGGACCTATTGAACACATTCCTCTTTGGTATTAATTTTCCTTATCAATGATAGGGACCTTTTTTACGAGGTTTAAAGTCACAGATTAACATTCATTCGGTCATGCCATTCATTATTTTGAAGCTAAACTAGTTAGATGGTAGTTATTCATTTTATTTCCATTGCGGCATCCAAATTTATAGACCGATAGATGATGTAAATTGACGCGGTAAATAAATACTTTGAAAAGTTACATTAATTGTATCGTAATGGACACTAGTTATTAAAAATATCTGAGAAGTAACAGGAAATTAGTGACATTATAAAACATTTATTGATATATTTCGTTCACTTAAGTGGAACTCACTTTTTTGCTCATTTACGTAAACCAAAAATAATATTATCTACTAGCATTTTCATCTAATAGATAATCATACTCTTTGTATTGCATGTTATCTGGCTGCAGCGAGTAAAAATCATTAAAATTTTATTCCACTTTTACGGGCTTGCATTTGCCAATTATAGTTTTCATATTTTTTTAAGGACACGGTAATGTCCGTAAGGACAAGGGTAATGTCCTACCAGTCTGACCCATATATAGCATTAAATATTCTTCTCCAAAAATCTGTCTCCATCTTGTTCTCTCCTCCCTCTATCCGTCAATACCCCTCTTGGAAGCATGTATGTATGTATAAATGCATTTAAATATGTGTAACCATGTGTGACATATGTGTGTATATATGTGTATATATATATATATATATATATATATATATATATATATATATATATATATATATATATATATATATATATATATATATATATATATATTTCTATATCGTACATGCCTCTCTCCTTCGCGTCGAAAAAAATGACGTTCTGGACCGGGCTGTATGTCTGAACGATCAAATCTTAACGACCGACGGTGTCAAGCTTCAATACGACCCCTACTCTCTCCCCCACTTAAACAATCCGGGAGCAAAGGAGAAGGCGGCTACAAGAGAGTGGCAGGGAGCTGGCGGAAGGATTCTTGAGGATTCATAGGTCATGTTCCTTATTCACCGCTCCATCGTTGTCACAGGATAGAGGGCTGCATTTTGCCCTGTATCCACCCTCCCATAATACTTCCACTCCCATAGGAGAACGCGTTTTTGCGCTGGTTTCATTGCTGCCCCATTCCTTCCTCATTACGGAGTATGAAGGGTTCAAAAACAATTTTTTCATGCGTACGCTATTTCTTAATCTCATTTATTCATTCTCTCTAGACCGCATTACAAAGGATATATTATTATAAATAAAAAAACCATTAACACAGTAATCATCCCAAAGGTCGGTTTAGTAGGTAATGGTAGAGTTCACCCAGTACTAAGCCCTATACGGCGTGTGAAATTCACACATCAGGGTAGGTGGGCCAGTTCCTATTTATTTATTTATTTATTATTAGGTAATCTAGCGGTTAAGGTAGGTTTTTGGATGGACACAGATAGTAAATAAATATTTTGTGATTCCTAACAAAACTTAAAAACCAGTATCCTACTCTACATCAGACCCCTCTTCATCACTCAGTACTTTCTTCCTCCTTTCATCCCGTCCAATATCCCTATCCTGTTCCTTCCCTTTCCTCTTTTGCCCAACATTCTCCCCTCTATCACAGTCTTCAACATCCCACTGCCGGTCAACACCCCCTTCATCCACTTTTCCTGCCTCCATAGGATTTCTCCCAACAAAACCCCTCTCTTCGCCCACCATACCTAGTACTTCCTCATTTGATTTCTTCTCGGTCAATTTCACCTTCTCCATTCTTCTCTACTCGCACATTTCCAAAGCCTTTAATCTACGTCTATCCTCCTAATTCAATGTCCACGTTTCCGCACCGTACATACCAACACTCCATTAAAAATTTTAACGAGTCTTTGCTTAACATCCTTTCTCAGTGGTCCAAAACACCACCGATATATGTAAACTGTTCTATCTGCTCTAGTTTTTGCCCTCCTATTTTAATGTTAAGCTTAGCATTTTTTTTTCTAGAAAATCGCATTACCTTTGTTTTATTAATATTGATTATCATCCCATACCTGTCGCACTGAATTTCCAATTTACTCAGCAATGCTTGCAACCCCTTGGCTGACTAACAAACTAAAGCATGGTCATCAGCAAACCTAACTGATTTTACTAATTTCCCGCCCACTTTCATTCCTACCTCGAGTTCTTCCCATTCCTCTTTGATCATTTCTTCGGCCTACAGGTAGAACAGCAACGGTGATAATGGGCAACCCTGCCTTACACCTCTTCATAACACTGCCCATCCGGACTCCCCGTTTCCCACCCGAACCTGAGCAGTCTGAGACATGTACAGGTTGCGTATTAGCCTCCTTTCCCTACCTGGCATTTTCCATGTATACTTGCGTATTTTGTGGTGTCTAAACCAAGTGTTGGTGATGACTAGCCCCTGTCTCCTGCAGAACTCAACTGCTTTCTACCCGCATGTATGGTTGCATGTATACCTGAATAATATTCAGGTATACATGCCACCGAGCAACCATAAGGAAGAAGAGGTCGATAGGATATACGATCAGTTAGAGGAGGTAATCGCGTGTGTTCCTGCAGGGAAACATTTGATAGTGATGGAGGATTGGAATGCGACGGTAGGCGAAGGAAGAGATGGTGATGAGGTGAGCGACTACGGTTTAGGCACGAGGAATGACCGCGGGGAAAAAGCAGTTGAGTTCTGCAGGAGACAGGGGTTAGTCATCACCAACACTTGGTTTAGACACCACAAAAGACGCAGGTATACATGGAAAATGCCAGGTGACTCAGGAAGATATCAGCTAGATTATATCCTGGTTAGACACCGGTTTAGGAACAGTGTCCTAAATTCCAACAGCTTCCCGGGAGCGGATGCGGACTCAGACCACAATTTAGTTGTTATGAAATGTAGCGTACGTTTCAAAAAGATAAGGCAGGGGCGGCGAGTTAGAAAATGGAATGTAGAAGCATTTAATGGTTTGAAAAGGAAGGAATACAAACAGGTGGTAGAGGAAATCATGGAGGATGGTAAAGAGCTAAGTACTATCGAAGAAAAATGGGAAATGATCAAAAAAGGGTTGTCTAAAGCCGCAAAAGACACTATTGGAACCGTTAACGCTAAAAGGACTAGGAAACATGGATCACGGATGAAATAATTACAAAGATGGATGAGCGGCGAAAAAAGAACAATGTCAATACAGAATTAGGCAAAATGAAGTACAAAGAATTAAACAATAAATTGAGGCGGGCAACAAATAAAGCAAAAGAAGCCTGGTGGAAGACGCAGTGCGAGGATATGGAAAGTCTGCAGAGGAAGGGTGAAATCGGTGCGCTGTACAGCAAAGTTAAATCGTTATCGGGAAGTAAGAAAGGAAGAGCTATGCTAACAGCTAGAGATAAGGCGGGTAAGGTAATAGTTGACGCAGGAAAGATCCAAGAGAGATGGAAGGAGTTTATAGAAGAACTGTATAGTAAGGAGCTTAGACCAACAAAGTTAGACATTGAAAAAGAAAATGACGTAGAGGAAGACAGCTTAGGTCCAGGCATACTAGACAATGAGATAGAAAGGGCATTAAGGGAGATGAAACTAAAAAAGGCCGTGGGGGTGGATAACATTCCCGTGGAACTTTTAAAATGCTTAGGAAAATGTGGGAGGAAGAGGCTATATGGGCTGATCCGTAGTAATTATGAGGAGGGAATCTGGCCGGAATACTTTGTGATATCAGTTTTAGTTCCTATTCCGGAAAAGCTAAAGGCCACGTTATGTGATTACTATAGGACAATACGTTTGATATCTCACGCAGCTAAAGTTGCTCTCAGGATCATAAACAAAAGGATAGAGAGTAGGGCAAATGATTACTTAGGGGAAGATCAGTTTGGGTTTAGAAAGGGGAGAGGTACGCGTGATGCCATTGCAGTAATGAGATTATTAATCGAGAGGAATATAGAACACAACCAGGAGGTATTTGCCTGTTTCGTAGATTTCGAAAAAGCGTTTGATAGAGTGAATTGGGAAAAACTAATGGGTATATTGTGGAAAATAGGAATAGATTGGAGGGAAAGGAGGCTAATCCGCAACCTGTACATGTCTCAGACTGCTCAGGTGCGAGTGGGGAACGGGGAGTCCGGTTGGGCAGTGTTAGGAAGGGGTGTAAGACAGGGTTGCCCATTATCACCGTTGCTGTTCAACCTATATTCAGAGGAAATGATTAAAGAGGCATGGGAAGAACTGGAGGTAGGAATGAAAAATGGGCGGGGAATTCGTAAAATCAGTTAGGTTTGCTGAAGACCAAGCTTTAGTTTGTCAGTCAGCCAAGGGGCTGCAAGCATTGCTGAGTGAATTGGAGATTCAGTGCGACAGGTATGGGATGAGAATCAATATTAATAAAACAAAGGTTTTGCGATTTTCTAGAAAGAAAAAGGCTAAGCTTAACATTAAAGTAGAAGGGCAAAAACTAGAGCAGGTAGAGCAGTTTACGTATCTCGGTAGTGTTTTGGACCAACACGGTCAAAGTAGTAGGGACGTAAGGCGAAGAATTGCGCTAGGCAAAGAGGCTTTCACAAGGAGGAGGGAGTTGATGACGGGGACCTTGAGTAAGGATGTTAAGAAAAGACTCGTAAAAACTTTGATATGGAGCGTAGCTATGTACAGTGCGGAAACGTGGTCATTGAAGCAGGAGGATAGACGTAGACTGGAGGCTTTTGAAAAGTGGGTGTGGAGAAGAATGGAGAAGGTGAAATGGACAGAGAAGAAAAGAAATGAGGAAGTACTTGGTATGGTGGGCGAAGAGAGGGGTTTGTTGGGAGCAATCCTATGGAGGCAGGAAAAGTGGCTGAAGGGGGTATTGACCGGCAGCAGGATGTTGAAGACTGTAATTGAAGGGAGAATGTTAGGCAAACGAGGAAAGGGAAGGAACAGGATAGGGATGTTTGACGGGATGAAGGGAGGAAGAAGGTACTCAGAGATGAAGAGGGACCTGATGTAGAGTAGAATGATGGATTTTTTGTTTTGTTAGGAATAATAAAATGTTTGTTTGGTAGTTGTGTTCATCCAAAAACCTACCTTTAACGGTAGATTACCCTAAAAAAAAAAAAATATATATATATATAGTATATATATATATATATATATATCTATTCAGACGTTATGTGATGTAAAATGTTTAAAAATTAATGTTGAATAGTTTTTGGTAAAAAGTGCCTTTTGACAACAATTGATGAAATCATTTCCAGTTTAATGTAATTTTGAAGAAAAATGTTATATTTAGGTCATAACTTCGAATAGGTATCATTCAAATTAATTACTAAATGAATTTTATTAATTTTTATTATACAGTGCTTTTGATAAGATTTTTTATATATTTTTCTGCTTAGCTGAAAGTGGTCTAGCTTGCTTCCATATTTATTTTCTCAACTATTATAACAAAAAGTTACGATTTATGTTATTTTTTCCAAAGAATTTTACTCTTATAGTATATAATGTCCAAATGATTAGAAATTTGCAATGGCTTTACTCATAGTAATTATTACACAAGTATTCACTTATCCTTTCATCTACAATCCCTTAGTATAAAACGTGATATTATATGAAAAACGATGCCAGATTCAACAAAGATATCTCACCTCACTTTGTTAAACATGAAAATATTTCCTGAAATATGCGCTCATTAAATTAAATCATGTACGAGGTGATAATTTTACTTTTGCATCGTTATCCACACAGGAAGTAACCTATAATTTAAGTATCGGACTGGAACAGTCTTGCGAAAACCTTTCAAGAATGAAAAAAAATAAGTTGAGAGTACGCATAATTGGAAAAATGAAATTCCGCGATCGGAAAGGTGAAAAAAATCAGCCGCTGAACAAAGGAGTAAGACATAATACGAAAGAGATAGAGGGAGAGAGAGAAAAGGGTAGGGGCAGGGGGAGGGAATAAGGAATTGAGAGATTTTTTTTAATCTTGTGGAATTCCTTCCTCATTTCGTACTTCATTTATAACCGTCCTCGTTCGAACGGGCCTATGGGGAATAGAAGGTGGCTTGGGATGGGATCGACGCTGTGTGGATATTGAGTGGAGGAATTGAGAGAGAGGGAGGATTCCAATGTATAGGTAAAGAAGTCTGTCCGAGAGAGAGAATTGACTTCTGGAAGAATGGCGGATGTGGTGGGTCGGTTGAGAGGCGTAATTCTCGAGACGTTCCTAGGGCAACGGCATTCTCATGGAGAGGATGTATTTTTTTCAGAGAAATTTCACGATAGACCTCAAATTAAAGGGAAGAATTGTTTCTGAATAAAGCTAGGCATACCGTAGCATAATTGAAATGAAGTGGACAGGTTAAAGTTCTTATCCTTTCGATTTATAAAAGAACAAAGTAATGTTAATGAAACTGAGGTTAACTGTGTTATTGTTATAATTAGATTTTAAAGGCTATGGTAAAGAATGGAAATTGTCTTATGTAGTAGCTGCGTAGTATTTGATTAATTTAGAGTAAAATTAATTGTTTAAATTCTCTGTTAATTGTAAAGATTATTAACATTTATCTCCTGTATCAAGCCCATTCTTCCTTTATTAAGCGATATGTCCCTTCGCATTTTAACATACCTATACGGATCCACCAGGTTAGAGCAGAAGAATTTCCCCACCCCTGTGCTGCAAAATCTGCATAATAAATCGCCATGATCTAAACAGTCTCTGACTAGTTTAAAACAAATTAGGGTCAAAATATTGTCCTTATACATACTATATTATCTGCCTAGCATCAAGATTTAATCCAGTATGCGGGAGTTTTTAATGCTATCTAATTGCTAAAAAAATGGAAAAAATTGAAAAACCTATATATCCCAAAATTTAAACTATTTACAGGAAATATTCTGATAGTTGAAATGAAATCACCGAATTATAGCTTTCGCAATAATGACTTAAACTCATTCTATTAAATAAGATTTTATGATATCAATGCATATTTACAGTTGGAAGTTGGTCCATACGGTTGTAGCATGGCCCATTAATCGTGACAATCATGCCGGCTCTAAATATTCGAGTGGTTAATGTTTTAATTCAGTTCAGCTTATATTATTAACTTTAATAGTTAGTAGTGAATTAGGCATCATAAATATTATTCTGAGGATCAGATTTAATAGATGATAGTAGATGGTACGTTGTGTTATTCAATTATAAAAGGTGGTTTGAATGGGTCCATCAAAAGTTGGCCTTAACACTCAATGCAAAAGTGAATGAGCATACTTATCTCGACGATAAGCATATATAAGGTGGCTTGCTACTAAAATACTGCACATAAATGTTAATTTCATCTGGAAAAGTAATATTCCAACCGTATTTCCGGGTAGCCAATTTTAAGAGTTATCCTTTTCGGATAACTATTATTTTTTGTTTTTGGAAGCTTTATTTAATTCCGTTTGTCAATTATCATGGTTTAAAAACAGCTATAATTATTATTCATAACTTTAAAAACTAAAAAATTCTCTTCATTTGTAATATTTTAATAATCACTTATTAATATTCAAGTGAATAATACCATTTACGCCTTTTGCTTCGTGAAAGAGACGCGTTTACAGGGTTCGTCCGGAAAATAAGTGTACTGAGCTCAGGAAAAAAATTTATTACACTTTTACATATCTAAAGCTAATATTCCTCAAAATAGGACCCTTGTGAGTCGATACACTTGTTCCAGCGGCGTTCCCATTCCTGGAACGCTCCCGCGAAGCCATCATCGAGAACCTCTCGAAGACTCGTCGTCGACCTCTTCTCTGCCCTCCACGAACATCTTGTGCCACCGAAAGATCATGTTTCTGGACATTGCTGACTCCCCGTAAGCCTGGTCAATCATACCGACAGTTTCGGTAGACGATTTACCAAGCTTTACCGCAAATTTGATGGAATAACGCTGCTCCAAAAACTTCGGCATCGCGTTCCGTGACGTGGGTCGAGCGTGGAGGTTCGCGTTAACAGAGCTCCTCACTACACCACAGCTCAGAGCCGACTGCCTTTTTCAGCGTCGCTTGCCAACATACCCCCCTCCAATCGCAGCCCGTCAGAGCGGTGCTGGGCGCGCCTGGAGCGGCGCGCCCAGCCCAGGAGTCAGTACACTTATTTTCCGGACGAACCCTGTATGTCTTCCATCTCCTGCTTTACACCCAAGCAAATTACTCGTGCCAAATATCATTCAGTTCCGATTCTACCTCCTGAAAGAAGTGTTCAAATCACAGCAGGGAGTTGAACATGAACATATAAGTAAAAAACACTAAAGCATACATGTATCTTCACCACGTCCATTCCATTTAACCTCAAAATACCTACTCCTATAACCTCTCCTTTGATTTTGCATGCAGCTAAAGTGGTTCTGAGGAGCATCTACAAAAGGATAGTAATATATCACTAATAGATAGCAACATAGTAAATATACAATCCAGTTATATTTACATGTTTCGTAGATATTAAAAATATCAATATGACTTTATCGTCTAGTAGTTTTGTCCTTAAAAAACCTTCCTATACCGGGATATTACTATTTTTTTAAATATAATAACTCAAACGGTTAATCGTTTATCATATTCTCAATTTTGAACCCCAATTTTGAAAAATGGTAGGTAAATAATGACGGCGAAATTGTCTGGAGTGAGTAATCCAATTTTATAAATTAGGATTGGACTGGGTGTTTAGGTGAAAAGCGGAACTAAATCCTCAAAATACCTTTGGGAATATTTCTCCCCCGTCTTTACTATCATCATCGCGTATAGAATTCATTTTCCAAAGAGTTCGATACTACCGCTCGTTGTGTGCCAAATTTGATGCACTTATAGGATATAAAAAACAGGGTCACTGTAATTGTATTACCTACTCTTATGTATTTACCAGCAATGGTGCACTAATGTGCGCCTATTAACCTTGGTAACGTGATTTTAGATGGTAAATGACAGGCCATAGTTTGATGAAGTATTTTTGTTTCACTAAATGCATGTCTACATTGCAGAAAAACCATTATTTTCAAAGGAGCATTAAAGGGCGATAAAATATGAGCCTCAATTCATGTTATTTTATCGTCGAGTACAGATTTATTGAAATTGTTGTAATAAAAACTCATCATTTCATATAATAATGCTCATATCAGCCATTATGCATCAATAATGGTGTCACGAGCGAAGTAACTAATGCGACAAATCGAGGCCACCCTGGACGCCGGTTACTTAATTACCAGGAGCAAAGAGTGCCATCGGAGCTAATGTGATAGCCACCCACACTTGAATGCATAAGCAGTTAACTCTGGTTGCCGATGAGTCCTGTGACGTGCTTTTTGTTCCATTTTGCCGATGACGTGGTTAATATTAAAGCTATTGAGGACTTGAGTAATTGCGTCACCATCGTATGGTAAAAAAATTAAACGGTCAACGAATTCCTTTTTGAATTCTGAGTACTTCCCGAATAATATTGCTAAAAAATCTTTTCCATAGGCGAAGAAAGTTGGAAGGAGGCCTTTTGGAAATAAATAAAAAATTAAGTTCAAAAGGAGAAAATGCGTAGTCAAGAAGGGGGACAGATGCATTGACTGGAGAGCTTTAGTGGGAAATTCTGGATAGTTTTACAAGTTAATTGCGGATGGAATATGCGGAGTCCTGGCAATGGAACATGCCCGGGAGGGTTGGAAGGGGCAGTTTCTAGCTTAGAATGAAGTGGGGAGGACTTCTGGAAATTCCACCGACACCCTTCCAACTTCTTTGTCTCATCCACATTTATTATTGACCCGACCTAATTTTTTTCTTTATCACAGGACCCTGCCTCCCATTCCCCTCAAGCATCCCCGAGGAGAGAGATTTTAGACTCCTTAATTGATTTCGCTCCATTCCTTTATTGAATTGGAAATGCCAGAAATTTTTTGACTTGATTGACTTTCTTATGGTACCCTCTCTTTCTCCGTCTCTCTGTCTGTCTCTATGTCTCTCTCTCTCTCTCTCTCTATATATATATATATATATATATATATATATATATATATATATATATATATATATATATGTATGTATGTATGTATGTATGTGTGTACATATATCCTCCTTCAAGGCATATGTCGAACTCAAGGAAATGTTTCTTATAAAAATTCCCATTTCTGAGGAAAAGGAAAGTCTTCTCATTTGCTAGTCAAGATATCGCTCTAAGAGTATGAGTATTACATGTATTCCCCAGGGAAGTCTGAGTTTAAAAAAGGGATGGTCCTTTTCTTTTTACGCATTCATTAAACAAGAATGAAATTAGGCCTCTTGTAAAGGCATATAACGGAAATGGTCTACACTTGGCCTAAGCCAAGAAATAATCGTTTTACAGCAATATGAGGAACTGCAGGTAATGTCTCTTATTTAGATTGTAGAAGATATGAATAATGAATAGAATTAACTCATTTCGAGCAGAAAAACTTTAAAATGAAAATCCGGTACTTTTTTCCAGTGTAACTATTATTTCATACCATACTGTGCAAACCTATTACGACTGTCAATTCTTATCATTTGGCAGGCGTATAAATATTTGTACTCTCTTCATTGTTTAATCCTTTACATATTTTGCAATAATGTGCGTGAATTTTGAAGTTGTATCGCATATTTAACCCTAAATCGTAGGTAGAGAACGTGAGTAAAAAGGTAAATACATTTACTGGTTTGCTGAACTTTGAGAAAGAGATAAATTGCTATATCTGTCTGATATATCTGTTTTGGCTTCAAAACATCATAAAAATGTTATTCCAGATTTACAACCTAACAATTATCTCTCATTGTACGAAAGAGCATTCTAAAATAATGGTGTGGTATTTCCATTTACTAAGAAATGTACTGCTGATGGGATGAACCATCTCCAGTGGCACCTGTTGACCAAGAGTATGACAGGAAGAGTTGTGAGTTTCTTGTTGACTCATACCTCCGTGGTCTTAATTTAGGAGAGTTTAAATATGTTCTTTCATAACTCTTTTCATTGCTATTAATTTATCCATAATGTCAACAGAAGCCTCGCTAAGTTGAAGATATCAGAAGGAGAGTCCGAGAGATGAGTTTAAAATAAAAAACTCAAGATGATCCTAAAAGTAAACAGGTTTGTTTACTCAAATTGGACGAACTTTTAGAGGCCTCTGATCACTCACGTGACTCCTAAGATCCCCAGAGTGAAATTCTACATTCAAGTCATATTCTAGGGGAACAAGGCATTTAGTTGCATAGAACCCAATCCTTGTTCGATACACGATTAGGTGAAATCAGATAATTAGTCTGACGATATGTCAATCAGAGTAATTCGTCTGATTTTTAATTCTAAATTCTGCAACACCTATCTTTAGAAATCAAGAATAATTTTAATGCTATAAAAATTAGGGAGGCATATAATATTTTCTGTTCGTTGTTCAATAGTATTTTTGCGTAACATGTTCGTTTGAATTCAATTATGAAGTCGAACTCTTTTCATAGGGTCTCCATTGGATAACAATTCAACTTAAAGCTTCCGAAAATCAGCTTGGCTGACGCAAGTTACATTTGAGTGATTACTCTCCATTATATATTATTTGTAAACATAAATGTATGACCACGTAACTTTTTGGGATTTTTGGAAAGATTTGTTTGACCAAATGTAAGTGAGGGTAGTACAGAGGTTCAGATAGTTTCGTTTATTCCGTATTTGTCTATACGAGTGAATATGGGTTTTGGATATGCATTGATGATAACATTTTTTTACAAAGATGTAAAAGAACGGTGCAAATTGAAATCGCGCATATGGTCAACTTACGTCACCTCCACCTCGCTTCGAGAGGGGCAGCCACAGCGGGGACTCCGCTGGCGAAAGGAAAGAACGGAGTATGAAGAGTATCCCTTCCCCTCTCAGCGGTCGATGCTTTGAATTAGTTTTATCTGCCGCCGCTGGAGAGAGCCACACACCAGATAGGCGAATTTCGACGATAGGAAAATATGGCGGTAAAAATTAAAAACGATCTTGTCCCAGCCAATTTCTTTCTCAACGCTTATGACCATCATATTTCAAAAACTAACTTAAGTATAGCCATTTTCTGAATTTATTTCTTACCTATTTAACCTTAGTTTACGGGTAATAGACGAGTGTTCTGAATGAACTATGCTTATGCTGACATCTATGCAGTGAACATTTATGATGGACCAGGCAGTGTACTAAAATATCTCAAATGAAGCGACTTTTTTAATCCATGAGCCAACTTTTCCCTATAATGTGAGAGACTTGTAAACAAGAGAGTAAATGACAAAGGGAGAGCAAAATCTAAATAGCATTTTACTGATTCATTGTAGAAAATGCAAGCTTTAAATGTTCCAAATGATAATGATTATGCAATTCCCTAAATCTCAGTTGGCCGAGTAAAGACGCGGCACCAATTTGTAAATGAAGGTGAGGGGAGAAATTAATACGTCTTTTGTATCACTTTTTGGTACTAGGTCTTGATTATCTCCAATATTGTAATTCATGATATTGCAAATTTCAATTGTAATGAAAATAAAATAATAATTCTGTAATACTAGACAAAAGTCTAGGAATGTCAGCAGGTACATGACATTTATTAATTAATCTACGGGAAACGCTACAACCTATCTCAGGGGTGTTTAGTAGTAGGAGAAAGCTTAATTGGCATAAAATAAAATGTATTAATAAAAATGAGTATATGTAATCAATTTTTGATAGAAATGAATATTGATGAATAGCAATCTAGAAATTGAAGACTAAGTCAACTAATATTGAAGGAAAAGGCAATCACACTACCAATGATAGAGATGTTTTAGATACGAATAATGACAGCCATTTATTATAAATCTCCCTTTATGTAGCGTAACACGTTATAAATGATTGATATGGACAAAATTTGGCTCTAAAAACCTATATATAAAGAGATTTATGATATTAATGTGTAACAAATGAAGAATCTTACGTATATTAAGGCAGAAGGGTCGGAAGCAGAACACTTGAATGCTAGGCGAGCCATTATTTAGGCAGTAGAAATCTGTTTAGGTTAACGAGGGATAGAAGAAAACACATCGCCTTAGAGAACACTAAAAGCGATTGAAACAAATAGGATGCATTTGTTTTATTGGTTGATTAAGAAATATAATGAGAAAAGTAAAGATTATTCATTTAATCAAGAGATGAAAGCTATTTGTGAATTCATTTCGTGACCAAGATGCATTAAATTGATGCATATCTCAAACGCGTCAGTAAACTCTTTTTCGTTGCTCCAAGAAGGTTATAAGTGAAAACGAGGATATTTTTGGAAATAATTAGAGTATTGACTGGGGGAAAAGTTTTCATCGCATTAATTTTTTATGAGAGTTACGTTAGCAAAAGGACCAAAAGTAGATCTGTCAAGAAAGGATCAATTAACATTTTAATATAGAAGTAAGGTATAAGCAAGGTACACAAATTTGGTTTTACTCAAGAAGCATGAATTTTTATTGGAAGATTTTGCAAAGTTGGTTTGATATGGGTGGGGAAAGTGAGCTAAAAAAGGGAAGACAAACAATAAATTTGGGAAGAGAGTGGGGAAAGAGAGGAAACTAATGGAAGGAACTCGAAGAATAATGTAAAAATTGATGACGGAGATATTAAGATGCTGGTGAAGAATGCTGGAATACGAGAGTGTATTTGATTTCAGCGAAGGTTTAGGATGACAATTAAAAAGATGCAATTTTGGACGGTATGAAGAGGGTTGAAGTTAGGTGATTCTTAAGGTGGACATCGTGTTCAGTTAATGGCGAGGGCATCCTTTCGAAATGAATTTCATCGGATGTAAAAAAAATTTAACCCTGAATGCCTATAAAATAGCAAGTAATCTATAAATAAATATTCCGATGGTTTAAAAACGATGAACTTATTTAAAATAAAGACAGATATGACTGTTATGTTCATATTTACGAATAAAGACAATTATTAATTATCGTATGAAAGGCACTAGTCTTCTTTGCATTTCACCCAATAATCAGGGACTCGTTTTCTGGTGGGGAGCATCCTGAGCACAGTAGTGAGTATCAAATCATCTACTAGATTAAGTCTCAGGGAAAGTATTATCTAAAACTGTATTCTAAACGCCTATTGAATGAAATTATACAATAGTGCAGCGCTTCCATTGAGTTCAATGATTTCGAAATGTTAGTTTGCAAGTAATGCATACTTGCTCAAATAAATCGATAATCTTTAAAATAGGCTAAATATTAAAGTTAGTGAACGTGTAAACTTTGTAGGATGAATTAACTATTGTAAGTTATATCTGCAAAACATCACATATACTGCCCGTAATCTAGTGTGATCTTACCAAGTGCTGCTCAACTGCCACTTTAATTCTAGTGAGGTCTAATCTAGCTGACAAATTCAATGCGCAGCATTTTAGTTTTAAATATGATTGAATCGAAGTGTAACAAATGAATGGCATAAGATAATGGTCCCGTAAGATAATTTTCAGAAGATATCATGTAGTTAAATTACCATTTGAATGCACGTTTCCTAAATTGACGTGTGTATTAACGGACTGTATAAATAACGAAACTTACTGTGATACCCGTTGGTCAATTCGTTCTCAGAAGTTCGTAAAAATGATGTAAAATAGTCTCATCCCTACATAATATTCTAATGTAATGTATCATATTTATTTATAGTATTTTTAACCTAAGGGAGTTTTCATTTTTTAATTCCTATTTTAAAATTATTTTGACAACAACTTGAGTTGTATTCTTATCGAATTCATTTAGATTATTTCGGTGACTTGGGGATACTTAATAAAGAGCGGATGGTGGCAATTTTCCTTTAGATAAGATTTATAGTGCCACCGGGTTTCGATGCAATACATCGAAACTTGGTCGTAAAATATCTCTTATCTAGTGGAAAATTCCTACTTTCCGTTCTTTAATATGTTCGGATTCCACCATATCACTCCTGAAACTACTCAATTTGCCGAGAATTATACATATTCGTTAATGCGAATTTTTAAGGGAGCATCATCCTTATGTTCTTATGAATAATGTTCTTATGAATATTTCCATACGTTATATTATACTGCTGATTATAGCCACCAGGTAGTATGTGATATTCTGTTAGAAAAAATTAGATTAATAGAAATATATTTGTTTCATATACTGAAGTGCTTATTTCTACTATGGTAAATTGGGAAGAATGAAGGAGTGGTAGGTACTTCATTAGACCCCGTTTTTCCATCTGACCCATCATATCCTACTTTCCGAATAATGCAATACGTTTTAACCTTTCGTTTCTCCCGTTATCCGTGTTAACGACTTGCCGTCGCTCCGGACGGACCAATTAGTGGGTATCGAGCGACAGGGACAACGACCAATAGGACCTGTCTACTTTCAGAACCTCGGATCCCAGGGCATCAGGCTCGATTGGAAAAGAATGCTTGGCCTCCGCTTCAATGATCTTCAATTATATATTGTCTTTAATTTCTCTTCTTTCTCTCACTCTCATGTCACCATCCAGTTTAGTTCATTCCACAACCCACGGCGAAATCATCACCACCCTTGCTTCAAAATCAATATCCTGGAATTTCTCTCCCTCTCCCTCACTCAAAATCCGTCACCTGTGACTCTGAGGTCCATATCCGCCAATTAATCTTCTATAATACTCAAATTGTAATTGGAGTTTGCATTCTAGTGGATTCTTTGCGTCGTGGTTCTATAAAAATGTAATCACCCAGATGAGACTACTTCACGCTTGGAATCACACGGTGAGTATTTTTTAATACATTAACTAAAATATGCTTTACTCTATAAATACAAAAAAAATATTAATGTGATGGGAACAGTCATTAAGCACTCAGCAAGAGGACAGAAAATAATACTCATCAGTCACAAAAGTGAAACCATTACTTATCTTCTGCAGCTAAGAGAAAATAAGCATGTTATGTATTAACAATTATCGACGCTACCATTAAAATTCAACTAATTGAATTCATGAAGAACCTCATGTCTTGTCTTCTTTTACCTCTTCTCTTGTCATTATGTAATAATATTAAAATTTTGACTTTAACATTTTATTTTCCTTGGTTAATATTTCATAAAAATATCTATAGATAAGGCAATTTAAGAGTTTATGTAATTAAAAAAGATATTCCAAGGAGTAATGAGGTAAAAAAAACATTGCAATCAATCATAGGCTTGTTAGCTAGTGAAGATATATATTAGAAAGAGTATAAAATCATGGGACAATAATTCTGAAAAAATTAGGTGTTTATTATGGGATTGGGATGTTGCACTGGCTAACGTACTGACTTTCAACCTATAGGGCACGGGTCATCCTGGAGACAACAGATATTTTTCAGTGGATCACCGATCACCTTTTGCCACCATCACCATGATTCAAGAGGTATCCCGATCCTTACTTGAGGTACTTTGTGGAGAGCATTTTGAGTGAATACGCCGTCCGTCGGAGGGGACGTAAAGCTGTACACCCTTTGGTCCATTTCGTTAAGAGTAGGCTACTGTCGGCGCCGGGTTTCTCTCCACCCTTCCCTGTCCATCCCTAATGTCATAATTGACCTCTACTGTCGATCGCCTCCCCTAAAACTACTACTAGATATATATTGAGGACCTTAAGGTGGTTACGTTAAATTAAATTTATTTGGAGGATATATGGTAATAAACAAGTTATATAGAAGGAAGTTATAAGTATTATGTTGTTAGAGCCTAGTAGAGTACAGGGTTTATAAGTAAAATACTTCCATTTCACTAAGCGATACTAGGATTCAACGAGGAAAACTCAGGAAAACTTTCTATCTTTCCCAGGCCAAGATAGAGTAATTTTAATGGATGAATTTTCTAATCAATAGCTCTCGCAAAAATGACGTCGACAAGAGCGTATGTTTGTTAAATTGACGAAATGAAAGAGTTAATCGATGAGAGCTGATTTGGCACTGCATCTCCGTATTTTTTAAATTTATATTGAGTCATAGAAGTATTATATTAGCTCTTAAATGTGAAATCTGTTTTTGGTAAGTGTAGTAATTTTTAATTTACGCAGTAAATAATATGATATTGATTGTACTCGCTTTCATGCAAATTCTAAAACCTCATTTAAACCTAGATTAAGAGAGGAAGAGAGTTAGCAAATCAAAACACTAGCTCCTATTCTTTGTAATTCTTTTCCTCTACAATTATTAATTTTTGTCATACATAACTATTTATAAAGCCCGGTATTTATCTTTTACTACTGTAATTACCTTTACTTCTCATTTCAATTGTAACCTTGGAAATTTTTCAACATGTATATTTACATTTACTTTCACTACATTTCACTTACCTTCCAAGCCTTTTTCATTTCTTTAAGCTATTAAACCTCGAAATGTCCCTCACAATATCTGTTTGCTTTCTTTTTAAAGTATTCATATTTTCTATCCTCAACCTGAATGTGCTTCTGATTTCATAAATCAAAATATGCTCTTTTTCCAAATTCCAGTAGAAACTATTTTTATTGGGATTAAAAGGGATATTTTTTTTAATTCAACTGCTTAGCTTGCATTATTTAACTATGACTCCTTCTTTGAAAATTTATATACGCAGCCGGAAATCTATATTTTCGTGTTTTATCTCTACAGCTGAGATAATTCGTCGAGTGGTATTTTATTTACTATATTACACTATATTTTCTAATTCATTCATAATTTTCTGTCTAAACTCTGATAATAAGTATCGTTTTTATTTTTCGCTTTCTGTCAATCATTCCTCTTATTATAAATATTTTTCTTATGTCTTCATTTCTCCATATTCTCATCGACTGAAATATCTTCACCCAATTTTTTCCCGTTTTAATTATTATTTTTTTTTCATCTTCTTTCCCAAAATGGAGTGCAATTTTTCTCAATTTTTTCACTCCTTTTAATGTCTGATTTATCCACTTAATTAACTCTGTTCACTCATAATGCTCGAATGATAATCAGTTTTAGCTCTGTATTTTTCACTTTGAATTCCCCTTGTACGTTTTGCCATATCTCCTGTACTTCCCATTTTTCTAGCGCTAAATGTTATTAAATGGTCTCCATTGAACTCACCAATTTTATTGCTTTTGTTATCGACAGTCCCCTTTTTTCATATTTAAATACTGATTTTTCTATAATTGCGTCAAAAAAGATTCGAATTGCATCTAAATTTACATTCCTGGAAAGAATTGCGAGTTAATAATGCTATTCCAAAGAGTAAAAATATACATAATATAATGTAAGTACATGATAACTTATCTGAATCTATATAGTGACTTTAAATCACCAACGCCTGTACTGGTCTTTTAATAGCAGCTGACTTCCTAATTTTCCTAAATTTTGTCACTACTTTCACTGAAAACACCACAAGAACGAGTTATTCCTTTCATAGTCCTTTGAAAATAATTCCAGTTATTTACATGTTTTATGTTTTTCTCTCTATGGATTTTTGTAGGTTTACTATTTTGATACATGGGCTTCATTCACCAGTAAAAATCATTTAATACTCCTCATAACTACAATATCTACAACTTCCTCATTTTATGACCATTCATCTTCATCGACGCATTTGTACACATGTCCGTATTTAATGAACCTTCTATTCTAATGATTTATGCTACTAAAATGAATGGAGTTGAATTTATCTTTGGCAGCGTGAAATTAACTAAATAACGTTAGACTATTAATATGCCGACAAAAAACACAGTTATCAACTTGAAAGTTGCTGTGATAAGTAAGGGTAGAGCTCGACTAATTCTAAGCCCAACAGTGAAATTGATACGTCAGGGTGAAAGTCATACTGTGCGCCTGTAGTTTCCCAGGAAGATCTGTTGACCAAATATTTACAGTTTGTATGAAGTTAGAGTGCCCAGAGGCGTTACCAAGTAATCGGACATGGACCAACCGGTAAATAGCCCAATACTTAACTCAATGTACTGCTGAGTTTCATTATTGAAATGGATTAACCAAAATTCGAAACTCTTATCAGACAGAGTCGAGGTAAATACCATAGGTAACGGAGAGTGAATAACGAAAGAAAATCATCACGTACCTAATGAAAACCAAATGTCTTGCGAGGTTACCCTATTCATTTGTGGTGAACATACATATAGTGTAAATTCGTTACTAACATTGATTTTGAAATGACTAACTAAACGTAATTCTATAATATGGAATCTTCATTATTTAAATTTCTATCGCAAGAGTAAGTACCGCATTAAAATCATGGCATATTATTTTATTCTCAGGTTATGTTTTGCTAAGCGAAGCTAAGAAATGTAGAGGTATATTGTTATATTTCTGATCGATATCAGGCAGTCGATGAGTGAGACGTTGGCTATGGATTTTAAGAAAAGATAAGTGAACACTTTAACATGGAGTGTAGTTTCACTTGGTTCAGAAATATGGCCAGTGATGTGCGGTGATAGGCATAGATTGTGGGCTTTTGAGGTGAGGTCATGGGTGGTGTAAAATATAAAATGGATATAAAAGTAAGCAATCAAATAAGTATTAGTTACGCTGGGGCAGGAGGGATAATTGTTTGTAGATTTAGTTTCCATAATAGATTTGTATTTTGTAGATTTATAGTTAATTGATAATAGATTTAGTTCGGCAAGGGAACGTTGAAGACCGTGAGAGAACAGCATTGGGCAAGAGAGGGGAAGGAAAAAAGAATAAGAATGTTGACAGGGAGGGAGGAAGGTTGCGGAATCGAATTAGGGTTTATACCCCCATGCCATTAACCCGTATGAATAAAACAGTGAAACGTCATCAGCAAGCTGTGTATATTTGCGAGGAAATCATACGCAGGTATTACATTATTATTTTATATAATCACTATTTTTTCCCCGCCCAATAAAATACTTTCCGAAATAAGGAAATGATACTGATTATTAAAGCATCCGTAAATAACTTCTACCCGAATATCGTATTTAAATCTAAAAAATAGACGCTACAATTAAACAGAGATTATTCTTTTTTTCTCTTAGGCCATTCTTCCGTTATTAGCACTTTCTCGTGGTTTGCTTCAGTATCAAATCAAACGATACAAATCAATATGACTCGTCGTTTAAAAATCCATTCAAAATATTCTCCAAGTACAGAAAAAAGGCAAATTTTGATTAATTGTTGAACGTTGTCCGCTGAAATTACGACAGCTTCCATCTAAATTAAAGCGTTAAATTTTGACCCGGCAATCTCAGCTCATCGATATTCTATTCCTTTTACGTAGCATCATAATGTTAGCCCTCGTCGACTGAATAACTCTTCAAATAAATTATGAATAGCATTTTGTTGAGTATTAAGCATTTTGTTTAAGTTTTCAAAACATGTGAGAGCGTAACAGTTGTGAAAGAGTGAGAGATGAGAAATGAGCGGTTGCTTGGGATAACCACTGTTCAATTACTCTGTAGTTTATCAGAAGAATCAACAGAAGTGGTCGCTTTGAAAAAATAAGCCTGGAATGGAAAAGGTAAAACTTATGTGTAAAGATATTTCCGAACAAAATTTTTAAAATCGATTCCAATATTTGAAAAGATAATATATGTCTGAAATTTTTATCCTTGAATTTCAATAATTAAAATGATAATAAGAGGACACGTTGAGAGTAAGTAAAATTATGAGTTTCACGTTTGGAGCAAGGGAGAAAAGACATCATTTTTTGTCAACTGGATATTGAATCTATTCGAACCCAGTTGAAATGATTACCCTCTAATAGAAATTTTTACCCTCTATTATTATATTTTTTTTATTTTGGAGGTTATTCGTTCCTTTTGTCTGCATTGGACCAGAAACATACCTAAAAATATTCGTCGAGACAATTCAGCGCTGATACCCGCGTGGTAATACATATATTTGACCAAAGGTATTCAATATATACGATATTTTTTTACAAATACCCTCTTGGGCTAAACTAACCAATTAAATCCTATTTTAAGAAAAAATATCTAACCTAAATTAAAATTATAGACACCATAATTCAATAGTTAGGAGAAATTTAAATCATATAATAAAATAGGCATTAGGTCGTGTAAGCTATTCATTATAATTAAAATAATTATCACTATATGTTTGAACGAACTTAAAATTCCATTATATAGCTAAAACAGTAAAATTCATAATATTCATACTTGCCTTAATGCTAGAACGATGCGACCTCTCTACACCTGAATGGAAGTATTTTAGGCAAGTTCTCCTACCGCAAAATTATTTGAGTACTAAACTTTTCAAATCACTGTAGTGCGACAAAAATATTCAAGAAATAGATCTTTCGGTAATAGAATTAATTGAAGATGTAAATTGAATTTTCTTTCAGTAAATAGATTTTCCTACGATTTCCAAGAATGTCAGAATCTGTAAGCCTATTGAGAATATACTTTTCCACGTAATACGTGGAAATAAAAAACGGAATATTTTATTTGTGATACAAAATTTTATTTTATTATGAGGGGATCTTAAGTATACAAACTGTTTTTATTGCTATTCCTTAGTATTTCCGTTATAATGATGCATTTATATTTCCAATTTGGATTCTCAAATATGAAATATGGGTTTAGGGAAAATGAGGAGAAAGGAAAAAAATAGTACACATTTTTCCTTGCCTGTTACATGGTGTCTCTCTATTTATGTGCATCAAGAATTTTCTGCATTATTGGTAACAGAATTATAATTTTTAATAGTAATTTGAAAAAACACAAGGATTACTCTTATTCGTTGACTTTTCTATGCACTACGTATTATTTTTTCGACCGCCGGTATGCGGTGGGCAGAAGTCGTATCAGACTTACATTAAGTTAAATAAGAGGGGGCATTGAAATCAATAGCCTCTTCAAGGGTTACAATAACAATTGTTTCGAGTAAGTTGAGGGTCCCTGCAAACTGTTGTATCTTCAGTTTAAAAAATTAACGATGAGAAGAATTTTATGTTTCTTGAGGCCTTCAACAATTAGTGATTCGTGAATTTCTAAGGCTGGCGCAGATCGAGCTTGCATAATGCATCCTGTCATCGGGAAAACGATTAACTGAGCTTTTCCAAATATCTGATATCTTTAAAATAATACGAGGAATTCAACGGTAACGTAAAAACGCCTGAGTAATTATTTGAAATAATCATGCACGAGCTCTTTCGTATTTATAAAGGAATCTCCTTAGGCCATATTATAAAATATTTAACAAATTTCTAAGCAAGCGTTACATTTGTCAGCCGTTTTGTCAGCATTTATTTTGTAGTCATTTGATAACGTGCCATGCTAAATGAGAAATTGAGAAAATTGTGCAAATATGAAATACATGCAATCATTTCAATTCGAGAGCAAAAAATATGCAATGATTATAACAAGGCTTTAGTTTTTCAATATGATGCTTACACTGTCATCTTCTAATTAATTTAATCGCCGTTTCAGTTGAATAAATATATTTCAAAGCATTCCTTCAGCAGAAACTGTTCGTTTTCCAACTGACCGTTCAAGTATAAGTTATTGGAAGACTATAATGAGAAATTTATTTAACAAATGTAACTGAAATTGCTAAATTGGTGGAAGCAGATCATAAACAAAATAATGATAAACTAAAACAATGCTTACGGGCACATATATAGATGGCTTCGTCTCATAGACGTGACCGATCAACATGGTCTACTACCGAATCCATGCTGATTTCCGGGAATTACCGTCGCGTAGTTTAGTTGGTGGACAACAGTTGTCCACCAACTAAACTACGCGACGGTGATTCCCGGAAATCAGCATGGATTCATCAGATAGACGGCGGAAGCCTAAGGATTAATGGTCTACTACCCTTTACGCATCTTGAGTAAATTGTAAGATCTATCCACGTTTATTGAGCGCCAATATGGCTGATATTGAATTATGGAGAATTAATTAAATATATTTATATCTTCTACTAATTAAAAATCATATGTATGCACTATGAAAGGTAAAGGCAGGAGATTAATATCAATTAGAATATTAAAAAAATGAAGTAATAACTCGTAAATAATTTTTTTCCTAGTTGATCAGCTTTTTTCTTCATTATTCCTTGCAGACTCTTCTTTAATGTCAAACTCATTCCATGTGTAGTTGGATGAAAATGCTTTGAATAATTCAAAAGAAGTAATGCACAAATGTTAATTTTGTTGACTCTACATTTGTCAGAGGTATCTCAAAATTGAGATTGTAAATTAGCATCCTCAAGAAAGAGGATGATTATGATCGGAATCATCCAAGATTTCCGAGCAATAAAATGATAAAGTCACGATTCCACTATTCAGTCGTCAATAGCAATTTAATATTGATTTTTAGTTATAAAAATACCATTCTTATGGTTAAATTAACCCCAACACTTCCCCAACCTCCAATGATATCTGGCGTTGAAAGTCCGGATAATTAAAATCAATAAATTTAAGTCACAGGAAGGTTAGATGGATTGGTATTCCAATGTCACCTTTCCCAACCCTCAATCCCTGGAAAGCAACCGATCCACCCCTCATGAATCAGAAGCACAAATTGATGACCAAGCGATTACAGGGGCCCATATAAAAAGTTAAGGTGAACTGAGAGGCGTGGGTTAAGACAGATGTTCCGCGAAGAAAAAGAGGAGGGGTTGAGATTTTCGACTCTCGCTGATTAGAGCTATGCGACTGGTGGGGATCCACCGGGTTGGAAGTCTAAGGCGAGGAGGAAGAAGGTATGTTAGAAAAACAAAAAAATAAGTGAGTAGGGAGGAAAGTAGACTTCTACGGATCCAAAGATGAAAATGTTCAGAGCTGAAAAAGAGAGCGGGTGGATAGACGCTAAAAGATTCCAAGGGAAGCAAAAAAATAGAATAAAATAATGAAGCTCTTTAAATGTGATTGGACGGAGTCGGCAAGAAAGTTTCAGCAGGAGTTGAAAAGTGAAATAAAAAGAGTTAAAAAGTGTGTTTCCTCAGCTCATCCTTTCAAGCTGGGCGCATTTGCTTGGTTTATTTTTTTTCTTTAATTTCGGGAGGGATGATTTTATTCCCTCGGTCGCCAATATGAATCGCCCGATCATAATTTTGATTACATGCCATCACCCTTTATCCAACTGCGAAAAATTTTATGTATTCATATCTCCCTATGTTTATGGACTGCCGGGATGAAATTGGATCAGAATTCCTGATTTGAAATGCTTCACGATTTACCTGTACCAATTTATCATGAAATTATTCAAAATGATTTACTGTTAAAATATTGCACATTTGAGTACTATTAAACCTTAGTGCAACCCTGAATTCTGAATATTAATTATTCGTTGATTGAACTCGGATTTATTTAAACACGTATGCTTTCTTTACCCCATCCAGAGTAGTTTTGCTTACCTTAGATTTCTTATTTTATGTTTTGAAGAGTGTTGTTTCGGAAACTAATGATCAAGCTTTATTTTCTTAATAATCAAGGTATTCATGAGATAGCATGAATTCTCAAGGGAAAAGTATTAGAGTATATTTGGTCCATTGATGAATCGCTAATATCCAGCCACATAAGTCACGTGTTGAATGATCCTTTGTATTTGATTTTCAATCCTTATTCGATTCAAATAAACTAATTACCATTTTAAAATGTTTGATGTCATAATTTAAAAATATATTTTCAAATTATGCAGCAGTTAATTTATTTTTATCATATTATTTTTTTGATTAACTACAATTAACTTTATTTTATTTCCTAATGTGAAAAACACATGGGTTTTGAAAAGCATATTTTAACTTTCAGGCATTGGGTAGAATATAATGGTGGGGGACTGCGAGCACCCTGCGTTGTGAACGTATGTTGGCTCACTGAAGTTGTAAAGAAAGAAAATAATTCCGATATAATTAACATAGGGGAGTAAAAATAATGCATCAGACAATTTTTTATTCTTTCGTAACATGGCTCAGGGAAGTCAGGTCAACAACGAAACGAGGGTGACTTGAAAGGTTCTCGGAATCATCACCAGACGTCATCGCTAGTTACGTCAGCGCTAGCAACAAGTTTTCTGCGTAGTAATAGGTAATCTTTAGAATGTATATATACTTTACGAGTACACGCGTTAATCGTCAGTACTCTAGCGAAGGTGCGGACGTCTCTCTGTTGCTATTCCCGTGTAGAGATTTGTGAAGATGGAAAAAATTGAATTTCAAGTAGTAGTAGTAGTAGTAGTAGTTTTTAGGGGAGGCGACCGACAGCTAAGGTCATTTGCGCCATAGGGGATGGACAGGAAAGGATGAAGGGTGGAGGGAAACCCGGTGTCGGCATTAGCCTACTCTTTACGAAAGGCGCCAAGGGGTCCACAGTTTAACGTCCCATCCGACGGACGGCGTACTCACTCAAAGTGCCCTCCACAAAGCACCTCAAGTAGGGATCGAGATACCTCTGAAAAATATTCAACACTGCCGGGATTTGAACCCGCGCCCTCAGGGTGGGAAGCCAGTACGTTAGCCCCCGTACCATCTCGATCCCCTTGAATTTCAAGCAGTGATTAAATGCTTAATAGTGAAAGGTATGAAAGAAAAGGAAATTTATGATAACTTTCAGAACACTTTGGGGGACTCTACTCCTTCATATTCCACGGTTGCCAAAAAGACAAACGAGCTTGTCCGCAAAGCGTAGATGACGGTCCGCGTAGTGGTCGGCCAAAATTTGCCACTACCCCAGAAATTATTGCAAAAGTGCATAAATTAGTCAAGGAGGATCGCCGACTGAAAGTGCGAGAAATCACTGAAGCTGTACTGATGTCATCTGAACGGGCATATCAAATTTTGATAGTGGAACTTGATATGAGAAAATTATCTGATAGATGGGTGCCACGACTCTTGGCGCAGGCTGACAAAAGCATCAGAATGGAAATTTTCGAGCAATATTCGACCCGTTTTAAGAGCAAACAAAAAATATTCTGCCCCGGTTTGTGACTTAAGATGAAATTTTGGTCTAAAACTATACTCCAGGGAAAAAAAGCAGTGTTAACATTTTAATTCATCAATATTAAAGATCACAAACGCAATACGTTTGGTAGTAAAGGTCACTTCAATTTTTTGGGATGCAAAAGAGATTCAGTTTCAAGATTATATTTCACTGGTCAAACAATTAATGGAAAATACTACGCTAACCCCCTGGGCCAACCACTGGAATAGATACATGAAAAAATGGTTTGTTTGGCAAGGAATAAAATCATCAGTCGTTAAGATAATTCACGTTCACGAACAAGTGTCATTACCATGGAAATATTACATTAACTAAGATACATATCTTTGTCACTGCCACTTAATACGCCTAATTTGACTCCATCATCTCTTCCCCATGCTCAAAATATTTCTCGGTGAGCGAAGATTCACTTCAGCAAAAGAACTAACAGCCGAAGTGGACGGATATTTTAAAGACCTCAGGGAATCTAACTTTCAAGATTGAATCAAGACATGGTAACATTGCTGGACCAAATGCATTAGTGTACAGGGAGATTAAAAAATAAAAAGGTTTCACTTAGATAAGTAGTTCTATTTTATTCCATTCCGAGGACTGTCCAAACTACCCTTGTGTTTCAATCATTTTAGAAACATATTCTATTCTGACTCATAACACCTTTACCTTTAGTTGTGACATAATATTTCGTAATATATTATTCTCTTTGGATATAAGTTTAATGGTTTTAAGAATTCATATCTTGTCATTACCCTATGGCAGTAAGTGTCTAATCAAAATATCTAACGTGTTTATATAATCATGTGAACAGTAAAATTAACTAAACATAATATTTTGGAAAACTTTATGGAAACTAAGTATGTATATGAAATTTGCGAATTGATAAAAATGCTTTGCCTCTTTGTATCTCAACTGTAAGTAGGTTTCTATATTTTGACTACAAGTTTTAAATTTGAAGGCATTCTGAAAAATTCCCAAATTGTAAGATTAGTCCAACATATACGAGATTTGTAAATATATCTCGTAAGTTCCCTTCTCCTTAAACGGACTGAGTTTTCATAAACGGTTAGTTTATTTGCATGTCTACGTTACTTTTCTTTGAACTTTATTTTACTAATTGTGATTTTTTGCACTGTTTTCTGTCTGACGTTTAGGATTCTAGAAATTAAAATCCACTTGGAAAACTCTGAAAGTAAAATAGACTCACAATAATTCCAGTATCTGTTGTTTTATGAGAGTCTCTTTTACAGTTATAGCAGAATAGCGCTACGCTTCTTGAAAACAGCCCTAGGGAAAATAGGTACTTCTTTCTTTATACTAAAGAGTTCGTGGTAACAGTTGTGTTTCCGGTTTAAATAAATTAGGGCGTGAAGGAGAAATAGAAATTTTGGCTTCTTTGGACAGATATGCCCATGAGCGACTGGTGACTTTGGATATTAGGAGATGATGATGGTGTAGATTTTCTGATGTATATATATCTTAATGGATATAACTTTTGCATGCCCATAAATTATGATTTTATGAAGAAGATAATAACGCCAAGAACTATTTTCAATAGTTTTTAAGTTTTCCAGAATGAATTTTGATCACTGTAGTTGAATAGTGAAGTTTTTATCCTGTATTAAAAGGAGTAGAGGGGAAAAGGCGGGATGGCATTTTTCATGCAGATTTACTGTCAGCAGACCCTACCAGAGGTTCATACCCCTACTAGTAGTATGGTCTGATGTAAGTATTATTTCACAGCTTCCACGGGTGATTTCTTAGAATTAAGTCCATCGTAGTCGGCGTTCAAATCAGTTAAATCTATCGTTGAAACTGTTAGCTCTTTATAGAACATGTGTCATATGCAAATACGACAACTCACTTGTTCAAATAGCTTGTCGGAAAGTTGTTAAATACGTCTGGTGTAACGTAATAAAAATTTTAAAATGACCACGAGAGTTGAATAAAAAATTCTTCACATTTTCATGATATTTTCCAGGTTGAACGACTGTGGCTCCGGAAACTAGTGGCATTATCAACCGGGTCGAAGCCATTGCCCGTTTATTTTTCAAATACGGAGTGATTAATAATTCACGCAAAATATGCATTTCCTTCCCTGGAAGCCTAAGTTCACTAAGTTTCATTCTCCACTTCCTATTGTGATTTTTTTGCAAGAAATTAGCTAAAAAACTAAAAGGTTTTCCACCAATATGGATATTTATTTCATTATTTTTCATTACTTGGAGCAATCGCTCCATGTTTTAGAACAGGGTCAACGAATATTTGGAAGCCCGAAAACATTAAATTTTTCGCAAAGCCTATTGATCCAGTTTCTCCTATGGCTTAACCCGTAAATCTGAAAATGCTACATAAAATATTACGCACTTATCAGGAAATAATTAGTTACACAGAAGCTTCAGAGCTATTCGTTTTCGTAAACCAATTCCTCATCCTGGGAGAGAAGAGAGACCACTCGTCTAAAGTCTACAGACGCAAAAACGAAATCACGAACCACCCTGGAGCATGCGCAGAAACCTGGCCCTCCCCCCTACTCCCCTAACTTTCTCCCCTACTTCTATCCACACACATACTCTTTACATACATATGTATACATATATATATATATATATACATACATACATATATACCTACATATATATATATATATATATATATATATATATATATTTATCCCATTTTTAACCCTCCATCAAGCTGCCTTCCACCCCGCACAACGCCCCACCTCCTCCCTCCCAACTTCCCGATACACATCTCATCCCCCTCTCCTCCTTAGAGAGACTGGAGGGAACTCCGGAACCCCCCATACCCTGCCGGACCACTTCGCCGAGACCCAAATCCTTCCCTCCAACCCACTTCCCCCCGCCCTGACGACCGCCAACCCCTCTTCGTTCGGGTTGAGGAAAGTGGAGTGAAAAAGGGTGAGGGAGGGGGCGCCATGGGCCCCAGGATGGGATGGTTGGAGGAGGGGAGGCGTTCTCCCGCCGTCGGAGGAGGGAACAGACTGGGGTGGGAAAGGTCGGAGTGAGGATGCTCCATTCTGGGGGCGTTCTTTCGAGGAGTGGAGCTCAATCAAGGCGGTCGCGCCTTCCGCTCCCCCGGACGCCATCGAGACAGTGGGGTGGTCCCATATCCTCCAGTTTTAAATCTTCAATACTAAGAACCTGCATCCCTCCAAGTGATTGTTCAAAACTGGGTAGCATACTTCGGATCCACTCGCTTAACTTCGTTTTTCTGTAAAGGTCACAAAAACCCATTTCCCCTCATTCATTCGTTTTAGAATAATTGGCACTGATGATTTGTCAAGAGGCAGAAAGTTCTGACTCTCGGACTTCTACATAAAATATACTTATTCCTCTGCTAGTTTTACTACACTTCATCTTAAATGAGAGTGGTATAGTGCAGAGAATGTATTTTAGAATAATTATATTTTCTGTGGAATGTACAGTTTGAATGTGGTCGGAGGAAAAAACAACTGGTTATATTTTACGGAAATCACTCAACGCCGAGGATAATTTAAAAAAAATCGTGATATCTACATAATTTATATTTATTCAGTGTTTATTTCGATACTTCATATCATTTTCAGGTTGCTTAATCGTCGAAAATTATCAGAAGAACTGAAATTAACAATAATTGTCGAAACTTATTTGGCAGTTACAAAAATGACAAGTTGTATAGTTTTTGTTATCATTTCCTCCATCAGTATACTGGATTACTCTCTTATCATTATACATAATATCTAATTAGTATAAAAGAATTTTTTCTCGTACCATGGAACTGTGGACTGTCCCTCCAAACATGGGCAGATGCCTGAAAATTATCAAAATTCTGAAAAATACACTTTCAACAAAATTGGCTTCCCTTAAGGCACTGCATTTCTCAAACCCTCGTCCTTCACCTCTTTTAAAATGCCTATCCTCTTCTAATATTTTCCCCGCTTGCTTTTATATCTGTCCCTAATCTCCTTATCAAATTTGTCTCATATATTTTCTGTTTACCAAGATATCATTCTGTTTTTTTGATTACTTTTCCTATTTTTTCCTTTAATTTTCATCAAATTCACCACCGAAACCTATCCCATTTCCTCAATGGCTAAGTACTCTACTATTCAAATGAAAACCAAGCCTATTCATTTCTATATGCTATCACCATAAATCAAGTCGGTTTTTCTACTTTTGTTAATGATTCTATTTCTAGAGCAAACTTAGCAAAAGCTATCAGCATTTACTCAAATCGAGCATTCGCAGCAAAATTCTCACAGTCTAATGACATATCGAAGGTTCTCTCATCATATTGACAATATATATCCTCATTCGACAGGGGGTACTTTTCTTCTGCGCTTTACGGTGCAAAATCTGTTAGTAACTCCAAAAAAGAAGAATTTATGAGTTAATTAAATTCATAATCGACCCATCTCTTCACAAATATCACCGTTATGGCTTTCCCGAGGGTTCCTTTTACATTCCTCCTTTGGTTCCCGGTTCACTGGATAGGTGGCGGCGTGATCCGTCCCGACACCTGTTGGCTTAAATGGGTTAAGTTTCTCCACGAAAAGGAGTGGAAGAATGCCGTCAAGTATATCGAACGAAGGAGGGTAAAGCAGTGGCGACGGCGACGGAGGAGAACCGTTTACGGCTCCGGTTTCGAGGTCACATGGAATTCTGTCTTGTGTCTAAGGCGAGGAAGCTCGCGACATCTAGCGTCAAGACCCTTTTCCATTTCCCTACGTTATTATGATTCAAATCTTCACTGTTGCTCTAGTTTCCAAGTTGAGAGGCAGAATGCATGCAGTCGACAACGTTTACCTTTACAAGCAGTTGACCGAATGTGAAGTAATTTTAGCTTACATTTTCCAAGCCAAAGAGGAAAACTTATCATTTGAATAAAAAAATAAATAGAATGTATTTATTTTTCGAAAATTAATATATATCAAAATAATGAAAAATAATATTGTTACTAGAACTCCGGTGGTGAACTTATTAAAATGTAGCTTGATAGTAGGTGTTATAATGCATACCAAGAATGCATGTAAAAGTATAATAGAGATTTACAACAGACATTTATACATAATAAATATACGCCGAAATCAGAGAACAAAATGATTATTTGAATTTTCCTAATTGAAATAAATGCTCATTGTCAAAGTAAACAGCTACTTAATTCCATAAATAAACCATAAACTATGATTGAGTAGAGTTTTGGGCAGATAAATACTCTGTGGTAATTCAAGTACCTACATAGGGGTTGTTAAACCGCTGCCTTAAAAAGCGAGAGCTCTATGCGCTTCAGCTGCGTATTAAAGATATCGAAAAAAGCTAATTATGACGGAATATCAAAGCCCCGTCTTCACTTTTCTAAAAATATCAACAAAAATCGGTTCAGCGAGCCGAAAGTTACGAGCAGTTTGGCACAAAATGAGGGAGGATGGGCGAAAAAAGAAAGAGTTACTTAATCCGGGCAAAGGGGGCGCGATAGATGTGTATATAGGTAGGTAGACCCACAAGAGGGGACGAATAGGGTTTCCCAGGAGCAAGGGTTTGGGGACGGAGGCGCGGAACGAGGGATGAGTTTGGGAGAGGGGAGAAACGGAGCGCCGGTGCGGGGGAGGGAAGTGAGGGAGAGAGGAGCAGGAGGGGGAGGAGAGAGCGAAAGAGAGGGGTGGGGAAATCCACGCGTAGCCAGGCAGTTTGCCAGTCGACGGAGTCGGGTGAAGAGCTATCCATGCCGACGCTCGAGAGAGGGAAGGAGTAGGTCACCGCACCACGGGACCGCCGGTGAAACATCCCCCGCACTCCCGAGCGGCTAAAGTCGCCGAATCGGAGGGTATAGGGAACGTCATCAGAGGTCGGCGGACGTCACCTTCTCACCACTTCTCAACACCGCGTTCAAGGTCCCGGAGAGGGCCCGCAGCAGAAACACGTCCGTGTTCGGAGAGGGTCCCCCATTCGTCGGACGAATCTCGATGCAACATGCTCCTAACCCCGCCATTCGACATTAGCGGGAATCCGTTGTCTTAAGGGGACACCAGGTACCTTGGTCCTTCACCCGGCGAGAGCGCTCGTCCGCCGGGCCCGGCTTATTCGGCGGCGGCGGGCAATTTCTCAAAGTACCTTCATCCATTCCCTCCTCCTGCCCCTCCCCCCAGAAGTGGGGACTTCATGGCGGGGTCGGGCGCATGAAGGCGAGGCCCTGGGGGCGGCTAGGGAGGAGGATTTGGTGGCGGCCGCCCCCGCCGCCTGAGCTGCTGGTCTGCGGTGTCCCGTGAGTAAGGCGATGCGAGATGAGGGCTCCCAGCGGCGTGGGTGCCGCACCTGCGTGGACAGTCGTAGTAGCCGCCGCTCTCCTGGCCACCGTAGCCGTCGCCCTCCCGCCGGTCATCAAGATTGGTGAGTCCCATCGAAATGCACTCTCGCATTCCATCTTTATTTTGAGGATTTCTCAGACGGTCTTCGTTTCCACGTGTCAAATTCCCTCCCCCTCAATCGACTTTTGCCCCACTGAGCGAATGCGATCGACTGCGGAAGGTGTTAAATGAAAACAGCTGATTGTCACGCTTTCTCCTTTGCGCACTGACAGCGGTGCGCATGATTGACTCATCACACGCCTGAAGTGGTTGCTAAGAATGGAGCTTCAGGACTGTTAACTTCATCTAACATCTCACTCCAACCTGAACACTTTTTTGCACCTCCTATTTAATTATTCTAATGGCAAGTTTTTATTACAATCGTAGACATTTCTTGAACTTACTCCCACTACTTTTGCTATTAATATGCAATTTCCTGAAGTTATTTACTTTTAGATAATATCTCGCTGTGTGTGTACGAGACGCAAATTCGGCGATTACCTTATTGCACTTTACTTTTTGCTAGGACTCTTCTTTGTTGATATTGATTTTATCATTTCATATTTTACTTATCTTCTTCTACTATTATTTACACAGTTAAAACTTTTACCTAGATTTTTTCTCGTTTTACTGGCCTTCTTCCTAATATTATTTCTATGATCTAGAAGGGACCATTTGGTCTCAATTTCGCCCAAATAAAGACAACTATCTATCTATCTATCTATCTATGATCTCTAAAATCCTGTCATATTATTTTCATCCGAATTAATGTTTTCTGTAGCTGTCCTCAAGTTTTCCTATCAACGCCTTTATAAACTTGATGGAAGATTAATAAAATTGGGAATGTGATAATTAAAGAAGATTGAATCGCTCGCTATTCGTTTGCGAAAAATAAAACAATGTTCATATTCGATGCCCGTGAATATATGCCTACATTAGCATAGTTGTCGTTTATCTAAGAGAGTCGGATCCACGATGCCGGTTGGGTCCAAATAACAAGTTTTATTGAACTTTATGCTGAAATGATAATTAACCAACATTGATTAAAATATTTTGAGATTAATTATGGTTGATACCCATATTTTATTATAGATTTTACGACTATAATGCTGGATTAGGAGATGAAATACGGAGATGCTTAACTCATTTTTAATTTTTCTACTAATTGAATCATAAATATATAAATAATTATAAAATCAAAACATTTTTGCAGTCAGTATAAACAAGACCTTATAATTAAACACATGATATAGATATTTCAGACAGCATGTATTTTCTCAATCGAATAACGTACCTAAAGAGTCGGTGACTTATTACTAAAAAGCATCAGGAGAGCCTTTGCAAGAAAGTTACCAGTGAGTCTCCTATTGCTACAAATGACAAATCGATCCCGTTTTCCAATTCCACGCATTATTACTAACAATGTTACGCTATCTGATATAATTGCAGATATTATTTATAATTTTTTTCGATTGATAGTACAATGTGTTTACACTAAGCTATTGATTTTTAAGCCGTGAATAGCTAAAAATTCATACAAATGTTTATATTGCTCAACTGGGTTGGCCTTCAACTAAATGGAAATGTACATGTGAAAGTGGCAAAATTGTTTGAAAAAATAATGTTAGCCTATACTAATTATGTAAATAATAACGCAATTGATTTCTAACAGAACATATATGATTTCATGTAGCATTTAATTCATTTAATAAATGATACTCTGAAAATTTTCAGTTTACAATCCATACAGGACAAACGGCAATTTATTCCTACTCCAATGAGGAATTGAGTTCCTCATACCTTTTGGTGTTTTTGTCCACATTGAAAAAAGTTGCCTAAAATATGTTCTTAAACAGATATTTGAATTCCATAAAGTGTTTTTCTATTAATTGGGTACAATATTTAATTTTTTTAATCATTAATCTGTGCTCTACTCCTCCGTGGTGTTTTACGAGAGGACCTTTAAATTCGTCACATATTTGTTTGGTATGTTATTAGGTATCATAGTAAAATCTTTAAAAGAGAAAAAAAATATTAACAGTTTGTATTTGGATGAAAGATGGACGATAGTTAACAGAACCATGAATGATAAATTATTCAAAACGATTCAAAAGTGTGTTTTCAAAGCGAGTTAGAGGCGGTATTAGAAACTACGTAAAATGAATGAATATAGCTGACCTTTGGCTTATACTTCAGGATTTGTTTTTTATTTCCGAAAAAGCATAGTAATATTTTTTTGAATTTTCTTCATATCAGCTAATGACCGTGGATTTTTATTATACTCATTATATGTATAGAAACGCATTTCATTGCTATCCGTGTTTGCAAATAGTAATGCGGCGATGTCATTTATCCTTAACGCTGGTATTTTGAGTTTAAATTTTTTCTATAAATACAAATATCTAACAAAAATTAAAGACATACGGACTTCAGCCGCTTGTTTTAGTATTCAGCTCATTACTTAACGAACATTCAATAGCTCTGTCTTTAGTTTTGTCAATATCGTCTCTTGTTAAACACATTAGAGACTATGTTTCAAATTTTTTTTTAGAAAAATTTGCAAGGTAAGATTATCATGTGTTTTCGTAACGTTGAGAAAATGGAGTCATTTGAATATCCAAACATTTTGTTGTGGGATCAAAAGTATTTACAAAGAACGAGTACAATTGCGTAGAAAGTTGTTTTTCTTTTCCATTCCATATTTAGTAGAAATTTGCCGCAATTGTACAGTATCGTGCTTTTCTCTGAAGTTTAGTATCGCCGGATGTCTTACATGATCATATGATACTAATTTTTAAATGCCCAAATGAAATGTGCGTCTACTCCGTTGCAAAAATTAGCTTCAAGTTAGCTGGAGGTAATCAATCTTTTGACAATAACTTTTTTCTTTTTTCTAAGTTCCTCGGTAAGTTGATTTCAAACAGGAAAAGCATTTGAGTTAGCATTCATTACGTCGTGAATTTGTGAATGGACGACTCCATTTTTTTTAACGAGTAATCTGGGCAAAGTTACGGCAAGGCGGATTAAGCCGGAAGGTAAACAATCCATGAGCGCTTCCAAGAACTAAAATTCCCTAGGAGCCAAAAACTGACATTTTGGGAAAAGAAATTTTTTTTCTTTTTCCAGTCCAGCGAGACACATCAATGGAAATTTTTTAAATGAGAATTCTCTTTTTTTTCAATGGGGACGAGGATAAGGAATGGGTCTTTACATGAGAATCGACCGACTTTAGATTGAGGAACTGCAATTTGTAATACATATAACGTCCTTTCAAGACAGAATGAGTGTATATATTTATGACTCACACTTGATAAATCACCTTTCACCTGGAAGGGAGACTTGATTTCGGATGGTCATCCATACACCCAGTACTATTGGAAATATACAACACATAAAATATTTTCTTGAGGGAATGGCAATCTATCTAGGGGTAATAGTGCTTGTTGATCTGTTAAAAATAATTCTCTTAGCTCCAAGTCGTATAAATACAATTTCATCATGTTTTTACCTACAGTTACTAAACTACGGTTTCCCTATACTGGAAGACTTATTATGACTTGATTACAGCTGGTGATAGCTATTTTGAAAAAAAAAATGTATATATATATATATATATATATATATATATATATATATATATATATATATATATATATATATATATATATATATATATATATATATATATATATATATACATACACGAGGGTCATCCGGAAAGTAGTACCCGTTCGTGCCGCATGAAGTGCTGACGACGCGAGTAGCCGCTGGACGAGGTCAGATAGCTTCAGTGGCTTGTCTGCCTTCTCTGAGCCAAGTTGCGTGACGCTAGCATTGCCTGTGTTGTTTCTGTGATTGTTTACAATGTTTAAAAAAATTGAGAACGCCGCCAGTTGTGAAGTGAGGGCAGTGATTAAATTCCTCAATGCAAGAAACGTTCGCCCATGTGATATTCATCGCCAATTAAAGGAGGTGTATGGAGACAATGTAATGGACGAGTCGTCTGTTCGGCGGTGGTGTCGCAACTTCAACATGGGGAGGGGGAACACACACGACGATGAGCGTTCGGAGAGACCGTCTGTCATTACAGACCAACTGGTGAGCTCAGTTGACGAATTCGTGAGGAACGATCGGCGCGTCACAATTGATGACATCTGTGAGCATTTTCCCAATGTTTCTCGAACAATTGTTCATGAAATTGTTAAACACCATCTGCATTATGCAAACATTTGTGCAAGATGGGTCCCTCGCGTATCTCAATGAGCTGGCGGCGAAGGACTATGCAGCAGGAATACAGAAACTTGTCACACGTTATGACAAATGCCTTAATTTGCTTGGAGATTATGTTGAGAAGTAGTTTAAAGTATCCTCTTTCAAATAAAATTTTTTATGTTTGTTAATATTTACTTTTGTGTCTTTATTTCACGAACGGGTACTACTTTCCGGATGACCCTCGTATATATATTGTTTTTAAGAAAATATGTCAGATGTTAAGTAATTCTGTGAGTACTACTGTGGCAAAAAATTTCTTTGGTGAAAAACAAAGTTTTTTAAGCGATTATTTAAAACACAATAACATTTTTATGATAACATTATTTAATAATGTTTACATCATTTTTCCTCATTTGTCTACTTCCCCCTCTCCTCTTCTTTTCACCCACAGTACTAAAACTTCTTCCTTTTAAACATTTTGTTGAAATATTTTACCGTGAGCAAAGATTTGAGTTTCAAGGAATAAATTTCAATAGCTCTCTATTTACATTTCTCTTCGATTAGATTTTCCTAAGCCAAATCATCAGTAGTCCTGCTCATTCAAGCTGTAACATATTCAGGAAATTATGATTATAAGTTTTAAGAATCGATCAGTAATATTAAAACTCCAAATCATATTCTGCAAAATTCTGTTAACCCTATTTTACTATACTCATTGGAAATGGTTTTTGGAACAGGGTGTGTCAGACTATTTTCTATTGAACAGGTCAAAAGAGATATCTCTTAAAATACGGAAATGATGGAAATACATTACCATCATTGAAGTAAGGGATGGAAATTTAGCAAATGAGGAATGGAAAAAAAGGCAGGTGTAGTACCCAAGTGATCTATTTTTGCATGATTTATCGCATCTTTTTACTGTGGGCGATGGCTTATATGAAAACGTAAACATTTTTTATACGCGTTTAGAGTTTCAACCCTGATTCCGTAATCTAAGAGCATGAGGACGCCGATGGAAGTATATCTGGATATCCGAGGATTCGAATGACAGTCCTTCCGAGGGAGAAAAGGCCACTGACTAACGAAATGGATATCACGAACATTCACCAGAAGGGTAATTCACCGCTAGACGGGACGGTAATCAAGTGGGGATCACTCACTGCAAGGTTACGTAGCCACTAGGCGAGGCAGTTGCGGTTTGCGAGGGCTAACATGGAATGCCATGTTGAAGGCCCCACAGCAATGGGATGGAGGTTCAGGCGGGCCGACCTAACCCATTTTCATGGCGGCCAATTCGACCTACTTCAACGTGAGACTTGAACCGCGCCAACCTCGAGTTAAACCTCGTCCCAACATCTCCGTGCGAGGTGGGTTTAAACCAGGAGGCTGGAGATTCCTGGCGAGGAGAGTGAGGGAGAGGAGGGAATGCTGATCGCCTTTGGAGAAGACGAAGTACTAAGGAGACCACGTGCAGGTGATTCCACGCTCACGAGAGGGATAGAGCACCCACGAAATCGCCAGTATGTCCAGGCGCGCGCGCGTGTGGGGGTGTGTATTCGTATATACGCATGTGGGTGTGTATGTTAATGGATATACAAATACACACACACACATGCACAGACAAACACACACACGCACACATGTGTATATATATATATATATATACATACATATATATATATATATACTATATATATATATATATATATATATATATATATATATATAGATATATATGCATTTATATATATGCATATATATGTGTGTATATATATATATATATATATATATACACACACATTTCTATGCATATATATATATATATATACATATATAGAGAGAGAGATAAATTCTGATCAGTTATTTTGAAATGGAGAGCACATCCCTACCGCCCTTTAATTTCTCTTCCCGGCATTAGCCAATGGAATACCATGTATCCCTCTCCACCGATTATTTTCATTAAATGCCGAGAATGAGTTCACATCCTTTGTAACACCCCGGGCCTGCCTCTGAAATGCTGCTAATTGATTTCAGTAGTGAGGCAAACCACTAATTTTCCTAGGTTGCGTAAAGGCTTGGCAGATATTTCCACATGGATGCATAAATTTTTGCAGCAATATTAATTTCTGAATTTCTATAATGCAGCCATTTTTATATTTATTCATTAAATGCTTTAACTCTGAAAATGGACTATTCAAACCGGTATAGCTTTTAAAAAAAAATGCGTCATACAAATACATTCTTGACAATGCTCAAATGCTCAATACCTTACGAAATTTGAAGGATATTTGACCTGCCATTACATATAAATGAGAACTGAAATTTTCGGAAATGGTTTCTCAAGGTAGTAGTTTGTTATCTCTTACCAGGGTTACGAAGTACTTTTGAACTTTGAGGTGGGCTTCAGTTGGTGCTGTAGTTGACGGACAGAATACGAGCGAGTTCCATGCATTTCTCGAATATATTTGAGGGTGACCGTGCCTCCTTAGATCTTTTTCATCGCTATCACAATGGTAAAATCTTTCGTTGTATGCAGCCTCTCAGAAGAGTCGTAGTAAATCCAGTCGGCTAACTGTTGTGAAGCCACACGTTACCAAGCAAGCCGTTGCCTGTGGAGTCAAATATTGTCCGTTTTAAACCGCTATGCTGCTTATCCTTCCACGCCGAAATTGCTACCAATTTGCATTTCATTTCTTGGAAATAACATCAAAGAAAGGTGCGCTTGAGAATTATTTTGTTTCCTCAAACATTTCCAGGATTTTGACTAGCGTATATAATTCCAGTATTTAAAATTCTTACCATTGTAAATTGAATGTAAGGTTTCATCATTTTTGTCATTTTTTTATTGTAACGTCATCTGAAACTTTTCCAATAATTTTATTATGCCGTACTTATCTTATACGGTAAATAACTCAATATAATTCATGATCGTATGAAGAAATGGGTGGTAAAAACATAGTTAAAATGCTTCACAAACTAAAAACGAGTTTCTAGCTTGTTACCAGGTAAGGGTATTTCAAAAACAATTTGCGTTTAGACACGCTTTTCCCTAAAACGTTTTTTAAAGTTTGAACACATTCTAGGCAAACATTTGATAGTTAAGAAGTTATGAGGAAATGGGATGGCCAAACTTAGCTCAGCGCGAATTTTGTAAGAGAACACCTCAATTTCGTTCATAGCCTTATTCCCTGAGCCATAATCCTAAAATTCACGGCAAGGGCAATATGACACGGTGTAGTCTAATGAAATTTGGGAACAGATTTTTTTGAAGAAGGGCAAATCCTGCTCTACTTTTTAGAGTCCAATGGCACCATTCCGAGATATTTCATTGCATTAGGGGATGTATTATTTTCCTGTATAGACTGTATAATTTCCACTAAAATGAAAATGCATTTTAGGGCATTAATTTGATAAGGAATACGAAGGCTAATGTGATAGGGCCTCGTTTATTGGCTGACCACCACAAAAGGAAGTTTTTGGCCCCAATACTTTGCCAGAATTGACATATTAGCATTTACCAGTTTGAGGGGTGCATGAAATGCAATACATGAGGGATTCCTTGCCAATCAGTGGCCCTCTTGACCGTGGCTAAACATATGCTCCTTGAATTGTGTATATTGCAAGGTGATAATATTAACTTCTGAATTACTATTAATGACAGATGTTGCTCTTCGCCGATATTGTACTCACTTGAGTTTCGATACCGACGTTAAAACAATCTCAATTTTATAATATTAGTACATTATTATAAATTTTAAGAATTTTACTAGAAGAAAATTTTTTTAAACACACACGCATACAGGGTCCGTACAATAAGTATCAGGACTGGTTCCAAAAATGAAAATGTATTGCAGTCATCATTGCAATTACTTTATAATCTTCAAAATACATTCCTCCTGCATCCATATATGCTTAGTTCGGTGCGTCTGCAACTCGTTAAAAGCCCGCTGGAAGTCGGTTTCCGTGTCCGCTTGAACCACCCCGATGGAGTCGAACCGATATCCTTAGAGCTCCCTTTATATTCGCGGAAACAAGAAGAAGCCAGGTGCCGACAGTTTCTGTGCCTCGGTCAAGATTTTCGGCACCAGCTTTGCGCACACTTTCTTCATCGCTAGATCCTCTGTTTCAATTGTGTGGACGGTTCTGACTGAAAGACCGATCTCCTCACTGATAAGGGCGATGGTTAAACGCCTGTAAGAGTCGAAAACTTTTTTCACTTCGGCCACCTGAGCATCGGTTCGATGGTCGTCGGGCGTCCGACGCGGTGATCGTCTTCGACGAGCTCCCGGCCTTCCGTTATCATTTTGTGCCCCTCAAAAACTCTTATGTGGCTTAAGGCATCATTCCCATAAGCCTTTTTAATGCATTCATGGGTCCCTGATTCAAGGGTCTCTGCGGATTTCCAGAGTTTAACGCAAAACTTCACAGCGTAGCGTTGCGCGACGGTACGCTCCATGCTGGCGCAACGACACTACAAACAATCACCTGTCACAAAAATCCACCTCCTGTCTAAACGTATACCGGCGGCGACTGAACTGAAGTGCGCCGAAGTGGTGGGGGGCCCCTCTACTTGGCCGGCCGATCAAACCCCCATTCACCGCTACGTTGAGGCTACAGCGAACCAGTCACAAAACCTATTGTTCGAACCCTTTGTGTGTGTGTGTGTGTGTATATATATATATATATATATATATATATATATATATATATATATATATATATATATATATTTATTTATTTATTTATTTATTTATTTATATATATATTTATTTATTTATATTTATATATATATTTTTTTTTTTAAGGTAATCTACCGGTTAAGGTAGGTTTTTGGATGGACACAACTACCAAAGAAACATTTTATTATTCCTAACAAAACCAAAAATCCATCATCCTACTCTATATCAGGTCCCTCTTCATCTCTGAGTACCTTCCTCCTCCCTTCATCCCGTCCAACATCCCTATCCTGTTCCTTCCCTTTCCTCGTTTGCCTAACATTCTCCCATTATTTACAGTCTTCAACATCCCGCTGCCGGTCAATACCCCCTTCACCCACTTTTCCTGCCTCCATAGGATTGCTCCCAACAAACCCCTCTCTTCGCCCACCATACCAAGTACTTCCTCATTTGTTTTCTTCTCTGTCCATTTCACCTTCTCCATTCTTCTCCACACCCACATTTCAAAAGCCTCCAATCTACGTCTATCCTCCTGCTACAATGACCACGTTTCCGCACCGTACATAGCTACGTTCCATATCAAAGTTTTTACGAGTCTTTTCTTAACATCCTTAATCAACGTCCCCGTCATCAACTTCCTCCTCCTTGTGAAAGCCTCTTTGCCTAGCGCAATTCTTCGCCTTACGTCCCTACTACTTTGACCGTGTTGGTCCAAAACACTACCGAGATACGTAAACTGTTCTACCTGCTCTAGTTTTTGCCCTTCTACTTTAATGTTAAGTTTAGCCTTTTTCTTTCTAGAAAATCGCATAACCTTTGTTTTATTAATATTGATTCTCATCCCATACCTGTCGCACTGAATTTCCAGTTCACTCAGCAATGCTTGCAGCCACTTGGCTGACTGACAAACTAAAGCGTGGTCTTCAGCAAACCTAACTGATTTTACGAATTCCCCGCCCACTTTCATTCCTACCTCGAGTTCTTCCCATGCCTCTTTAATCATTTCCTCTGCATACAGGTTGAATACGAACGGTGATAATGGGCAACCCTGCCTTACGCCTCTTCCTAACACTGCCCAACCGGACTCCCCGTTCCTCACTCGCACCTGAGCAGTCTGAGACATGTACAGGTTGCAGATTAGCCTCCTTTCCCTCCAATCTATTCCTATTTTCTGCAATATACTCATTAGTTTTTCCTAATTCACTCTATCAAACGCTTTTTCGAAATCTACGAAACAGGCAAATACCTCCTGGTTGTGTTCTATATTCCTATATATATATAAACCATAAACACAGTAATCAAACCGAAGGTCGGTTTATACTATATACATATAAATAAATAATAAAATAATAAATAATGTTTTTTCAATGGTACCCTTCCTTTGGGGGTAGGTGGTAGACAGGACTCCATAGTCTCAATTTCACACCCTTTAAGACAACTATCTATACTATACTTAGCTAGAAGCAATAACTCCGTTCTTAAATAAATTTTAGATAGCTACTTTTTAGTTCAACATTATTGATTATATCACTTTTAAACAACCCTCCGTTAACCTAGAAGTTCATCTTTAAGGGGTATTGAAGAGTGCCGAAAATGGGAAGAATAGGAAAGCTGTCATATTAGCACCGGAAAAACCTCATTTCAGCGTATCAACGAAAGTGAAAAAATTTGTTGATCCCCATTAAATTCCTGAAACAATGTTTCGAAATCCTTGCTCATCCCATGGCCAAAGCTTGGTACCCGTCTTCTATGAGACAGAATTGAGATCGAATATTTTGCCCCAACTCCTTCTCTGTATACGGCGTATCTCGCCATATTAAATGACAAGGTTTATTGCAAATATATAAAGATTATAAGGCAATGCAGTTAGTTGCAATAAGAATAACGGTGTTCCTCAGAATATTTAATTTATAATGTTATTTGAAAGTTTCTTTAAAAACTAGACATTCTTGGTATAATTAATCAGAGGGGTTTTCTAGTAAAGATATGGAGGGTTGAAATCTGCTACAGATGTAAATGTTGTATGAATAATATACCATTATTGTAAACTCAATTGGAGAAGTATATTTAGATACTTGAAGAAAAGTAATTAGAGTGGATAGAAAGAGAAAAGTAAATAAACCTAAACCACTATGATAATACTGGTCTTACGAAGACTAAAATCTCTCAGGTTTTAGTTGGAATGTATTAGTAATTGAAAATTATTCATTTTTCACCATATTTAATCGGCATAGTTGATATTATAGTAATTTTATTTACGTAACTATATATATATATATTTTTTTGTATGATTATGCTTTGTTTTGAATCATGCTGGAGAAACTTGAGCATACTTAACCTTGGTCTCCTTTAAGACCTTAAAATCTTATCTGAAAAACAAGAGCCGAATAGATTAGTTATTAAGTTTGAAAATGTTTTGCCATTGAATAAACCTATAAAAGAAACTAGTAAAAAACTTCTAACGGTTTATAAAGCTCTTCATTTATTTTTATCATAATTTCACATAATATAAAATAGTGTTTATATTTTTAGCCCTAATTGATATTATTTTAACGTTTACAAGTTACATCTTCTTTTCTTTTTGGAAGAAGAAAATTAGTATGTTATTTTTGCCCTCTTCATTTTGATTGAAAGAGCCACTGATACATCAAATTGCCCAGCAGAGGAATACTGCTTTTCTATAAGGAATTTGCGTCAATCATGAGCTTCCAAACCTTCCTGGCTGTCTCCTTACTTTTAGTCTAGAATCACATCTTTAGCAATGATCGAGACCACTTCACGTTTTGGGACCATCAGTCACACCACCGAGAATTCTATGGCGTTTTGGAAATAACTAGTGTCAAAAATTACCGTTATGAGCGACGATTTTTTTACTTTTCAGCCCGCGGAGAGTAAACACATGCTCGCAAAATCTAAAGAAAAAAAACATCGTGCTCTCGTTCTATCTCGTATTTTATCGTCATAATTTTTAAGTGGAGATAAATGGTACGCGGGGCTGAAAGACAAACTAATTGATGTCATAAGTCCCTTGGAACTTCCTTGCCATTTATGTGTCCGTCCAAATTCTCCTTTCACAGCACGTCCAGCGTCCGTACCCTTGACTGTCTCATCTGGTCTCGTCTTATCCAGATCACGTGACCGACTTGCAACAATTCAGGGAGACTTGGTGGCAGATGGCTCCCGCGTCAGCTTTGATACCGTTATTTTTACACTTCCAGGAAATCTGAGAAATAGATTTTTGAAGTTTTTGACATTTCTAACCCTTATAAAATTGATTTAATTATGATTTCTAACGATGGTCAAAAACATCTGGAGTACATTTAATCCGAGTACTTAGTGGTCAGGTAGTTATATGGGGCATTGAGTAGAGTAAGAGAGAGGAAAGATGTCGATAATAGTTTTGAAAAGGCGCATTGTAAACCGCATGCCTACGAAATTGTTTTTTGAATGTCTTAATATTAAAAAAGGTTCTACAATAGCTTGATAATATTTTTCTTTTCTGTTAAGAATACGATTATTGACCTTTCAAGGAGTTTTGAGGAAAACTGTTGAGGATTATTTTTGGTTTTATATTTTGTGTAGTTTGAATTAAACTGAAGGTGAAATATTTGTGGCTGTACGTTGACATGTATGCATATACTCGTACGCGTGTTTTTGCATCTAAGCTAATATATATGATCCACCTGAAGTTTGGTTTAATTGTTACCGGTAGATCTCACCGAATGATAAAACCAGTAATATGCGAAATTAATGCATTAGGATAGTAAGGTCAGTCCATTTACCTATTATCTGTTTCTTATAAAGACCTTGTACCCGAGAAATCACTGTTTGCGTGAAACTGAGGGAGGTTTGACTCACCGAGCCCATTGCCCTTCGTTTAGCAGGTGACCTGACCCTCTCTAACTCAGGGCTACCCAGATACATGCCGGCCGCGGTGGCGGCGGGGTAACGTCCTCGCCAACCAAATAAAGGTCACGGGTTTGATTCCCGCCTAGATGGATTTCCCTTCATCTAGGGCTTGATTGTATATAATTGTCTTCAATTTAATGTCTGTAATGTAGGGTTAGGTGGAAAAAGGGACTATTAGTCTCAACCTCGCCCATTTAAGTCGATAAATAAATACATATTGATTTCACAAAGATTTCATTAGATAAAACATATAACTCTACGGGATGTAAAGAGAAGTCTAAATACTAATCTTTTGCGATTCACAGCAAATACTAATGCTATTCTTGCGTATTGTGTTAGGGAAATACCTGTCTTATTGGATAGCAAATATTTCTGGGCTCTACTAAACAGGTAACGAATCTTTGAATTTAAGGGTATCATAATTGAAATCGCAAAGGCTATTTGTTTCCTGAATCAATACTTTTCCCCATACTAAGCTACGAAAATTATATATATATATATATATAAGGATGAGCCTACTGATACATAAAGCAAAGGAGTTCAATGTAATGGAGCTCAAAAGGGGTATCTTCTGCATATGTGATCTTTCCCATTTAGCGAAACCATTTATTTTACCATGCCTTACATCTGTTGTGAACCTATAGTTAGTTACTGGTTTCAAAAATGTGCGCACCGTTTCTTTTTCATTTTAAATTATTAGATTTTATTTTAAAGCACGGACCAATAGTTTTAGGCTATATCCAATTAAGAATTGAAAGAGGAAGCGTTTGAAGTGCGGAATTCGCATTTATTGTTCGAGATAAGCATTTTTCCTGGACTCACACATACTGAAAGTGGGAAGGTCATTTCCCCGGTTGTAATTTTTTTTGCGTTCGCATCATTTCGAATGCCAACAATAAAATGTTTTGTCCTTAAATATTGTCACGTGTGAATTGTGCTTTGTCAATTAATGTGTTCGTTCTACGCACGTTCTCCTCTCCCGGCTACGTTATTTGACCGAAAAACGCGGTGTTCCATAGTATTATTTGGTTTACTCTGTGCGCGAACGCTATAACAAGTCGGAATATTGATCCAACAAACCATGCATTGACTTTTTAATAGATTTAACATTTTTCACATCCTATGTAGATATTGCGCCCTTCATTATTTTTCAGTTTATTTGTTGTATTTTTTCCAGCCCACCTACATATCGCTGATCATTTATTTTCCTTGCCGCACGGTCGTTGACAGAAATCTTATTCATGGAACATTAGCTATGGAATTTTAATTTCAATATGACCTTAATTTCAATGTCCTTTTGATCTTTTCTACTTCTTATTTCTTGTTTCAAATATATTTCATTGGGTTTTTCTCTAATTAAGCTACAATGCTCTAATCGTCTCTTAGTTATTATTTTATATCGTATTTACAGGCATGCTGCTGTTTGGTGTTTATGCCTACGAAATGTTTTGTTTCTTATTAGGATTACATCAGCGAGAGAAATATAATTTAGAGCATATCAAATTGAGCAGAATTCTACTATGCATCATAGGTCCTAACCAAAACCTTTTCTCTTTTGGGGAAGTAAATTTTTCTATCATTCTCGTAATTTGCCGTCGAAAGGTTTAGTTTTTCGGAGGGAATGTGGACTTCTAAGCTATGGAAATCAAATCGATTTACTCACAAAGGTCAGATATATAATATGCGTTTTTTATAATTTTATATCTTCACATTCCAAAGCTTATGTGTTTTCATGGAACTAGTACATTTATTATCAAATTAAATACAAGATTTACCGTAATTATTATGCATTTGTATTCAAATCTCAGTTCTTTCCGATTTTATCCCTCCAGTTTCCTGTTAGCTGAAACTCCTACATAGACTCTACTTGAGGAAATTATTTTAGAAGTTAATTTGGATAGTACTTTAAACTAACTAAATAGAATCGTAAATCTCAGGATAAATGAGGTAATTATTGAAATAATTCTTTAAAAATATTTCAAACAGTTTAAGCGTTCTTTCAGCTTTTTCATAGTAGTATTGTGTTACAAATTTCCATAAACATCATATTAGTATATTATGATCTACATATTAAGTAAAACTTAGTCAATTTTTTGAACCCTTAGGTTTTTACAATATGGCTACTTAATTTTGAAGTAAAACTTATTCATCAAATGTCCTAACTCCGGAATGGAACATCGACATTCAGCATTCCAAATACGCTATATTTATATATACGCATAAAATCAAATTTATGGTCGCATATACAGTAGGTTTAAAATTTTAGAATTAATAACAGTAAATCAAAATTCATAAGTAAGATATGCATGAACATTTAACGTTCAAAATGTGTCATGTTCGAGCATTCAAAGTATGTCACAGTAAAATGACCTTACGTCATTTTTTACAACTCAATAAATCAAATAACTCATATGTACTATAATGCATCTTAGTCTATTCGAAATACTTTATTTGTTTCGTAATTATTCAATCTGATATTGATTCGTCTTAGATTCTTGTAATACCTGGTCACTATAATACAGCAATTACATATAGTTAAATCCCTTCGAGTTCACGTGAATGACTCCCACGTAGTGCAGCATTTAGCTTACTAATGAACTCGTGAATTTGACCCAAAATCCGTCTTTGCTTCCGTTGCAGCTGGCTTTATGGTTGCACTGTACGTAGGATAATAGTGCCCACTCAAACATATAACTTGGTTTGCGAATGGCAACAGTCGTCAATGCGGCACCCACGTATTGAGGCAAGGGAAAACTTTGGCCTTGCTCACTCTTTGTGAGGTTGAAATGAAAGGTTTGTGCTAACATTAAAAAAAATTGCTCTACTTCACTACTTAGAGAACAAGGAAAGGGTCCACACTCGCTCTCCTCGGTCTAGAGTGCCACATCCTTGGAGGAGGAAATGTAGTTTAAGAGGAAATAGTGGTGGCCTAATCCTATCAGAGTAAGTTTATAGAAAAGTCCTCGAACAACCTGGTTGCCGCCGTTCACGCTCTCACTTCAAATTACACGGCAGATTTTGGGTGACCCACAACCTCATTTCTTCCTTATAAGTGAACGGAGTTTAATAGTGGAAGTTATTTTATAGGTCTCCAGCTAAATGCAGCTTCATTCGGTTAATGTTGTCATTAAGGGCCAAGAAGTTTAGGGGATTTCTAAATTGAAAGATGGTAAGCTAGTTGTCGTTATTTTGGAACGAGATTGAGACCATGGCATCTCTTCTACAACATAATCCCTGCAGATGCAAATAGATGAATGAATGCAATACGTGTTAGAGTTAAATCGCATATATTATATACATGACGTTATTATACTAATTAATGCTAATATGTGATAAATAGTGGAATTTAATTATTGAAATTTATTAATAAATGTATTCGTGTAAATTCTGAAATATTCCTGAAGTATTGATGTATTTCGCTCGCCCAGCGTCCAAAAACAGTTGTTTACATTATCCAACGCCTTCGATTAAGCAGTCGTATTCAGAAGGTGTAATTCATCCTTGCTATACCTGCATGGTGCTTATATCAAATTAGTATCTATGTATTTACTATGTGAGTTCTCATCGGTCTCACAAACTTTTTTCGGCAGCTAAAACTTGAGTCATATATTATGTACGTTCAAGGGCTTGAGGAAATACGATATAAAGACCTTTGGACCTTTTCGGTGTTTTATAATATTAAAGCAAAAGATACGAACGAAGAAAACGAGATTTTTTTTTTTTAAACTATCGAATGTGTAATCATAAAGGTAAATTTAAGAAGCCTTCTCGGAAATACAAAGGTAAAAATTAGCGTATAACAATAAATTCATGAGCTCAAGTGTACTTCAGGGGAATCCATCATAGTGTAAGAGAGTAAATACACACACATATGTATATGTATATATATATATATATATATATATATATATATATATATATATATATATATATATAGTAGAAACGGAAGAAGCGTAAACATAAAAAGCATTACAACGTGTCATTTTTTGCAATAAAATAAATTTAAAATACCTAAAATTGTCTGCATAAAATACCAGTTATCCTCCCTTTGCATCCCTTCCAGCCATTATTTGAGCATTCGATATTATTACGTACATATAGTTGCTCATAAATTATCATGGGAGTCAGCTTACTGCTGATATGTTCAACCATTTATATCGATTACTGCTTCAAATAAATATTCGCTTTTTTGATCCTTCAACTGCAATATTTTCAGGAACCCTAACTTTACTAATAGAGCACAATAATAATTCTAGACGCCAAAAATGTTTTTGCGAAAGAGCAAAAAAGTCTCAACTTTACTATTAGCCCAGGTAACTCAGGAGAAATAATGCAGCATATTTTTAAAAAAGACATCCTCCTCGGGCAGGTTAGACAATGATGACAATATTACACTCCACTCAGCGGAGGGATCCAAGGATTTATTTTCTAACTCGCATTGTAAATTGATGGACCCTTAAAGCATTTTATACCCTTTATTGCCATATTTTTCATTATTAACTGTCTAACCGTCCTACCAAACGCTCTTGGGGTGGTTTTTTTTAAGTTATTAGGTTCATAATGTAAATTTAAAAGGTAAAGCACTCTCTAGATCGAATAGATTTACGGCCGTCTACAACATACACGCGTATCTGAGCTTGAGTATTGTCAAATGTCATTCGATTGGTCGCCTCAACAGAGGTCTGAGAGCACGGTGTAGCCGAGGTGCTTCGGCATGAGCAAAAGCAAGCTCCCTCGGCGAAAAAAAGAGAAAATGGCCTGGTAGTCGCTTGCAAACCCGACAGGTGCTGCATGCATAAACTCGTAGATGCTGCACTTTTTAGCATTCTCGGAAAGCACTTGGAGCAAGGGTATGTAAACACGGCGGGAACGCCGGAGCGGTACCTACTCCCGCCGAAATGCATCCATTCGCTGCGGCCGCCGCGCCGTGAATGGATCGCATGGGCGCGTCTCATGTTTTCCTACCTTCTCTCGTCTGGGTGACAAATATTTTTTTCATGGCATCGCCAGAATTCCGAAATTATGTGTTGTGAAGTGTGGAGCGATGGAAATTTAATGAGGTATGCTTGTAAGGTTTTCAAAAACACTCTTCGAAATTTGTCGCCTACCTTAAATCTTGGGATTTAACTGGATGCCCAAAATAATTTTTTGGGTATCCTACTTACAACATATTCTGATCTTTTTAGCATGACTATTCACACCTCTTCTTTCTCAATTCACACTCCTGTACTTCCTAACACCTTAAATTCAAGTGAGATGGATATCATATTTGAATTTGGAATTATTTTTTTAATTTTTAGGGCATTATAAAAGTTAAGTTCAATTTTCGGAAAAAAAGATTGAATTTTTGAATCAGGAAAGAGGAAATAATTAAGCGAGCAGCAATCCTAAAAAATGGTATATTCATAATTCCAGAGTGATTTTCTCATTCCGGTTCTTCACTGAATATTTTTGCATTTTAATACCTCTTCACGGTCCTCACATGTCCCTAGAAAAGCATGGAAATATATCCTTTTCCAAGAAACAAAATTCCTTCTTATTTTTTAGTCTGTATTTATACTAATCAATTCTTCTCCTAAAATGTAACTAAAATTCTATACTTTACAGTTACGTTACACTTCAGGTCAATAGTAAAGTGCCAAAGTCTGATAAACACGATTCGGGGAAAAAATAGATCGATCAGCTCCATTTAGATGATTTTATTATGCTAACATGATATAAATACGCTAATTATTGACTAACTTATGACATATCGGAGAGGATTAGGTTAAAATGGAAATTCTTACGAAGCTCAATCGGATACCATGAAAAACATTATTCTTGCCAGAAATCACGCCTATCCAAAATATATATTAATCTCAGGACTCATCAATAGGGTGACTGCTTGTTTACCGAGAAATTACATGTACCTAACATCTTATAATTTCTCGCGCTTAATTTCTTAAAACTACTTGTATATAGCTATTGCTTTCCAACGGTTGCACCAGTAAGATATAGGCCGACCTACCGGTGCTTTTATGTAAATGTAGTCAATGACCCACGACCATTTTTACATGAGTAACCATTGGTGTTTCAGTAACCTTTTGTTCTTCTTGCTTCCCTGGTGGTTATCAAGGGAATTTATTCATTAACATGTGAGAAACCGCCGCTGTTTCATTAAGTCGGGTACGTAAGTGAGTGGAAACATGTTGCAGCTCTTTTGCTACGTACCTTAATAGGTGCGCTAGCGCGATTTTCGAGTCAGTGACGTAATTTATTATGGTTATTATTTGATTTTGTTGACTGGAACTGCATGTAGTGTTTCCTTATCACGTTTAATGAAACAATTTTATCCATGGAAACTGCTCATTCGCCAAAATCTTGACGCGGAACCATTTATTCATCAAATTTCGTTAGCGTTCGGTTATTTAGGTTCCAAGACATTCTTTTATTCCTCCTTTTGGATCGTTTTTATCGAGGGGTAACAGTAATCAACACGATATCTAAGAATACTAGTGAAATTGAAACATTGCAAATAGGTCATTGTGATAGGATAAAAAAAACTTACGGATTTATAAACAGAACTCCCTTTAAACACATACAGCTGCAAGAATTTGCTTATCGCATTTAGCTTTAAAATGTAAATCTATTCAATTTTTTTGCAAATTTAGGCAACTGAAAAATATATGCTCTGGTCTGGCATCTGATTATTCCTTCTCTTGAAAATTTCCAAAACCTGAGTACCAAAAACTCCTCCCCCTCCCATTGAAAACTATAATCGATTATTGTTAATCTCCTCCATCAACAAAGTATCGGGAATATGTTCATTACCTTTAAGTAGTCAATTTGACTATCACACCAACCAAATATCTGCCTAATGCAGGCTGTGTGCTTTGCATTGAGGTCAAGAAAGAAGTTAAGTGTACCTACCCACATATAGGATGTATTTTCAGCTATGGAATGTCTTAGGCTTAACTTTCCAATAATTCTGGTGTTACAAAAGGTGATGCTAGCCAGTAAAATCAGTTGATAGAATTCAAAACAACGCTGAAAAACCATGTACCAATTTACAACGTAGATATTTATATTTTAATGATGAAATAGTTCATAAATGTTTCAACTAATCATAATTCAATTAACGTTAACAAACTTTAGGTAAAAAACGAGCATTTTTAGAATATGTATGCCAGACAAAACATATATATATATATATATATATATATATATATATATATATATATATATATATATATATATAGTACATTACACAGATATAGAAACACAAAAAAAGGAACACTCGCACGTTATTTCTTGATAATTTCGACGGAATTTTACTCCGTCTTCATCGGAAGATAGAGAAGTAATGTAGTAGAATTACAGGTTATGTACTTCTCTATCTTCCGATGAAGACGGAGTAGAATTCCGTCGAAATTTTCAAGAAATAACGTGCGAGTTTTCCTTTTTTTGTGTTTCTATATTGTTTGTTACTGTGTAATGTATAATTCGGCACTTCCGTGTTACGTCTACGAAAATATATGTATATATATATATATATATATATATATATATATATATATATATATATATATATATATATATTTATATATAAAGACGCAGGTATACATGGAAAATGCCAGGTGACTCAAGAAGATATCAGCTAGATTATATCCTGGTTAGACACAGGTTTAGGAACAGTGTGATAAATTCCCACAGCTTCCCGGGAGCGGATGCGGACTCAGACCACAATTTAGTTGTTATGAAATGTAGCGTACGTTTCAAAAAGATAAGGCAGGGGCGGCGAGTTAGAAAATGGACAGTAGAAGCATTAAATGGGTGGAAAAGGAAGGAATACAAACAGGCGGTAGAGAAAATCATGGAGGATGGCAAAGGGATTAGTACTATCGCAGAAAAATGGGAAGTGATCAAAAAAGGGTTGTCTAAAGCCGCAAAAGACACTATTGGAACCGTTAACGCTAAAAGGACTAGGAAACCATGGATCACGGATGAGATGATTACAAAGATGGATGAGCGGCGAAAATGGAAGAATATAAATACAGAATTAGGCAAAATGAAGTACAAAGAATTGAACAATAAATTGAGGCGGGCAACAAATAAGGAAAAAGACGCATGGTGGAAGACGCAGTGCGAGGATATGGAAAGTCTGCAGAGGAAGGGTGAAATCGGTGCGCTGTACAGCAAAGTTAAATCGTTATCGGGAAGTAAGAAAGGAAGAGCTATGCTAACAGCTAGAGATAAGGCGGGTAAGGTAATAGTTGACGCAGGAAAGATCCAAGAGAGATGGAAGGAGTTTATAGAAGAACTGTATAGTAAGGAGCTTAGACCAACAAAGTTAGACATTGAAAAAGAAAATGACGTAGAGGAAGACAGCTTAGGTCCAGGCATACTAGACAATGAGATAGAAAGGGCATTAAGGGAGATGAAACTAAATAAGGCCGTGGGGGTGGATAACATTCCCGTGGAACTTTTAAAATGCTTAGGAAAATGTGGGAGGAAGAGGCTATATGGGCTGATCCGTAGTAATTATGAGGAGGGAATCTGGCCGGAAGACTTTGTGATATCAGTTTTAGTTCCTATTCCGGAAAAGCTAAAGGCCACGTCATGTGAGGACTACAGGACAATTAGTTTGATATCCCACGCAGCTAAAGTTGTTCTCAGGATCATAAACAAAAGGATAGAGAGTAGGGCAAATGATTACTTAGGGGATGATCAGTTTGGGTTTAGGAAGGGGAGAGGTACGCGTGATGCCATTGCAGTAATGAGATTATTAATCGAGAGGAATATAGAACACAACCAGGAGGTATTTGCCTGTTTCGTAGATTTCGAAAAAGCGTTTGATAGAGTGAATTGGGAAAAACTAATGAGTATATTGCAGAAAATAGGAAGGGAGGAGGGAAAGGAGGCTAATCCGCAACCTGTACATGTCTCAGACTGCTCAGGTGCGGGTGGGAAACGGGGAGTCAGGATGGGCAGTGTTAGGAAGGGGTGTAAGGCAGGGTTGCCCATTATCACCGTTGCTGTTCAACCTGTATGCAGAGGAAATGATCAAAGAGGAATGGGAAGAACTCGAGGTAGGAATGAAAGTGGGCGGGGAATTCGTAAAATCAGTTAGGTTTGCTGAAGACCAAGCTTTAGTTTGTCAGTCAGCCAAGGGGCTGCAAGCATTGCTGAGTGAATTGGAAATTCAGTGCGACAGGTATGGGATGAGAATCAATATTAATAAAACAAAGGTTATGCCAATTTCTAGAAAGAAAAAGGCCAAGCTTAACATTAAAATAGGAGGGCAAAAACTAGAGCAGGTAGAACAGTTTACGTATCTCGGTAGTGTTCTGGACCAACACGGTCAAAGTAGTAGGGACGTAAGGCGAAGAATTGCGCTAGGCAAAGAGGCTTTCACAAGGAGGAGGGAGTTGATGACGGGGAGTTAGAGTAAGGATGTTAAGAAAAGACTTTGATATGGAGCGTAGCTATGTACGGCGCGGAAACGTGGTCATTGAAGCAGGAGGATAGACGTAGACTGGAGGCTTTTGAAAAGTGGGTGTGGAGAAGAATGGAGAAGGTGAAATGGACAGAGAAGAAAACAAATGAGGAAGTACTTGGTATGGTGGGCGAAGAGAGGGGTTTGTTGGGAGCAATCCTATGGAGGCAGGAAAAGTGGATGAAGGGGGTGTTGACCGGCAGTGGGATGTTGAAGACTGTGATAGAGGGTAGAATGTTGGGCAAAAGACGAAAGGGAAGGAACAGGATAGGGATGTTGGACGGGATGAAGGGAGGAAGAAAGTACTCAGAGATGAAGAGGGACCTGATATAGAGTAGGATGATGGATTTTGTTTTGTTAGGCGTAATAAAATATTTGTATGGTAGTTGTGTCCATCGAAAAACCTACCTTAACCGGTAGATTACCTTAAAAAAAATATATATATAATTATATATATATATATATATATATATATATATATATATATATATATATATATATATATAAGTTAAGAGCCTCCGCCCGGCAAGTAGTAGAAAGATCTGGAGTTCAAATCCCGGTCTAGGAAATATTTTTACTCTCGTGATCTACTTGGTTCCGCCTTCCCCACCTCTCCTGTGCTCGTCCTTTGTGTGTTCCTATCCCTTTTCCTTATATCTGTTTCTATATAAATGAGTATATATATATATATATATATATATATATATATATATATATATATATATGTATATGTATATTTCTAAGATATATTGATTGAGAACCTTTCCTTTCGATAATAAATCCAACAAGCATTTTCACCAACTCTCACCCATATCGCTAATTAGGAAGGAGGATATTTTAAGTGGTAGTGTTATATTGAAGGTTGAGATAGAAAGTTACGTTGGGTTAGCTGGGTGAAGGGAGAAAGAGAATGGGAGTTTTATATAGTTTTATACAGTATTGCCACAGGTAGAAGCTTTAAAGAGATAAAAAAAGGAAACCATTTGAGCAAAAATAGCAGGAAATTTCCCAACACAGAATAATACAGTCGTCATAACCGTCCAAAAATTACCTTTAAATAGCTGCAATACCTAAAATGAATGAATTTTTATTTTAAAAATAAATTATATTTTATCACGATTTCGCATTTTATTCTCTGATAAATTACTCTGCATTAAGAGTAAATAGAATAACTTATACAAAATATTCATCTCATTATTTAGAACAGTTCATTTTGCAAAATTCTATTCGCAAAATAATATTTTTTATCATCAATTTTTCACAGGTAATATTATTTTGCACTTTTTAATGCTTTCCACTTTGTAAAGTGACATAAAAGTTCAAAACGCTATTTTTCGTTGACCGACTTCACACGAATGAACTTGTTAACTAAAACGCATGATAGAGAGGTTTTTTCATTTGTAGAAAATTTATATGCTCATTATGTAAAATAAGGTAGATATATCAATATCTGGAGTGTATATGTACGGAGGATATATAGTTATTTGAGATCACTTATCTGATGCAGTTTTCCACTCACTTTGTTGTCTTTTATTTTTTAATCCCTTAATGTTCTTGGACGTTATCGCACTATTTTAGTCAAGTTTAACGAAAAAAATGTGACTTAGGCTTGATATGAATCCTTCGTCATGTGTGCTACTTATACGATTTAATTCAATAATGGCGTTTATTTTCATATGAAAATATTGTAATAAAATCCACTCCATTTATCAAGCAGTTTACTAAGTCCCTCGCTCTCGTTCACCCATCTATCCCAGGACCTACATCCCTTCCACCCAGAGCATTTACCTCCTCACGAGTCAGGCGCCACAAATTTGACCGCGCCGCCCATCGATGCGCGCTTGTTATTTTTTCTCTCGAATTCCTGTTTTTTCTCTCTCTCTCTATTTCCCTCTCTGAACCCCTCTTTATCGGATGCCGGACGAGGAGGAGAGGGATGGAGGGCGGGATGACGGAGACAGGGAGAGAGTGATGGATCGCCTACCGATCATGAAAGGATGAGGGGAGGATTTATTCCCCTTCACCACTCCTTCATCCCCCGTGTCCCTTATTTTTTTTTTGAAAATACTAAATGGAGAAGGGGAAAAGGATAGCCTCGCATGAGGAATTAAATAAGGGCGATGAGAGAGATGAGAGGAGGAGGAAGAGAGACGGTAAGGAGGGAGAGAAAGAGGAATGGGAATGAGAGATAGAGAAAGAGTTTGACGATAACACTGTGGGGATGAAAGATGAGATTTGAGGAAAGCACCGGATTTGCGGAGACATCGGGACGTCGAAGCTCTCGGTCAATTTGCTTCGCGCCATCTGTCGTCCCCGCCATTTCTTGTCGTGATTTACTGTGAACTTCCTGGTCCGTCGTCTACTGCGTCCCAGGATGGACCCACTTAATTTCGAGACGCGCGTCGAACGAGTGATGGAGCGCGGAAATGATTCCCGGTAGATTTATACTTCCACCGAACTTGAATTCATTGGAATTGTGTATATAAATATTTATCTCGTGTTAAATTTGAATTTCAAAACAAACTCATATGAACTTATTCATGAAGGATAAATTACGAGGTGTGTTCAAAAAGTAAGGAGAAATTATATTTTTATGGAAAACCCTGTATTTATTCTTCAATATTCAAGTTGTCCCCTTCAAAGTAATCTCCCCTCAGATATAATACCCTTTGGCCAATGTTTTTTTACAATCCTCGAAGTAATTCTGATGAGTACTTTTTGGTATAGCCTAGAGCTGTTCCAGCCTTGCAATCTTTATTTCCTCAATCGTTGCAAATCTCCGTCCTTTCGTACGTCTCTTCAGCTTTGGTAACAGTGAAAAGTCGCAGTGGGGCAAATCTGTGGAATATATTGGCTGAGACATGATTTGGTGTTGCCTTAGGACAAAAAATCGCTCACAAGCAACGATGAGTGAGCAGGTGCATGCACCATGAATTGTTTTCCCACAATTCTGGACGTTTCTTTCGTATTGCTTCTCGCAAACGGCGCAAAGTTCAAGGTAATACTTCTTATTGATCCTAAAACCTTGTAGTAAGAACTCCTGATGTACGATGCCACCGTAATCGAAGAAAACAGTGAGCATAACCTTGACATTTGATCGAGCTTGGCGTCCTTTTTTCGGTTTTGGTTCTCTTGGGTTCTTCATTTGGGACGATTGGGCTTTGGTTTAGACGTCGCAACCATGTACCCATGGTTTTTAACCAGTTATGATCCTTTTGAGCAAGAAAGGATCATCATTGGCGTCATTCAAAAGCTCCTGTGCGATTCTCATGCGACGGTTCTTCTGCTTCAAATTAAGCAGTTTCAGCACGAACGTCGCTGACACACGCCCAAAACATCCGAAACAATTGCATAGAACGACCCAGCCGATATTCCAAAATCCTCAGAAACTTTTTAATAGTGATTTAATAATTTATTTAAACAATTTTCTTCACTGCTTCAACGATTTAATCTGTTGTTGACGTGCTGGGGTGTCCAGAGAGAGGTTCGTCACTGGTACCTTCTCGGCCATCTTGGAAGAGTTTGTACCACTTCTAAACATTTTCATACTCAGAGCTGACTCAGCGTATTCCACTGTCGACATTTCAAGTATTTTGGAGCACTTAATTTCATTTTTACACAATATTTGGTGCAAATTCTTGTATTCATTTTTTTATAGCCGAAAATTGCCGAGCCCACAAAAACACGTCTCACATTTATAACTTTAAATTACAAACTAAATATGCTATATTTGTGAAACTATAAAAAATGTTTGGGACATGTGTAACTATGCAACAAAACAAAAAAATCGAAAATTGAATGCATGTTGCTACATTTAAAAAGTCACCTAACTTTTTGAGCACACCTCGTATTACATTTGGGATGCACGTCAGAAACTAATTCATTGCGGAGAATTCTATTGAAAGATAAATAATGCTCATGCTTGCTTTACGTTTTTTGTCGATAATAAACTAATATTCCACAGAATCCATCGTTAAGTCTTACACAAATGGATCGGAAATTCCAGAGCAATATAATGCTGCGCCTCAACTTGAGCGTTTACCTGATTGTACTCGTACTTTGCCTAGTGAGATGAAGTTGCCAAAAATAACATATTGAGTCAAAGTATAGCCGCGTTTTTAGAATGGGAGGGAATGGATTTTTATGAGCTGGTTCGAAAACAGTTGTATAGGCATTATGCAAGCGATTTTCAGATAAATTAACTTAGCCCTATTTACATCTACTGGACGGAGAAATGAAATTGAGATGGGGTTTGACTCTATTCGATGTTTTTTCGACGATATTTCCTCTTACATCACTCTCCATTCCAACACAAGCAGAATTAAAATTAGACGCAAAAGAATCTATCCACCCATAAAATTTTGTTTTGCTCCATTATCATGGTTAACGTTCGAGAGCCCCTCTCTCCATTCCAACCACTCGTGTGGCAACTTGATGGGTGTAATGAATATGTTAAAACGCCCGTTGGTCTCCACAAACTGCCATTATAGAAAATGCTATCGCTTCTTCGGCAGCCATTTGGACTACTTATTGTGTGGAAATGACCTCAGTAGTTGAGCCGTCACCGTAATACGCGAATAGTACTTCTGGAATATTTGCCTCGTTCCAAAGAATTGTGTGACATAGTAAACTAGTGTAATGTTGCGAAAATAGCGCTCTAATATTGGAGTAATTCCATTATCTTTGCTGTTAAAATTCAGTTCTTTAATTAGAATTACATCTAAGTATACCTCAGCCCTAAACATTGACGAAACTCGATGTTTTCTGTTGCCAAACTTTCGGCAAAATTTCTGCGGATAGAGAATACATTTAAATGGCGGTTTTAACCAAGTTCTCTTCCTTGCTTTATTTACTCCTCCCTTACTTTCCACGGTTTTAACATTACATACGTAATTTTTCTGAACTCATAGTATTCAAAACTAAATAACACTGAGGAAGAAGTAAGAAATTGGCAGAACTGGATGCCCTTAATTCAAGGCAATAAATAAATCAGGAAAAATTGGTGATATTTTTAATTATGTACAGAAGTTTTGGTTCTCAAAGGAAAGCAGCTCGACGACATGGAGTAATGCGACGCGCAAGCTGAAGGCCATTCCAAAATCTACGTTCAATGACTCATTTAAAATTTAGAAACACCGTTGGGAGCGGGTGGTTCAATCAAATGGGGACTAGTTCGAAGGATGCAGAGGCCCGGATGACGAAGATTAGCACCGATGCGGAGATATGAACACAGGTTGAATATTTTTCGGACACATCTTGTGATTTGGATGATAATTCAGACAAGAGAATAAGTACAGGTAAGCAGTTGTTGGAGATTTTTGGTAACGGAGAAAGAATGGAGAAAATTAAATGGACGGAAAGAAAAGCAAAGGAGTATTTGGGGGATTTTAAAATGAAAATACTGTTGATGGATACATTTGAAAAAGGCAGGAAAAGTAGATGCAGGTGATATTGAGAGGCACTAGCAGAGGCAATGGTATTGAGAGGCAGTGGATGAAGGCTTCGATAGTGGGGAGAATATTGAAAGGTCGAGGAGGGCTAGTGAAGAAAAGGCTATGCATTTTAAACCGCAAAATGGAAGGTGGAAAGCATGAGAATCTAAATAAAATGTGAAATGTGTTATGGAATGTAATATAACTTTTGTTTATTCGCTATGCATGGACCCTCCTTCCGTTAAGAAGCGATGGTCTAATACGATTCATTATTTTAAGAATACTCAATCAGTTGCAAAAGGGAATTATTTCTTTCCAGAGTTTTAAAAATATTTCAAGTAATTTAATATGAGTATTTAAATAATGTTTTTCGCAATCCCAATTTGATATTTTTTTGATTCTGCGGTACCATAAAAAAGTAAAAATTTTGTCAAATTGTTAATTATGTCGGATATATTAATCATTATGATTCCGGAATTTCGTTTTTTTCCACAAATACCACCATTATAGGATACTTCTTTGTGCAGTTGGCGAATGAGAAATTCATCTCCTTATAATTGTTGGAATAATCCAATTCAACTCTGGGAACTGATAAAAGTTCTCTCGAGACTCAGTCGTACGCCTTTTGTTTGTGGAACGTTTCATTTCAGTTGCTTGCTTTTTCAAGCGACAGCTCGGCATCCACCTCATGCGTGACGAAATGTCCCGGAACGGGCTGAGCCGTTTTCCACGGCGCGTGCTCTTATGCGTGATGTTGATTTCGCGAACGGCTGTTTTGACTATATCATTGGCACTTGACAATGTTATTTCCTTTGATGTTTCCAAGCATCTCTCGAGTGCGATGATTTTTCCTTGCAAAAGAGTGTGTTGCTTAATTATTTCTTTGAATGCTTTCATCGGAACATATCAAACGAAATCAAAACAATATTTATAATTAAATCATTACAAAGTTAAGATCTCATTTTCGTCTACATACTACCTAATTAATATGTAGTAGGTTATAATGACCAGAGGATTGATACGCACAAGCTATGAACCAATGCAAGTTGTATTTTTTTTTAAACTTTTAGTTAAATAAACATAGTGACACACAGAAATGCCAAATATTGACCTTTATCGGATATCAAAACACTAACTAAATAGCATAAGCATGGTTTATTATTAATATGGTAAGAACCGCAAGGTTTTATCAAATTATTTAACCTGTTTATGTCACCCTGTATACCGGGCTGATATGAAACAGGAATCACTCTCTTTTCGGAACGAGTGTATTTCTCTTATCCTTGTTTTTCCCAAGAGCCCATGACTTGAGAGGTATAGATAATGTACTAAAGACGTATAAATTAAAATGATTCACTCTACGAATGGTAAGCTGAAAGTGTAGGCATTGTGTCGAATTTCATTTATGCCCGTAAAGTTAGAAGGTGAACTCGACGAATTCAGTAGTCATGTAACGCTCTGAGCATGTACAATTCTCGGGACGGATGCATTAAGAAACTACAAAATGTAAAAACAGTATTCCATAAATTGGCTTTGGAAATTGGCTTTGGAAAAATAGGTCGACAAACACCTATAGAAATGAGAAATATCTATGAGAGATAGTATACTTATATTTTCTCTACAGAAAATATTTTTGTATATTCTCTAAATAATGCTTCAAAAAAATAAATACTGAGTGGAACACTTAAGATCGATGTAAGGCATTTAAAATTGAGTAATGAAATCAAAGGAACCAAAATTGGTGCACATAAAAGATTGTTCTAAAGATACACATTCAAGACTAGAGAAAAGGAGAAGGATGTTAAGCGATGAAAATGTGATTTGCTGACAATCTAGGACGAAATGGATGTTCAATCCATCTAAAGAGATGCAATGCTGCCATTTGTATGTCGACTAAGAATACGGCTAGATCTGGAAAATATCCCTTAAAAGTACCCATAGCATATCGAGGTTTCCTTGATATCTGAAGTTAGAATTCTGAGATATAGAAATTTCGATATACGGAAGAATAGGTTCGTGTATACAGGGAAAGGACAGAAACGAATCTTCTACGAGGCTCTGGAAAGAATAATAAAAGTAGGAAATTAGTTAAAAAAAGGTACAAAGACGACTAGAAATTCTCTTTGACGCGAGAATAAGTTACAGAAGTCTTTTGAACCAGCGATATAGTACGAACCCGTTATATACCCTGGAATACCGTAAGTTGATTATGAGGCAATTTCTGTCGGTTGATAAGGAGAAATTAATCAATTTAGAGGAGAGCAAAGTGCACCATGAATGCAAATCACTCTTTGGATTGGTAATGATTGTGAATAATGAAGATGGAATTTGATACGAATTTTAATAACCCTAACATTTTCAGCTCCTGTTTGATGACATTAAGTGAATATTAACGCCATTGTATATATGTATGTGTGTGTTTGTGTATATATATATATATATATATATATATATATATATATATATATATATATATATATATATACACAGATATATATGTATATATATATATACACACATACATATATGTATATATATATACACATATATATATGTATATATATATATATATATATATATCTATATATATAAGTGCTTTGTGGAGGGCACTTTGAGTGAGTACGCCGTCCGTCGGATGGGACGTTAAGCCGCGGACCCCTTGGCGCCTTTCGTAAAGAGTAGGCTAATGCCGACGCCGGGTTTCTCTCCACCCTTCATCCTTTCCTGTCCTTCCCCTATGGCGCAAATGACCTTAGCTGTCGGTCGCCTCCCCTCAAAACTACTACTACTACTACTAGGAGAGTGTTTGTTTGTATGTATGTAATTTGTTTACTTTTTTGCTGTCATAGAAACAGCATTTTTCCAACTATGCCAGCAGGCTACTTTTGCAAGAACACTATTGTATTCAGAATTGCCAAGATATTATACGTGGAATACATCAATAAAGTCTTTTGTAGAAGAAAAATGGGCGACTTTGATCCTGAGAATAATATTTATTCATGTGACGCATTGGGCCGAGTCTACACAGTCCATCCTAACAACGCCGAATGTTATTTTTTAAGAATGCTTCTACATACCATTAGAGGACCTCGCTCATTTGCAGAAATAAGAACGGTAAACGGAGAAATATGTGAGACATTCAGAGAAGCTTGCCAGATTTTAGGGTTGCTAGAAGGAGATCAACACTGGGATGACTCATTGCGAGAGGCCAGTTTGATTTCTCTTCCAGGACAAATCCGAATTTTGTTTGCCATCATAATAACCTCATGTAATCCATCTAACCCAAAAATAATATGGGAAAAATGTAAAGAATCAATGAGTGAGGATATACTGGCTAAAGTTCGAAGTGAAAATCCTACATTGGATATTACGTTTAACTCCGACATTTTTAATAAAACTTTGATTATTTTGGAGGAAAAGTGTATCACCATGGTTAACAAGACTTTAGTGGAACTCGGTCTTTTTGCACCTGTACAAGATCAACAGGGTGTATTTTATCCAGATTATATACGTGAAACTAGCAACAATGTCTTAGACTTAGAAGCATACATCGCGGATAAAAAGCCACTTCTTAATGAAGATCAGAAATTCGCGTACGAAACAATAATGGATCAAGTAGATAAACAAGAAGGAGGTATCATTTTTCTTGATGCTGCTGGTGGCACGGGAAAAACATTTTTAATTAATTTAGTTCTCGCTGAAATCAGGGTTCATGGAGAAATTGCTCTAGCCGTTGCATCTTCAGGTATTGCATCGACATTAATGGAAGGAGGAAGAACAGCCCACTCTGCCCTTAAGTTGCCACTTAATATTTCCCGACAAGAAAATCCCACATGTCATATAAATAAAACAAGCGGCCAGGCACAAGTTCTTATAGAATGTAAATTGATAGTATGGGATAAGTGTACGATGGCTCATAAAAAATCTCTTGAGGCCCTCAACGCAACACTTCAAGATCTTAGTGGAAACTGCAGTTTAATGGGAGGAGTTCTGGTACTCCTGTGTGGAGACTTCCGTCAAACTCTGCCTGTCATTCCAAAATCGACTCCAGCCGATGAAATTTATGCCTGTTTAAAACATTCTGTTCTATGGAATCATGTCCAAGAAATTAGCCTTAAACAAAACATGCGAATCCTCTTAAGAGATGGGAATGCTCAAAATTTTGCAAATAAACTTTTGGAGATTGGAGAAGATAGATTAGTTATTGAAGCATCTGGTATGATAAAATTGTCATCAGATTTATGTGTATCGGTGAAAACTGTCCGCGATATGATACAAGCAGTCTATCCTAACGTTAATCAAAATTATAAAAATTTAGAATGGTTTCGAGAAAGAGCCATTCTTGCTCCTAAGAACGATGATGTTAATCAAATTAACAAGGAGATACTAGCCATGCTGCCAGGAGACGATTGAATATAAATCGGTTGATACCGTAGTGGATGCTGACGAAGCCGTCAATTATCCAACGGCATTCCTAAATTCACTTGATCCAGCTGGATTGCCACAACATCGCCTTATACTTAAAGTAGGATCTCCAATCATTTTATTGCGAAATTTAGATCCACCAAAACTCTGCAATGGGACACGATTGTGTGGGACAAAATTAATGAAAAATATAATCCAGGCAGTCATTTTAACTGGGAAAGGAAAAGGTGAAATAATTTTTATTCCACGGATACCTCTAATCCCAACTGATCTTCCCTTCAACTTTAAAAGATTACAGTTTCCAGTCCGGCTAGCTTTTTCAATTACCATTAATAAATCACAGGGACAGTCTTTAAAGTTTTGTGGTGTTGATCTAAGATCGCCATGTTTTAGCCACGGGCAACTTTATGTTGCTTGCTCCAGAGTAGGTTCGCCAAAAAATTTATATATTCTTTCTCCTGGATATGAAACAAAAAATGTAGTTTATAAACAGGTGTTAAATAAAAAAGATTCTTAAATTTGTATGAAGTAGTGTACCTGTATTATTGTACTTTATTATTTGTTGTTTTTATTTATGTAGTATATTTATATTATTGTTTCTCCCAAACCCGTGCAAAGCCGGGTATTCAGCTAGTATATACTATATATATATAATGAATTGGACAGCAACAAACAATATAGAAACACATAAAAAGATCACTCACACGTTATTTCTTGATCATTTCGACGGAATTCTGCTCCGTCATCATCGGAAGATAGACTTCTCTGATGTGACTTTTCGAGTACTAGATCTTCCTGGGAAACCATAACCGGCACAAGGAAAGGAACTGGCCTCCCCACCCTGATGTTTCAATTTCACACGCCGTCGGGTTTAGTACTGGGTGAACTCTACCATCACCCACCAAACCGATATATATATAAATCACCAATGCTATTTTCGTTGCGTTTTATATGCCTATAGTAAGGAAAATGGTTATTATTAATTATTTAGCCTTTCCTTTGCTACAACTTGTAATAGATTTGGAGACAATGCTGTGGCTAAAATTCGACACTCAAAAATTAACGCGTGAATTGAATCAAGTTAATGTGTGGATGAATGAGCAAGCAGTTCATCATGGTAAAGTGGCAACTACTGAATATTTGCATCGCACTTTGTTTAAAAGCTGTCAAGATATAATTTTTACATCATTCCTTCTTCCAATACTGATATCACCTCATTAATCAGGTCCAATTATCCTTGTTTTTTTAATATTTTCCGGTAAAATCATATTTCTTTCGAAAGTTTCTATTCTCATTGTTCCTACCATATTTTTGATTGTTCTCTTCTTCAGATTTGTCCATCCCTAATGTTTCTTATGAAAATGTTCCTTAAAGAACCCCCAACCATGATAAGCATCTTGTAGGTGATTTACTGCTTCTTTGAATTTTTTCTTTGCAATATAATTCTTAAATTGAGAATATTGCCTCAAGAGTTTTCCCTAAGCTGAATTGCATTAAATTTTACGAGAGATGATTTGAATTATGAATATTTATTTACTATGAATGCATGTGTCATTTATCAAATGTCAATTTGACTAATAGAGCTGAGTGCTCTTTAGAGTACCAGGTTTTTCTGGGATACTAAAGGTGACACAGAGGAAGGATTGGTCCTCCATTGTGTGTGAATTTCACGCTTTATACCTACAGGGCTTGAAATTAGATGAGCATACCTTCAACTATCAAACCAATATTCGGTTTAATTAGTGTGCTGAAAACGTTTCTTGGCAAGTGCGGAAGTTACCTAGGCCCAGCTTTTTCGTCGAAGTGATTAATTCATGATCCTGGTTATACATATTTTTACTCAATACCCCTAAATATCATTAAATTATATTATTTCCTTGTACACGCATATTTGTTTTCTGATGCACACCATTTTACGACGTGAATTCTGTATATATGTCGTCGTAACGTCATATGTTGATGTATATTCATCTCTTGAGAGTGACCTCATCTCTTGTCGGTATTTTTTCATGCACTTAACTTTCGGATTTCCACCCAATTTGCTCTCACCCCCCCAATAGATGGATGAGGAACCAGTGACAGAGCATTTCGTATGCTCTGTCACTGGTTTCTCATCAGAAATTTAAAAAAATAAGAAGAAATTCGAAAATGAATGCACACCCGCCCTGCACAATGAAGTGTCGGTGACGAGAAAGGCAGTTGATGGATACGTGACCCATTCATTGTAGAAATTCCACAGTATACGCACGTTTTTCAGATTCTTTGTTTCTCTGATCATTCCCAAGAGATTGCACCATAGTTTTGCTTTTTTTTCCACTCACCTCTCTAGTTACGTTCTTTCTTTCTCCCGCAAGCAAGGGGCCAGAAATTCCAAAATGAAGGACAACGTTATCTGTGGTTGCACCCGTGACGGTTGAAGTGCGGAAAGGTCCGTATCAGGAATTCGGATTGGGAACCATTCCAAAAAAATGGGCTCTCGTTACCCTTCCTCCCCGACTCCTTTCCGCGCAAGTCCGTCTCACTCTACCACAAACCAATCGGTTTTATATTTCACCAAAATAGAGGGAGAAAGAGAGAGTGTGGGAGGGAAATAAAGATAAGGGATTAGGATTTTTTTCTCCCCTTCGGGTTATATGTTATTTTTGTGGGCAGAGATAGATGGGATGCGGGAAGGTCGGAAAGGACTGAAAAAGGTAGTACGCGTTTGTTTTATTTCTTGGCTCGTATTTCACTGTTTTTTTGTGTGGTCTTCTAACCGTCGTATTTGCGTGGATCAAAGATCACCAGGGGCCACATGCGGCCCGAAAAATTTCATGTGTTATCGGTGCAGGAGGCGATAAATTTGCAAAATATTTTTGAAATAATCCGTGAAAGGCAAATGAAGATGTTCCAGCGGGGCAACGATCGTTCTCTCAGGTTTCCCCGAATCCCAATGCCCGCACACACTGCCACTTCATGTCAGGTAAATCATTCCATATCTATATGGTATCCAGGAAGCCAAAGCTAGGGTGCATAGCAAGAGGGAATTCATCACCCGGCCTGAAATATCAAAAATTAAGTTTTGATTAATTGCCATTGGTAATTAAGTATGTTAAGCGTATATAATGTTTTCCAAGTTTATGCACTACGGCATCTAAGTGAAAAGCACTTCACATGCAAGGCTATCTGCAAGTAACCAGAAGAACAATAAAGGTTACGTAACATAAATTCAATATATTAGGCTCTTTATTCTTGATCTAAAATATATAATATACGTTCGCGCGGTCGTTTACAGTTATTCTGATCCTTTAACGTTCGCAAGAAAGATGACGCTTTCAAATCTGTCGCTTCTACAGCTCTCTAACTTGTTTTAGTGAACTCTTGTGTGATATTTTATTGAGGTAAAGATGTATGTATACATGAATCATAAAAGGGAGAGGGAAAAGATATATGTATAGGTTTACATACATAAACAAAATTTTTCTTAGCCGTGAAAAAGATCTCCATGCTTTTTACATCTACATTTTTTACACATTATTGAACATTCATTACTCACTTATTATTTAAGTTTTCATATTTAATTTTACCATATCAGAAAATCAGTACTAAATTTGGAAATCAGGGAGTAAAATTAACGTAAATAATATTTAGAAATGCAGTGCATATGAAGATTAATTTATATATTCTTAATCAGTATGAATTCCCTTACTTTTACTGAACATTTTATTTCCAAGATAAAAGTTGAACTCAGTAGTTATTATCAGTTTGTGTACATGCCTTTATGCGATGCGATAATTAAGGGAGATTATTTTAACGGCGTCATCAGTAGCTTTAATTTTGTTTGGAAAACTGATACAGTAAGTATCCTTTTTATTTTGTGGTCAAGTATATGCAATAATTTTATAAGTAGTAATGAAAGAATCTGCTAAGCGTACAACTTTGTTTTAGGCATTACTTTTATCTCGGCGTTATTTTAAATCCTGCACCTGCGGGGAGTTGTAAGACTAGGAGTGAATCAGAATGGTCGAAACCAGATTAAACGCGATTGAGCCAGAAAACTTTTCAATTTCGAAAGAGTTATCCGAAAGGCCCTCTGCTGGTAAGCTGCTAGGAAGTGCGTCTTCTTCCCACAGCTTGCTGACACTGCTACCTGTTAAATTTTAATCTATCCTCTTCGCCACCCGAGCTTTTACCCTCCTTCCTATCACTCCCCTCCCAACAGATTTCCAGGAAATTCTACTGTATATCTGCGGGGACGAAACGGGTTTCACTGTTTTGCAAGATCAAATAGCACGCCCGAGCAAGTTTCGAAGTCTCCCGACTGAAAATGCGTTTTAAGAGTTCCATTCCGAGCTCATGAACAACTTCGGAAACAAAATATGCATCCAAGTTAAAACCCTCTTCTCAGAAATGTGTTTTAATTGAAATTAAATATTTACGAAATGGATTTCTAATGTCCACGGTGGACGGCCTAAAAGCCTTTTTTTTTGACGTCTTCCATTTTTATTTTTCATTTTTTTTGCGTATGATACATTAAGGAAGATAACCGTCTAATTGTGGAGACAGTGAACATTATTTAAGAGAATAGATACAATCACATTATTTATAATTCATTGCTTTAGAGGCATTACTAAAATGTTGAAGTTAGACATCTGTAGTGGTAGGAGATTAATAAAATAGGAGATTTTCATTAAAGGATAACATAAAAGTATCTTTAATTTCGACCATTATGACGCCATCTTTTACGACCATAAATAAAGTTTTAACGAGCGCTTTATTGTGTGTTTTGGTTAAGGGTTTGCTGCTACCCTTAAAAGCCAAGTTGAATGGAAAGGAAGACGAATTAAGTGACAGATAGGGTAAGGGAGAGGAAAACTTGGAAATTTTAAAAATACAAAAATGGTATGAGAAAAAATAAAATGAGGGCTGAAGAGTTATCGATTGGTGAATTCCATTGAAATGAATCATGGAAGGGAAAATATTAGGTTAGCGTGAAAGAGTGAGAAGAATAAAGACGGCGATGACTTATATGAAGCTAAAATGATGAGGAAAGTAATATTTGCATTATTTTTAAGTTTTTAATGCTATGAGTTAGCCATTGATTGTCTCCAGGATTTGCTGAAAACTGAGCTATCAACGAAAAAGCAGTTGGAATACGTTGATAATTACATTTAAGATCCTATTAAATATCCGAGTATGTAGATGGAGAAGAAAGTCACGAGGTCGGGCTTGACCATTCCGTTACTACTTTCTTCCCCGCTGTCGAACTTTCAGTTCTATTGATAGCCACTTAGTCGACTAAAATATTAGTAAAGAGTTCCACAAAAATCAATATTCGACAAAGGATTGGCACTATATGAAATCCTAGTAACCGTTAAACATCCACTATTCTTGTAACGTTAACAAACTGAAAGATTGCCAGAGCACGACCAGCAGACTTCTTCTCATACTTATTTGTACGTATGCTTTTTCAAGAATATGCGCATAGCGTTATTTCGATCTGCTCATCATTGTACCTTGCCATCGATATGATAGTTATTTCAAATGAAACTGAAACAAGAGTATTTTCCTTAGCATTTTAATCGAAAATAGTAACCTTATGAGGAGTTCCACATTTGCGCGCTGAGTCCTGTAGGGTGCACGTAATCCCTCTCTCTGAAAACAAGTGTTGCCTTGATGAAAATACCCCGGAGTGATGAGCGGGTTTGATAATAGACTTACAATTAATTTCAGCACATGCCAAACTAAATACCGTATCAGATATTTACTTCGCAAACGCTGTGTCTTTGAGCATAAACGGAAACGTGAAATTACCTGCCTTTTCTTTGCCGATTCATCTTCCTTATGATTCGGTCAACTCATTACTATTGAACCACCTTCGCATTCGATAACGAAACTTAAAAAAATAGTACGGATGATATTTTAGACTTTTGGGTCTAGTTAGGATTCCAGTTTACTTGTGTTACCAAGTTGAGAAGGACTATATTTTTTACGGAATCTGCGTTGATTTTTTCACTGTGAAGTTTATCAATGACAATTTTCTTCGCATTGAATTAAAATATTTTAAATTGACTTCATTGAGATCTCATCCAAATGTGAGATCTCAAAAGATTAATTTCCATCAAAATAGAATTAGCTTAAAAGGCAAGAACTGAAAAGTGGGCAGTGAAATATATTGATTAAATTCGAGATTCATAATTTTAATTTAATCTTTCATTACTAAACCGTATCATTGGTGATGTAAATGTACTATCATATTTTATGTGAATATATATATTTGTATATATATTCGATTTTGCATTATCCATCGTACTTACAAATATGCATTACAATAATGCAAATATTGATTACAATAATATATACAAATATATATATATATATATATATATACATACAAATATACATGTACATACATATTTATTTATATACATATACATATATATATATATATATATATATATATATATATATATATATATATATATACATATATAAAGACACTAGGCATGGTATTAGGAACGGTTCTGTAAACTTAAAATATTTCGAGGATAGTCTGGAAAGCTTAGTAAATTTTTTTACCTTTGGATAGAGGACTCACTGCTTGCAGTTGAGGAAAGAAATGCATGGTGAACTTGTAAGGTAAATAAGGCTCCACAAAGTAAGTCTTTCCTGTACTTAAATATTTTATTCTGCTTTCATTTTTATCATATTCTCCGTGTACTAAAAAAATTACGAATAAGCATAAAGTTTTTCCTTCCATGTATCGAGGAAGTTTTCCGCAAAGTTTCGCGACCTTAGTCCTTTTGAAAAAAGGTAGACTGCATTAATTATCATGTATCAAAACACTCGACTTCCTCGAATTCTTTTGGGGTTTTTATCAGGTCTACAATTTGCAATAACATTTAAACTTAGAAATCTCTTTACAGGTTCATTAATACAAACCTTGGAGTTCGTCAGGACAATAGTCGTGCTAAGTTTCCTATAATCAGGCTTCAAAATGGTCACGAAGCTCTCTTGGTTTGATAAATGGTGATCGGTGAAAGGTGAATAGTATTTTGCTGCATCAAATCAATTCTGGCACAATTCCACTGGAGCTAATAAAATGCCGTATTGGTGTGCGGTTGATGGAAAACTCTACGAATGTTGTGATGAATCAGCTGTCCATTGGCAGGGGTCAACAAAGGGTCGGATTACTTTTATATTCTTACTTCAGGTAACTAGAGAGGTGCCGGTTTTGGCATGATGCGAAAGGTTCAAGTAACGTCAAAACAAAATGCTCCCATTTTTTTAATTTGAATAATACGATATTGTAAAGTCTCACTGCATAAATTTAATTAACTAAAGGCTGATTCAGATGTTGAAAACCCATTGATATTTATGAAAGTAAATCGTTAGGTATTCGTAATGTAAGTATTGATAGAATTTACGGATATTCTTAGATAGCTGTAACGTTTTTGCAACCTGGAAACAGTTTAGATTGAATTGGACTAATATTCGACCAAATTCATTGCGTATTTCTCTTCTGTTTGGAACCTATGCGTGTTTTTCTCTTGTTATTGTGAATTTGAGTAAACATTACTAAATTAATTTTGTACCATGTACCTATTTAGTGAATGCATAAAGCTATCAAAATCCGCCAAATACTATTTTTAATGAGAAAAGCGTTGGGAATAATGCGCTTTCAAAGTTTACGGTTTTGCAAATAGAGCCCGTAATTTGCTTCTATTTTCATTTCTCCAAACACCTATCTCTCGTTATCCATGTGCTACTAGGATAACTAAAATCCTAGGACTCACTTAATGCTATCAGCAAGTGTTAGGCATATAGTCATAATCAGTAGGGTACACAATGACCTGGTGAACTTTGAATTGGTTGCGCACATGACGCTTCGGGTCAGGGCAGAGTATAGCAATATCCCAAGGTGTGCCCAATTCATCTGATTCTTTTCTCTCACATAGTCCTTCCATTTGCTTTTTCTTTCCCTAGTTATAACCTCATCACTCCTCATTATTGTCTCATCACCATAATAAGCTCAGCATTTTCTGTTTGATTTGGTTAACAAATTACTGCCGCTGCATATATTTGTGTTTACATTAGCAATTTATGTATGCATAATGGCTCGTTTTCTCTAATTATTTCTCTCTTTAGTTTTTCATGGTATCTACCTTCGATCTTTTTTCTTCAAAAACTTTTATCATACGTTTTATCACCTGATCAACCAGCCTTTATTACGAGCATAGCCTGAAAATGCCCCTTTACCTCTTCATATCAATACCACTTCAACTTATTTCCCTTTCTTGGAACTTAGCCAAGAGTTCAAAATACTTCGGGAGATGCCGTGACGGTTTCTTCAACGAAGTTATGTGTTGATTAATATCAAAATGCAGAAATTTCACGGTTAAAAAATCATTTTCCCGGACTCGGATTCAACCCCGGAATTTGTCAATATCCGGGCGAGTACTTTCTCCGGTTCATATTGTGCATTGTCTCTGAAGATACATTTCATCCAAGAGCATTCCTTCCACCATCTTTGATTGTAACGCCCCATCCTTTGCCGTCCTCTTATTCCAAATTAATCATTTCATCGATTTCGCTCCTTATATTTAAGACTACATGATACGGATATTGTAAATATTGCCCAAACTCGTTATTCTTTTAAAGAATTAAACGCAGGCTTTTTAGAAGGTATAGACTATGATTCATTAAAATTTATCTATTACGGCCAATAAATATCTGCAATAAATGCCAAAAGCTGATGGGTGCATGGAACTAGTCAGAAAATAAGCAACAATCGGTTCTCTCTCATAAACACACAGCTATTGCAACTTGATAGTTTATCCTCGAAATTATCCCTTGAGTTCATAAATATATTACAATTTTTCCATAAGGAGATTGACCTTTACCAGTAAACTCGTCATCTATCTTGCAAACACGATCCTTGAAGGCCTATCCTGCTGACGAAGAAAGGCATTCCCTCAGGACATTAGAGCATAAAAATTTCACCCGTTGGCAAGAGACTTTTAGCTCAACGATCGATGCCTCCCAATTCTGGGCTTGCTACTAGCATGACAAGGCAGAATAAAAGTTAGCAGCTCATTTCCTCCGATATTTCTTGGACAACCTCCTTTGCAAAATGCTTACTCTCGACCCATCGCCAAGGTCCTTTCTGCCTCTCTCCGAATGACCTCCATAATAGGGAAATGGATGTGTGGATGGGTCAATCTCATCCGTTTAACGCCGCCTAATTCCTTTATGGGCCCTTCACTCGCCCCTGCCACAATGACGCCACCCACGAGACCTCGCCATGCGCCCTCGGCGCTTTTCCAGGAAAGGTCCACGACTCAGCCCTCAAACCCCTTGCCTCCGTCCGCCTTCCTTCTTCTTTCACCCGGTAATCTCATTTTCTCGAACCCTCTCTAAAGGTTGATGAAGGCTCCCCCTCTCAAATACACGTGGTTCAGTGAGGAGTTGGCCACGTTCGGCCAATAATTGAGATCGTAAATCATTTGGTCGCGTACCTAGGGAAACAGCGACTGTGGGTTCACGAATTGACAGAGCGGGCATTCTATACGGCCTCCGACTAGACTGACGTGAAAGATAAGAGGAGAGTTGAAAAATAATGTTTTCCCTTTCTAATAAGTCCTTTATTTTCCAGTTCTCTCCAATGGTTAGGATTATAGGTAACAATCCATGTTGGAATTCAGGAAAATGGCATTTTACATACGTAAAGAGCTAATGCTAGAAATATTATGTATCAATAATCAAGTGCAAAGAAATAAGAGAGAGTTTTCAGAAATATCTTTTCGTATGTTATCGCTAATATATTGTCATAATACAAAGTGAAATATTTAAATCTGGATATATTTTTACCATAAGCGTTTTATATGACATAAAATCATCCTTCACAATTGTAAGATTTTTCGTGGACCATAGCGACCTATTAATAAATCCGTGGAATTCGAAGCAATTTACTCAAACACGCGTTATATTGAGAATATTAATCTTTAAATTTGATTTATACACGTTAATAATAGTTATATATAAATAACTAATGTGAAAATCTCACGGATGTGAATAATAATGTTTATCAAGTTAGCACAACCGAAAATAAACAAAAACAGGCAAAACATAAGAGAAACTCACACATATACGAATTTTCGGTTTTTGAATTCACCTATCTCAAGGAGGAGAAGGAAGGAACATCAGTGAAGGTAAAATATAGGTATAGGTAAAATATAGGTAAAAACACTTGTCTTCCTTGAGAAAAGAGGTTTGACCACAGAATTTCGAAAACGTGTGAATGTCTTTTCATTTGTGTGTGTTTCTGTATTTTTGTTTTTGTTCCCTAGAGCTAACATGAAATATATGTATATATACACACATACATATGTAAACAATACGAATGAAGCAGATAAAATGCCTAGCCAGCTGTAAGTGTTGCGATTTCTTGCCCTGTAATTCAGTTTTCCGGACACAGAGACAGAACAAATTCAATTTAATGGATGCTGTTGACTGTATTCCACGAACCGTTTGTGTAATAACCAAATCCTTTCAATTAGGGTGATTTTGGCCCAAGTGTGGATAAGACGCGTGAGAGAATCAGCAGGGCAACTACATTTTTGTGGAAACTAAAGTAGGGCATCGGGATCTGAAACGTGAAAACGTGTTATTTGTAGTCCATCTGTACCAATTACGTCCCATACACTTTTGTCTCTAAATCGGTTTAAACTGTGTACAGACCGCACACTGCCTGTATACACTTTCCTGTTCAACCGCGCAGCAATGATTTCGTTTGTACTTCCTAAACCAAATTTCTAAAACTCGATCGGAGAAGAGTGAAGCAAAGGCATGCTCGGCAGTTAGTGTTCTCCGAAAACATTATTTATGAAGATGACTTAAAATTGTATGATTATATTTAATACTTTCATCGCCTAGTTTCTATGAGACCTTAGATTATATATTATTTAAAATACAATAGTTTCAGACAAACATATGCTGGATTAAAATTTTAACTCAAAGTTATTGTCTTCAAATATTTTATTTCGAAAAATATTTTTTTTTATAATTAGGAATGGGTTACTCAATATCCTATCTAGGGATAATTGACTGTTATTTATCTGAGGTTTTCTGCCTCATGCTCTGAAGATATAATGTTATAAATTTGACTGAGATTGTAATCAGAAGGATTATTGATTTTTATAGAGCAGAATTAGCTCTTCCCCAATGAAAAAATGACGGTTCTCCCGGAAAATAACAATATCCAGGAGTTATATTGCTTTCTTCTCATTTCTAATACTGCTTAAAAAATGGATTTAAAATAAATACATATTTTGTTTTACATAAATTACACACACACACACACATATATATATATATATATATATATATATATATATATATATATATATATATATATATATATATATATATATATATATATATATATATATATATATGTATATATAAGTATATATGGAAGGAATAATAAGGATAGAAAACTTATTCGAAATGCACTCGTTTAACGAACATATCCAAACATAAATTCAATATATCTCCGAAAAAGTGATAATTTGTATTCGTGAACTGACTCGACCGTTTACATTTAAAAACTCTGCATTGGAATGAAAAAGTATCCGGTACACTCCAAAATAAATGAGCTCCAATTCGCGCTCTATTTGGCACTCGGTGACCACCACAGCCAACGCCACCAGCCTCTGTCACTCAGAGGAAAAGAGATGGGGAGAAGGGCCTTTGTCACCTTTTGTGGGGTCCCGCGGCAAACGTTCCCACACCCGCCCGATTGCAGGAGGGAGTTGGGGTGGAGGGTTGCCTTCATATTTCACCTGGCAGGGGTAGTGTCAGGGGTTGAGAATCGGGAGTAGATTTGAAGGGGTGGGTGGAGAGGAAGGTTATGGTTGGGGGTAGAGGAGGCTCTGACCACGAGGCCCACGATCGGCGTTTCACGTCATGATGCTTGACATTTCGACCCCGAAGCTCCCTCACACCCCACTGCCCCCATTCGTCCGCCCAGTGACGAGGGAATGAAAAATAAAATGCCCCTGCAGCCCTCTCTTCCTCTCCTTACCCACCTCACCCACCGGCCTCTGACTTGCGGTCGGACCACCGAGTTTGTGTATGTATGTCCTGGCCGTGTTTTTTGAGGTGATTTGAGCGACAGGGGTTTGGGGTTGGAGGAGGGTCACTCTTGGATGTTGTTTTGCCGTTTGTTTTTATTCCAATTCTCCCCTTCTAATTTCCCCGCACTCCCTCGTCATTTCTTTCTTTCTTTTGTCGGTTTGTTCCCAGAGTTCAACCGCGCCGATTTTCGCGACATTGGTCGCCCTGTGGATGCGTGGTCCGTGTACAAACGAAAGGGTGGTGAAATTCGGTTTGCTTTTGATCGTTTGCCTCTTTTTTTCATCACTGCTGCCTTCGTCGTGTCTGTGATTGATCGACTAGCATCGGGTTTTGAGCTCCGTCAGGTAAGGTTTTAGTTCTTTTATCCTAGCGCTCATTACCAAAAGGTTGAGGTGCGATACATGTTCGTATTCATTGAATTTCGTCCAAATCTGATGATACAAATATGTCCAAGATAATATATTGTTTAAAAAAGGCTAATGCAAAAACAATGATAAATATCATCCTATTATTTCAGCATGGCTTGCACCAGATTTAAATTAATAAAAATTGGTATTCGTTCTTAAATTTTTTATTCACCTCTGTATAAGCGAATCCCGTTTTAAATTAAAATTGGAAATATTGTGAATGCAACAATTTCAACGTGTAAAAATCATTCGCTTTGATCGGCATTCGATCCTGGCTCCCTCTATGTCCGGTCGAATGCTTTAGCCAGTTAAGCTATCGAGGCGTCCTATTAAACTCTATTGTTACTGTTGCGGCATCTCCCGCAGTTTCTTTGGCATTTGGAAATATTGAGTTGCATTCATAGCTTCCGTTTCTTATCTGATGCCGCTTGTATTTACTGAGTTTGGTGAATATATTACGTATTCGATATCCACCGATATCTTTTTTCGAGCACTTTTCCAGTGAATAGTCGTTGTCAAGGTTTAAGCGTGCTAAATACTTAACATTTACCCAAAAATGAATTTGGAATTACATTTAAAGGAAAATGCCACCGGGGACCTAATTCAGTTGATTGAATCTAAATGTTATGGTCGGTAGAGGTAAATTAAAAATTAGTTTAGTCGAGTAAAACAGGGTTTCTAACTAAAACTTGCCTCTCCAGAGAGTTGAAAAATGGACGGTTTAAAAAACAAAATTAACTGTACGAGAAATATTTTAATTATAGATATTTTTTGCGATGTTTATTCTGAAAGTCAACCAATCCCCGAAATATAAATAGATTACAATGTTGTGTTTTCAAAAATTTACTTGCCGATCAATCAATTGCTGTTCCTAATGGACTTCACAGCAAGTAAGGAATATTTAAGAACTTGCTGTGTGCTTTAGTGAAGAAATTAGTAAAACAGATTCGGTTTCTTGAACTCCGAGATGTAAATCTATGACCTAATTAAGTGACAAGAGACAAGAGATACAAATGAGCACTGAATGCATTTGTGCTCATTTGAATGTGCCCAAAGTCATTGAGTGCTCATTTATGTACCAAAACTTAAGAGGTTATTTGCTTCAATTATCTTCTATTTACCCACATACAAACACATGCCATGTATGTATACTCTCTACTCTACACATATATGTACACCAATACGATAACACTTTTGAGGAAGACAACGTTCTTAATTATATACTCCGAGACTATTAGGATGAGCAACATAATTAAAATTACCCTTGTAACTACAGGACGGTCCAATCAGCCAAGTGTCGTGGGAGTGGGAGGGGAAGACTTCCGTGGTCATCATCTCACAAAATACTTGAAAAGCAAAATCGACAATAACCGCAGAGAGGAAGACGCAGAAGAGGAGGAAGAGTTTCAATTGTGATTTAAAATTTTAAGATGATTCTAAGGTCATAGTAATTAGAAAATACTAAGCGGTAGGTGGAGAGAGGAAATATAGATATTTATGAGATATTTGAAGAGAGATTGAAGGATAATAATGATCACCATAGGGAAACTTAAGGGCAATATAAAGAGGAGAAGTAGACATCCAGCGGAAGGTGTCGGTAGCATCAAACAGAAATCAGGAAGAAACGTAGTATATTTAGAGCTTTGAGTATTTAAATATCCTTAAAAGGGGTGTAAGCTCAACCAACGTACATTTTTATTATTCAATTCAGCATACTAACAAGTAGCAATTGGAAAAAAAAAATGTTGACAGTATGGATAGAAAAGTTTATCATAAAAAGAGAATATGACGCAGACGAGAATAACGTACCTCTGTACTTGAAAAAATTCCCTTAAAATTCGTGTAAGGAAGATTAATAATGAGTGAATTCGTATAATTAATGAGATAGATCATAAAAATACATCAAAAAAGAGATAGCTCCTATTTGGACAATGTAAACAGTAACCGTATGCGATTGTAATAGATCAATCAGTTTGATTTTCAGCTCAGCTATTATAGGATTATCAATGAAAGGCTAGAGACGAGGTCTAATGATTAATTGTGAGATGATCAGGCTGCAGTAGTGTACATATACATACGTATTTTGGAGGAATTACGTGTGACATTAATCAATTATTAAATAATTCAATTGCAGCCAGGAGATTTGCGAAATATAAATAAGTATATGTATTCCTGCTCATTTGTTCCTAGTGAAATTGCTGAGGCTGTAAGAGTTAGGGATGGTCTAATCCATGCATTTTTAAAATGCATCAAAACAAATAGAGAGGGAGGTGGTCAGAAGGTATTAAATGAGGCTGTGCAATTATCTACGTTTCTAGTTAGAGGTGTGATGCATTGTCCGTTGCTAATTTCCCTTCATTGATTGTGTTTAGGGAAATATATAACATTGCCTGAAGCACGGGAAGAAGCCAGGAGGTGTTCTTCAAAAAGGGGATGCGTAACATGTATGGTAAAAGTTTCGCAACTATAGTGTTTGCAAGGAATTGGATGACTTTCAGAATTATTTGGGCATTTTACGGAGACTTTCTGAGAATAATATGAAACATTTTTGGTGCATATAAATGATCACAGGATCTTTTGGATGGTTTTTTGGCAGTGTTTTTTTTTGCTGAAAAGTATGAGGAAAGGATTTCATAGTTTTGATGCACCACACACCAGGAAATTAGGTTGATTAACAAAGGCGTACCCGTGTATATGTTTAATAGAGGTATTTTTAACAAATATTTCAATGGCAATTCAAATCAAGAGAACTTACGGAAGAAATAAATTTTATGTACTGGCATTTCATCACGTTAGCATTTTATGTAACCATTACATGAACATCTTATAATATTTAAATTCCTCTTTTCGTACAACTCCAATGAGAAATTTGTGGAACCGGGTGGAATCTGAATCTTTTGCACTACAGTCAGAACACAGTCTCCCAGTTGAAGGGAAATATAACCCCCAATCGGTTATAATGTGTAAATAAGAAAATTGGAGCTATTTGTAAGGCGAAGCAGTTGAGAACGACAAGTCTCTCTTGAGGACTTAATTAATAGCCGAAAGGAAAAGGAAGATGGGAACAGGGGTGCTCTGTAAAATAAGAAGACGCAAATACCAAATACCAGACGCAAATTTATGCTCTTTCTACAGACCTCCAGACTCAGATTTGAAAACACTTCACACCCTCAACGATCAAATTTACAATTTTACACGTAAATATAATAACAGCATAAACATAATTGGTGGCGACTTTAATCTCCCTGGTATAGATTGGGACAACAATATCGTTAAATCTGGGACCCGCGATCGCGAATCTTGCAATTCCATGATAAAATTGGTTCAAAGAAACTCCCTCCATCAAGCAGTACACATGCCCACCCGTGGAAAAAACATATTGGATCTATTTCTTACAAACACGCCGGAACGTATTATTAGTGTATCAACTGATGAGGGCTTGAGTGACCATAAAGCAATTAATGTCCATTTGGACATAGCAATAAAAAAGATTGTTAAACCAAAAAGAAAAATTTATAATTACCATAAAGCAGACTTTGAATCTTTTGCCAATCAATTAAACTCTTCACTACCCGAGTTCAAAACCCGCTTAAGTCATGTCAACGTGGAAGAAACTTGGACAGAATTTGTCAATATCATGCAAAAAGGAATCGTAGATTTCATACCTATAAAATACGTTAAAGCAAATCGCGACCCCAGGTGGTACAATAAAGACGTTAGAAAAGCCCTTCGAAAGCAGAGAATGCTACACTCTAGGGTAAAGAGGGCAGGCGTGAACACATCATCCCCTGAGAATAAACAATTATGGGACACATATAGATCCTCCAAAATTGAAACCAAAACACAATTACGTAGCGCTTTACTGGACTTTAAACGCAAAGTACTTTGCGAGCACTTGGACACTGACCCCAAAGCTTTCTGGTCATATGTTAGGGAAGTAAATGGGAGTAAACAAACCGTGGCTTGCTTAAGGGATTGTAGCAATATAATTCATACAGACAGTGAGGGTAAAGCTAACATCCTAAATTCATTCTTCCAAAGCGTTTTCTCGAATGATGTTGCCACCGCATATCTCCAAGAAACAATACATACTCCACCCATGGAAAAAATAACAGTGGACCAACAAGGAATTCTAAAATTGCTTAACGAGATTAAACCCAACAAATCCCCGGGTCCCGAAAATATACCATCTAGGGTGATAAAACATTTAGCTCCAAACATTGCCCCGTACCTTGAATTTATATTTAACAAATCCCTCACAGAGTGCAAAGTACCTAAGATTTGGAAAACCGCGCAAATAACGCCTATTTTTAAAAGTGGTGACAGGGAGGATCCCAGTAATTACAGACCTATATCTCTCACTTCTATCTGTTGCAAAATCTTAGAGCACATAATTGTCAGTTCAATAATGAGACACCTTGACAATATTAACTTTTTAAGTGACAATCAACACGGATTCAGGAAAACCCGCTCCTGCGAGACCCAATTAGGATTATTTACACATGATTTACTTTTATCGGGTGAGAGAGGTAGGCAAGTGGATGCCATCTTCTTAGATTTTCAAAAGGCATTTGATAAGGTCCCACACGGTAAACTCATTCATAAATTAAAGGTCGCGGGTATAAACAAGGGCGCCATAAGTTGGGTTAAAGATTTTCTTTCAGAGCGGGAACAGAGGGTAGTCCTTGATGGCGCTAGTTCCGACAGCGTTCGAGTCACGTCGGGGGTACCTCAGGGAAGTGTGATCGGGCCGTTGCTTTTCTTGATTTTTGTTAACGATTTGAACCGCGAAGTGAAAAGTAAAATTAGGATGTTCGCGGATGACACGGTGATCTATCGGGAGATATCTGAGGATGAGGATCGTTTTATTCTAGAGCAGGATTTAGATTGCATTACTAAATGGTGTTCTAACTGGGGATTGACTCTAAATTATAATAAATGTTCAGTGGTAAATTTCTTTAAAAGATCAACGGGATTTGCTTACAAATTAGCTGGAGGTGACCTAGCAGTAGTTGATACGGTAAAATACCTAGGTGTCACATTCACCAAAGACTTAACTTGGGGGACTCACATACGTAAAGTCTGCGGTCAAGCATATAAAAAATTGGGATTAATTAGACGCATTGTCGGCAAAAGTGACTCGAAGGTCAAGGAACGTTGTTACCACGCTCTTGTAAGGCCTCATTTAGAATACGCATGCAGCGTGTGGGATCCGAGTGAAAAAGGTCTCATTCGGGAAATTGAGAAGGTTCAACGCCGGGCAGCCCGTTTTGTAAAAAATTCCTACGATAAAACGCAAAGCGTCACCGAAATGCTCATGGATTTGGGGTGGGAATCATTGGCTGAGAGACGATTCAATGCAAGATTGAAATTATTAAATAAATTTAGATCCGCATGTTTCAGCACCGAGGTCTCGCAAATTATTCGTACTCCTACATACATTGGTCGCTTGGATCATGCATATAAAATTCGGGAAATAGATGCCAGAACTAGCCGACTTAAGGACTCCTTCTTCCCACGGACAATACGGGATAGCAACTGCAGGGTTATAGATAGCAAAAATTCCACTTGCCACCCTCAGCGTCTAAAAAATAATTAGTTGTATTTAAATGCATGCTCTTCCACTAACCTTATGTGTTTTGTTATAATAACACATTCTTCCCGAATGACCTCATTCATGTTCTGTTCATCTGTTTTTAAGTTTCCCTTTCAATCCCTCGTCCCTCTCCGCGGGGGGAAATTCCTGCTACCTGCAACGTTGGGTCGCATTCCCTGCCTTTTAAAGACTCTTTGGGGGCAGAGTGTTTCGTGGTGCATTTTCATGTGGTGTTTCAATTTCTTGCTTGTTGTGTCCTGGCTTCCGTGTTGTAGGATGTCTTTCGTGCTGCATCATGGGGTGCAGTTTTTTAGTTGTTTTGCGGTTTATGTGTTTGCATGAGTATTGGATGAAGGGATTTTTGCATGAGTGTGTGCGCTGCTGTGGGTGTAATTTTCCGTGTTGTTTTTTTTTCCATGTGGTATTTTTCTTTTTTACGGTTGGTGACCTAACACCCCCCGCCACACGCCCTTGCGGCGGCTTGCGGGGTATTATGTAGATGTAGATACCCACACACACAAATCCAAAGGACCAACATGCCAGCAAAATTACAAGCCGGCTGTCTTAAGTCATTAAAACTGAGTGGATATTTTTGTCTCCAAGATGAAAACAATAATAAAGGTCCTTGTGCAGTTATCGTATTTTACGAGATTTTGCGAGATGAATTTTCAAATTCAGGGTAATCCTTCACGAATCTGTAAAGCGGATATTAGAAATTTCAACCGGAATAGAAAACTTCCCTCCCACTATCAACTTTGTAGCGTATCCTTCCCAAGGCATACATTTATCAGTGCTTTGAAATTAATAAGAGAAAACTGACGATTGATTCCCGCTGTTTGTATGAACATTGAAAGGTAATATTTAACTTTTTGAGTATAGAGCAAAGTTTTCTCATTACTCTGAGGGTATTATGACATACATGCGTCTTGATGAAAACATTCTTAAATCGATTTCGGGGTTGAAATCTATTAGATGGTTTCATATAGTATTGTGTTCCAAATATATTAAACTAAGTTTATTTATCATGAATATGATCGCTGACCTTATCTTGCTGGTAGAATACGTATTATCTCGCAAGTATTAAATCGTAATGTTTTCAATATTTATAACAAACTGAATTAAGAAATTTCAATGCTACAATTTCAGAGTATAAAAATAATTCGCCTTGAACGAGATTTCTCCCGGCGAATGATTTTTACACTCTGAAATTGTTGCATTGAAATGCATATTTGCGGATGACTCCGTCAAAAAGTTACTGTTGCAGGATCTACCACGATTTCTTGGGATTTGAAATAAGAAAGTTATATTATTCATCCTGAATTCTACAAAACTTTGTAAATATACAACAATAATATCACTGTATTTTAGTAAAAATAATAAATATGGTAATTTCAAATTTGGGATTAATGATACTTGAACTTGCTAGAAATATAATTATCAATTACAGCAAGTCTATTTATATGATTTTCGTTATCATCATCGTAATTCTCGATAAGATTTTTGGTGGATATATCAATTTTATGTTCGAGTGATAATTTTACATATTTTTGTATGAAAAGGCTTGTGGTTTCAGTTAATTTTTCTATTACTTTCGCAAATAGAAAATCTTTAAGTCGTAGTGTATCAACTCCTTCTCAATCAGGTAGGCAACTTTCTCATTTGGTTACCGAATTATCGCAGATAAATCAGCCATATGGAAATATCCAAAAATAAGAGGATAGATTTTTTGAGAATAAAGCACACATTGGGGACAAACATTTTACCTACGAAATAAAAAGTCATGCAGCAAACTTTAGAGAATCATTCAAGACCTGACAACAAAAATTGTACCCAGAGGAGGAACCCTCGCGAAATTAATATGGCAAGGTTAAAAATCTCACACCTATATTATTCGCTATTCACAAAGGAAGAATATGCCAGTTTCCTGGGGATACATTCATCATGCAATTGTTTTAATTTTCAAAAAATATCTTTTTAAACAATTATGCTAGCCCTAAAATAGGAAATCTTTATTGAATTATTTACCAGACAGTTTAATTCTTGATATTTTGCATCACCGCAACATCATCTCAGTTTGGAAGTGAAAGAAGACCCAGAGTTTACCTACTTGACGCACGTAACTCAACTCAGATCTAATGGAGACCAAACTTTTGGTAATTCTCTATTTTCACGGTCATTACTTCTCACTTAATTATTCCACATCCAGTTCAAATTAGCCTATTTTATTCCGAAAGTAATATGGGTTACACCACCGAATTCTGTTCGTGAATTAAATGGGCAAAACTACCGTTCCGCGCACCGCGACAGAGGTAATTTCACGCCGTTATCTCAGACAAGGCATGCGATAAAATTAACACGTTACGACTGAGGCCGAATCTGAATCTTCACCCGAAACCTAGAGGTTTAGCGATGTACTTTCTACTCTCTGGACTAAGCTGGCCTGAGACGGTTAATGGGTAATTATTGTATATTTGCTTGTTTCTACTAGGTTATCCAAGGATATTTTATCCAAACATTCCCGTAATTTCGTTGTGCTCTGAACGCTTTAGGATAAATAATACTCCATGAGACCCTAGTTGGAGGCTTAAGCTGTCGGTCTAGTAATACAGTTTCGTTTAAATAGTAATTTTCGCCTAACCTTCTATGGAATCCCCCTAATCCGTTGTATGGAATTACTCGGCGGAAAATCGGGCAAGATTAATTAATTTTAACGTACACAGCGAATCATGGAGTGGGAGGATTACGACTTATTATGCACTTGAGTCTATATTGATATTAAAAGTGTAAGTGTTTAAAGCGAAACAAAGCAAAGGTCTGCATCCTTAATTACGAAAATTATTTGATTGCGAAGAAAATCAATGTTTAGAAGATAGTAGTTGAGCTAGGAAAACACTCAAAGCACCTTGACATCAACATGATTATATGCTTCATATGATTATATAGCAGTACAAGAAGGTGTACCACATTATTTAAATCCAAGAAAGCATTCCATAATCCAATGAAAGTGACAAAGAAGGCGGTCGTGATGAGGTTAGCATCATAATTTATAAAACAATTTTGATAGGTATATTTTGGTATGGAGACAGATACCTGTAGAGTTGGGTAAGTGTATGTGTGTGTGTGTGTGTGTGTGTGTGTGTGTGTGTGTGTGTGTGTGTGTGTATATATATATATATATATATATATATATATATATATATATATATATATATATATATATATTGTGACGCGGTATTTAATTTATAGATAAATTTTCCCCGATACCGCGAGACAAGGGAGGCCGTGACTCTACTTGTTTTGAGGGCGCCAGGCTAGCCGCATGGCTAGCCGCAGAGTCACGCCGCTGGCTGTCACCTGGCCCATCACACTCCTCGTCCCAGGGGAGGGCTCGCTCACCTTTGATGTGCCCCGGGGTGGGCAGCGGCTCTTCAGCTGAAATCACGAGGGACGCAAGGAGGCGCATAAAAATGGACTCCGACGAGTAAACTTCATAAGAACTATTTATTATCACAAGAAAAGGTGTGGGCGCTCCCAAGCAAACATGACGCGCGGTGCCGACGCCTGCTGGGCCACGATGTTGGGTGGCCGCTCGGCGGCAGCCGAAGATGGCCGCCTCGCTGTCGACTGCTGGGTCCCGATGTTCCGGTCGGGGCCTGCGGGGGGCCCACACGGCGAGGTCGGTTGCTGGCACGCGCACCCCCGGTGTTCGCAGGCTGTCGGTGACTCGACGATGATAGCACACGACCTTCTCTCTCGGACATCTCACAACGAACTCTCCTTACCACGTGTTGGCCGGCACTCTCCGCGCGCGGCGCGCTCCGCTCTTCTTTTTTCTTACATACATTGTCGGCGCCCACAGATAGCGCCCCGCCGTTCTACGGCTCGCGAGAGGGGCGCGCGTATTCGAACTGGGCAAGTGACGCTGCGCCAAGCACAACGTCACATACCCCCTCCCTAAGCCGGACACTCGTCCGAGTGGACCGCTTACAAACGAGCCTGCAAATTAAACCTATGAACACAATATAATAACAACAATTTCACAGATTTCTACCAGTAGTTCACTCAGTTTTGAGATTCTGTCTTCAGCTATTGGATAGAAAATGGATAGCACAACTTTTTCTAATTTTAACCACATTCTCTATGAACATCAAGTAATACATTTGGTATGAACAAACTTTTGGCATGAATCTTTCATACATTCCAAGGAAATTTCTCACAAAATTTCAACAAAAGCATCACTCGCTCAGATAATTCACTCTATAAAAGGCAGTGCGTCCTCAGCTCAAACACATCACACCTCGTTTGCAAACTTTCATTCACCACAATTCAAGGGCTATGTGCCATAACAACAATAATGTCCGACAGAGATTTTCACATCATTGAAAAATAAATCGCTCACTTTGACACACAGACAAGATAACATGAGGCAAACACACAATGCTGACCTATTGCATAATACCAAAATTCATAAGGAATTTTTTTGAGAGTGTGCTCCGTGGGCTTGGCGCTCGGAGGACTCACCACTTTGACGAGTGGATCTTGGTGCTATATATCTTTTCAAGTCGCCAATATCTACTTTCGCGTTTTGCTTATTGGAACGCGTTTCTACGATATAGACTGTTGGAGACAGTTTTTTTAGTATCGCGATTGGTCCTTCAAATTTAGGGGCTAGCTTGGCTGAAAACCTATCAATCCCACTGGACAGATGGTGGGTCCTACGCATTACTAGGTCTCCTACATTAAATTCGATGTTTCTTCTACCCTTATTATACGCTCGCGCCTGTTTTTCCTGAGCTCTCTCTATGTTCTCGGTTACTAGATCTCGTAATAAGCCTAACCTATCGGCCCTCTTTTTCCACGCTTGTGGATCCAATCTGCTCTCTATGCCTTCCCCCTTCTCAAGCTCGCGCCGCAAACTCTTCACTGGCAGTGGATGCCTTCCGAAGTTCAAGTAGGCTGGCGAGATCTTCGTCGAGGCCTGCTTCGCGGTGTTGACTGCATGCCTTAGTTCGTGTAAATGCTGATCCCAGTCTCTATGGTCTTTTTCTACAAACATCGCGATGGCCGTCTTCAGCGTTCGATTGGATCTTTCCACTGGGTTTGCCTGAGCATGGTATGGAGGCGTTGTTGTATGCGTTATTCCATACTCTGCCAATGCTTCTCTTACGCATTTGTTATCAAACTCTTTTCCATTATCTGTCAAGAGATACTCCGGCGTTCCCCAGCGAAATAGGACAAGCTCCTCAAGTGCTTTAACCACGTTGGCCCCCGTAGCAGCTCTGACCGCCTTTAGCTCCACCCATCTTGAAAATAAGTCCTGAAAGATTATTAAGTACTTGTTCTTGGCTTTGCTAAGCGGAAACTCCATGAGATCTGCTGCTACGACGCTCCATGGTCTCTCTACCGTTCTTTTACCCAATAGTCCCTGAGGCGCTTGCTGCGACGTTTTGAACTGTTGACAGTCCTGACATTGCCTCACAAAGTTGTGAATGTCGTGATAGGCCCCTCTCCAATAGTAATCTCGTACGACTCGATCGAAGGTCTTTTCCACTCCGAGGTGGCCCGATGAAGGTTCACAATGGGCATCCCTTATGACCCGCTCTCGACATTCTTTTGGAAGCACGAGTTTCCAGCCCTCTTCACAATCAGCGATTGGATCGAGCAGCTCATCGTACTTGTAACGATACAAGTGGCCCGCTTCGACCTTCCAATTTTTATACCTCTCCGGATATTTGGTGACTTCCTCGACTCTGCGTTGGTGGTCCTCATCCTTTACTTCCGTAATTTCAGCGATCTTCTCTTCGCCAGATAGTTGCTCGTACATACGAGATAGTGCATCAGGCAAATCATGGATTTTACCTCGACGATGCACCACCTCGAAGTCCCACTGCTGCAACTCCAGCGCCCATCTCGCGAGCCTACCCGTAGGTTCCTTGAGATTTCGCAGGTATTGAAGTGCGGAGTGGTCTGTGATCACGAGGAACTTGTAGCCCTCTAAATAAGGCCTTAGTTTTTTTATGGCCCATAGAATAGCTAATAACTCTCTCTCTGTCGTCGTATAGTTTTTCTCAGCTGATGTGAGAACTCGGCTGACATAAACGATTGGATGTTCTCCGTCCTCATTCACTTGAGAAAGAACACCTCCAATTGCTTCACTACTCGCATCAGTTTGTACGATGAAGGGTTTAGAGAAGTCCGGCCTTGCCAAGACCGGGGCTTCTGTAATGGCCCTTTTGTATGTCTCAAACGCTTTTTGCTGTTCCTCTGTCCATTCCCACTCTTGACCTTTGTGCAATAACTTGACCAATGGAAGCTTGATTTCCGAATCGTCCTTTATGAACCGAGCGTACCATCCAATCATACCAAGAAATCGTCTTAGTTGTTTGAGGTTAGATGGTGCTGGATAATTCACGACTGGAGCTATCTTTTCCGGATCTGGTCTAAGTCCCTCTGCGTCTAACAGATATCCAAGATATGCAGCCCTGGTACAACAAAACTCGCTCTTCTCCTTATTGATTACTAGCCCTGCCTGGTCCAGTTTTCTCAACACAATTTCGACCCATTTCAAATGTTCATCGAATAATTCGGTGACTATGATTATGTCGTCCAGATATCCGAACATTATTGGTTCGAATTCTGGCCCGAACAACGAATCAATTAGTCGTTGGAACGTTGCTGGTGCGTTCGTCAAACCGAATGGCATTCGTCGGAACTGGAACAGACCTGAGCCAGGAATAGCAAAGGCTGTGTACTTCTTAGACGATTCCTCCATAGGAATCTGGTTGTAGGCCCAACGGAGATCGATTTTCGATATATACTTGGCCTTCCTCAGCTTGTCAAGGATTGAATCCATATTAGGCAGAGGGTACGCATCCTTCTTTGTAACCTTATTAAGGTCTCTGTAATCGATACAGAATCTCGCGCTACCATCTGCTTTCTTGACAATGACTGGCGCACTGCTCCAAGCTGAGGCCGACCTTTCCACTACTCCCTCGTCTAACATCCTCTGAAGTTCCTGTTGAGCTACTTCCATCATTCTAGGAGACATTCGTCTCGGCCGATGTTTTATTGGTTCTGCTCCTTGAACGTCAATATGGTGTTCTGTCAGCAGCATTAACTTCTGGCCCTCTGTGATCGCTTGCTCTATTACCTTGTTCAGTCTTCTTCTCTGGTCATCAGTGAGCGTAGTGATGCCTCCACATTCCATGTTTTTTTTCTCACCCTGTTTCACTTCCTCTCTATTAAATTCGCTCAGTAGTGCGCTGAGCCTTACGCTTTGATAACTCTCTAGGACTGATAGACCCGCGCATTCTGCGAAAATGTGTGGTTCATTTCTTGTCCCTTTCTTCCAAAATGGGTGCCACGGGCCCTTTTTTGCTCTCCAACACTTCTCCGCGGACATCGTATCAATTGAAAAAAGGTTTTTCAAATCTGCTCCAACGATCACTTGATGAGAAGACAGGAAATCAGCGGCTTTCCATTGCATCTTCTCCGTTTTTTCATCGATGGTAATCGTCACATCTAGGTATCCCAAAGTCTTAGCTGGTATGGGCGTCATTGGCATCGTCACTTGAGTCATTGACCCCTTCAGTCTTGACTTATACCTTTTCACCACCTCGGGACCTACTATGGTCACTTGAGCCCCGGGGTCATAGAGCGCAATGTACTCTTTTCCCCCGATCAGGACTGAGACTTGGTCTCTATTCTCTGCCGTCACACTCGCTAAACTCACTCTAGGCGTGGACTCCACGCCGACTCCCCCTCCCTGAACCGGACACAGCCTATCAGGTTTGTCCTCAATGGTTACAGGGTATGTCACACTCTCACTCGACTCATTCCTGCCCGTCCCTTTGTTGGTACACAACCGATCCAGAGTGAACAGTACTTGAGGCAATTTCTCATAATCGCTGTCCTGTTCTGATTTCCGGCCCGCGTGAAGCGACTGGGCAGAATCTACATTCCACGCATGTCTCGGCGGGCTTTGTGGCACCGACGAGATGCTCTGAGGCCTCTCACTCATTCTCTCACTCTCTGCTTGCTTTGGTGGCTGGAGACAGGCTGGCCTGTTCGATCCTACCAAGGACTTGACCCTTTCGCTTTCTTCCGACCTAACGGATTGGCAGAGCGGAGCTGACTCCGTCGACCAATGCGCCTTCTGCCCCATATGCGGTTGATTTGATGGGCGGAGACGGGCTGACCCGCTCGGCTCGGCGAAATCAACGGCTGGACAGCAAATATCAGCTTTGCAGTGGAGGTCGGCCGTCCGTCTCCACTGCTCAGCTGGAGAGCTTTTCCTGATAGCTCCATTGCATTGGCCAGATCGATAGAGGTTGGCTGTCCACCTCGATCTGTAGATTTCTTCATCCTTGATCTTTGCCAACGCCTCAGATGGGTGGTGGATGTTGGCTGTCCAACTCGACCCAGGAGCAGATGTTTCATCTGGCCCATCTGAGTTTATCTCCCTTCCTTTCCCTATACAATCCTCTACTCCACTATTTACATCTTCCTTGATCGAATTTGGTTCGCAGAATTTGGCTGTCCAACTCGGCTTTTCCAAAATCGAATCACCATTTCCTAACTTAATCGACTTATTCCTATGATTATCTAAATCTAATTCAGCCGGTTTGTGTTCGACGGGTTGGTTTGCGGGGAAGCCGCTTGGGCTAGGCGACTCCCCGCTTGTCCGTTTTCCTGCCGAGTAAACAGATGTTTGCAATTAGGGCAATTAATTGCCAATAAGCCGACCTTGCCGCAAAGTTGGCACTTTCCTCGTGTCCTACCCTGTCGACTGGGGCAATTGACACTGATATGCCCTCTTGCGCCACAGCTGAAACACTGGACTCTCGGGCACACATTTGCCCTATGTCCCGACTCTCCGCAGGAATAACAAGCTCCGTCAAAGCCCGGTCCCTGGTCTCTCGCCTGTGAAGGCCTAGACAACGTACGTCTCGTTATGGCCCGGTTGTCCCATCGGCCATTGTAACCTGCCCCAGAGGAGCTGGGCGTGACCTCTCTCGGAGAGGACGGCTCGCCATTTTTCCCCATAGTGGGCGGTATTCTCCCTCCTCCATCCGCGATGGACTTTTTCTTGACCTCATTGGGTTGAAGTTCATTAACAATGCTGGTCTTCTTATTCACTTCCTCCACATTACTCCCCAGGGCCCCTACTTTCGCTAGTTTTCTCGATCCTTGCTCTTCTCCTTTCCTCACATAAGCGCCAGTCGTGATTAGCGACTCGCTAGCTGGCATAGGATCATGATAACGAGCATTGATTGCCATTCTTCTTTCATACTTATGACCACAATCCATCAGCTCATCCAACGTCTTAAGTCGTCGATCCTTTATCTCATTTCGATATTCTGGAAGTAGATTGCTCAATGCGACCTTGAGCAGTTTCCTCTCTGACAACGGTTTCTTCAAATATTTAGAAAGATGTTGTAAATTTCCTATAAATTCTGCTATCTTCTCCTTCCTCCCTTGGGTTCTATTGGTAATTTCCCTCATCACTTGCTCTTCGTCCCACTCTTCGACGAATCTCTGTTTAAATCGTCGTTGAAAGTCATTCCAGTCTTTGATGTACTCCTCCGTGGCCGCATACCAGTTGTAAGCGGTATCTCGAAGAGTAAACGGCAAAACCTTCAAGATATCGCTATCCGAGGCATTAGTGCTGGCTCTGATGTTTCCCAACTTCTGGAGGTACTCTCTTGCCTTTGAATTGCCGTCTCCTCGAAATTCAAGCTTCCAACTCTGGAACGCCTTTATGCATCTTTGCGAGATCTCAGCTGAGCGTGACGAGCTCGTACGATGTCTCTTGGATTTAGATGCCAATTTTCTCGGAGCACTGGCCCTTCCTAACTCAGAGCTGATGCTCTGTCTATGTCCATCGTCCCCTGATGCATCGTCCGAGTCATCACTGCTGTCAGTAGATAACGACCCGCTCGTTACCTCCGACTCTGAAGAAGATGACGAAGTGGATGTTATTTCCCTCCGATACTTTTTCTTGGAACCCTTTCTCAAGTTCACTTCCTTATCGTTCTTCTCACTGCCCAATTTTTGTAAAATTCGGCTAATTCCATCCGTTAGGTTGTTGATCATCTCGTTCTGCTGTTGCAATTGACTCCGCAACTCCTTTATTTCCTCAGAGTTGCGGTCGCTGTGTACTGGTATCTCTTTCTGATTTGATTTCGCTTCCGAAGGCAGAATGCGCAGTTTTTCCTTTTCTCTGGTCAAATCTGACGCTTCTTTCCTTTCCCCCAGCGGCGGAAAATCATATGAGTCCATCAGCGGCAGTTTGGGCTGAGGGCCTCCCGCTGCGTTTGCTGTAATGGTCCGAATGGGGTTCAGTTCCTCATTAATTTCTCCGTTGCTTGCGGCAACTTTCTCCGTCTCGATGTGCTTCTTTTTATGCCCCTTACTGCATGCTCCTGTCGTTTTCCGCCCTGCCTCTAGGTCTTCGTCCCAGTTTAAGGCGTGTAGAGCTCCTGAGAGGGTTACATCGTCAGGCTGCACATCCTCGTCCAATTCTTTTGACCATGGTGTCCCTAACCGTGGTTGTGCCAAAAGAAGCTTAGCCCGCAATAATCGCTCTTTGCGTACTAAGAGTGGCCCTACCAAGGAGTGTCCTTTACTTGACAACTCATTTTCCACCTCTTCTTCACTCATTTGCTTAATTATTTCAAATTCTGCCTTTACCGCTGAATGCCGTAGCAGTGCCCTCATATCTCTCTGATATCTCGCCAAAAATCCAGTGTCACCCTCCATTGTAAATTAGGAAGAAGAAAATTCTTAACCTATTGAATAATTAAAGGATTTGCCCCACCTAACCTAAAATACGCTTACTGCAAAAATTTAATCCTAATCTAAAGATATTTCCCTGTTCTACAGTTGTTATAACAAATAGGGTAGAATAAATCAGAATTCTATATTAAAAGCATAACCTAACCTCAAAATTCAAAAATTACAAACTCCACTTCCTCTTTTCAAAGGATCCTCTGCCACTCTGGGGATACGTGGCCACGCACGGAGCTTCCCTCACGCCAATAATAGAAGTTAATCTTAGAAACCGATCGTCCCTCCGCAACTTAACTGGAAACAAGTCGCCTCGGGAATGTTCACAGCTTTCATCCCACCCTCAACGCCAAGCAACCACTCAAAGCAACCGCACAAACCACATTCAAGTACAAAAGATTGAGTAGAAATTATAATCTCTTATTTACTGCTTCCCTCACAAAGAATTTTAAATTTTTTAATTTCATGAAAATGTATAGCGAAAAAAAGGACTAATATATAAATCAAATAGAAAAATTGTATACCGCTCGCGAAAGAGCTGTACGTAATAACTGGCGCTCGCGCGATGTTACTCACGCATCGTTCCCGCTCACACACACGCTATGCACACCATGCCGGTATCACTCCGCTCGCTCTCCTTCACACCATTGTTGCCTCGTCAAGGCCGACGCGACGCCATTTTACACTCGCGCCTCATGCGCATTCTCGAAATATAATTGTCACTTTTCTCGCACAACAATAGAAAGGCTGCCCCACGTTGGGCGCCATTTGTGACGCGGTATTTAATTTATAGATAAATTTTCCCCGATACCGCGAGACAAGGGAGGCCGTGACTCTACTTGTTTTGAGGGCGCCAGGCTAGCCGCATGGCTAGCCGCAGAGTCACGCCGCTGGCTGTCACCTGGCCCATCACACTCCTCGTCCCAGGGGAGGGCTCGCTCACCTTTGATGTGCCCCGGGGTGGGCAGCGGCTCTTCAGCTGAAATCACGAGGGACGCAAGGAGGCGCATAAAAATGGACTCCGACGAGTAAACTTCATAAGAACTATTTATTATCACAAGAAAAGGTGTGGGCGCTCCCAAGCAAACATGACGCGCGGTGCCGACGCCTGCTGGGCCACGATGTTGGGTGGCCGCTCGGCGGCAGCCGAAGATGGCCGCCTCGCTGTCGACTGCTGGGTCCCGATGTTCCGGTCGGGGCCTGCGGGGGGCCCACACGGCGAGGTCGGTTGCTGGCACGCGCACCCCCGGTGTTCGCAGGCTGTCGGTGACTCGACGATGATAGCACACGACCTTCTCTCTCGGACATCTCACAACGAACTCTCCTTACCACGTGTTGGCCGGCACTCTCCGCGCGCGGCGCGCTCCGCTCTTCTTTTTTCTTACATACATTGTCGGCGCCCACAGATAGCGCCCCGCCGTTCTACGGCTCGCGAGAGGGGCGCGCGTATTCGAACTGGGCAAGTGACGCTGCGCCAAGCACAACGTCACAATATAAATATGAATATGTATACACAAATATAATTGTATATAAAGTTAATTAGGTAAACGTCGAGAATTAGTAATGAGGTTGGTAATTATATGCATTAGTGGTAGTAAGTGCTGTTAGTGACGTACTTCTTTTTTCTTTTTTGTAAAAAGCCGTTCCCTGTCGGCTTTCCTTTCTTGTTAGACTAAGAATTCATATTTTATTCCTAGTTTTAAGTTTCACTTTCTCGCAAACCGCACTTCCACCTCAGCCATGTTTCTTTCTTCAATGCCATGCGTTTCTTATGTACAATGACCGGTAAAGGGACTTCACTCACCGGGACGGTTTATACTTGCCCGTTTGGGCAGTCAATGAACTTTAGTGCGTGGTCTATCAGTAAAGGGTAGGTTTTCAAGGGGCATGAAATTAAACAACTCCTAACTAACACGATATAAAATATCCTTTCACTCCACATTATAAATAATAATACATATTTGAGGCATGAATTTTGTTTTATCTTCAAGTGTGCATGATTTTTTAACTAAAAAAGCAAGTTAACTGTTCGTCTGGTACCCTATGCAATAACAATTAATCTTTACCGAAAATTATAATGCGCAAAAAAAGGACGATGAGGCATTTGCATAATATTAAATTATAGTAATAATAATACGAATGTACTAATTTATTAAAAATTAATAAAATTCATTTGGTATGCGTCGAGAATTAGTTGTGAGCTCGGCAGATGTATGATATTAAACCCTATTTTGAAAAAGCAAGGAATAAGAATAAATAATCTGAAAATTAAAAGGCATGCAAGTATCAGGTAAATAGAGTGGGTGAAGACACATGAGAAATATGTTCTGGAAGAAAAAATGTGCAAAAATTTACAGAGAAATGAGTTCGGCGATGAGGTGTAGTCACTTTCTTGGGGCCCAGATCAAAGAGAGAGTGGCTGATATGAATGGGAGTGTACCGCACAACCTCCTGCCTCTGAGGAAATGAATCGAACGAAGAAGATGCGAAAAGAGTGTGCGAACGCGAAGACCAAAAGGTGTAAAAGCATTCGAGGAGCTGTTGGGGCGGGGAAAAAACTGAAAAAGAACGTCCACTGGAGCGTAAGTGGAGGGAGCATAAAGGATTGGGTTTCCCCCGCGATGCGGCGCTGTGGGCCGCTTCGCTGCTGGAGGGGAAACCTGTTGCTCTTCGCCCCACCCCACCTTCGGTCAGCCCTCTGAAGTTACCACCTAAGGATCTCCGGGGGAGGTCAACGGGGATACTGGTGCGTCCCTCGGGGAACACACTCGGATATTGAGTGGCCTTAAAAAATCATTTATTTTTGTCAAAATTTTAAACTATAGGTAAAACTTGCCTTGGTATAATCTTCGTTTTTTCCACGTGAATATGGCCTTAACTGTAAGATACTTGGTTTTCCTTTCCTTTTTCTGGTTTATTACGATTAGGAACATAACGATGTGTCAATATCTGGTGTTATTTTTAATTTTGTTAACTCTGGTTTCATTTACCCGATTACACTCTTTATCCCTGGTATTTTTATCATTAATCTACCCTTCCCACAAATAAACCCATTGATGAACGCTACTTAACTATTGCAAAATCGTGCATATCTTAATTGAGTCTTACCTGATGCACATCGATGACTTCGAAAATGCCCTAGCAAAGCATTAAAATCCGTTATAAACATACACGAAACTCAGTACTCTTTCCTCTACCATAACTCTCAACGTTTCACAGCCTATCAATATCTTCTCCCGCCTTCAAATTTCTCCCAGCGAGGTCCTATATCTTTCAATCATGCAAAATGTAAAACGTCTATACAAATACGGAAATTTACGCTAAGCCGGTAGACTACAGCAAATAAATGAAATTCCCGCACAGATTTTTAATTCGTTCAGAAATAGCTCTAATTCCTGGATTAAATTAACTACAAAAGCTTGTTCATCGCTGCATTGAGCAACTCCCTAAAGTGGCAAATTAAGAGTGAGAGGTCACGGGGGTAATGATTTTAATCCAAAGGAAAATCTTGTAAAAGGAGCTACAGTTAATTTATTTTTTAAGAAAAACAAAGCATAAATGTTTATTAGAAATACATGATTGTACCAATAGTCTTTCGTTACGATACGTGGTAGCTCTAAAGCGTTTTTTTTACTATACCTTTATCGTTACTCAATTGCTGACGAAAACTGAATTATGGAAGAGCTATTTATCACTGTCAGAGCATTTAGCATTGAATTGAAAATATCAAAAAAATCACCTAATCTTTTATTGATGGAGTTCCACATTTATTATATATTTATTATATACCTAATCTTTGTTCTGTAAATTATCAAAAAAATACAGATGTTTGAAAAATATAGGTTTGTTATATTTTTTATTTTGTTAGTCCATGAAAGACCGTGATACACCAAATCACCACTTTAAATGTGTCGCCGCGTAATAGATTGCTATTACCACTCCTTCAAGAGCAATTTTTATCATTTTCTATGTGTATATATTAAAAAGTACAGATAATTATTTTATGAATGAAAATTAGAATATTAATATTCATCTGATGCTGTCAATCACGTTCTTAAATGTTATTGAATTAGATTACAGCACATTATATTACAAATTTAACTCTTAATATTTTCTTTTACATCAGCTGAAGATGTTTCTCGTTAGCGAAATCTAGATCGTGGGCAAAACTGTTTTTTTTTGGAAAAGCCAAGTACCTTCATCATGAAGGAGTTCCACCATATTACACTAGAAGCTGTTACTTTAAATAGAAACTTATTTTTGTTTTAAGGAAACTTCTTCGAGCGATAGTTGTAATTTTATTCAGCATGCCATATTATGTTCGCGTTTCTTTTCGGGTGACTCACTGTTTGCATAACTTTATAATTAGTGTTCATTATAAAAAGTAAATTATTGTCAATATAATCGTGACAGAGAATTAGTTCCAAAAGTGCATCTTTCATAGTCATATGAGATTTAAATATATTTCATATGCAGTAGATTAGAGAAAGAACGCATTATTTCTACTTTGTATTTCGTTTTATAAATATATTCCTTAAATTTGAATGCTACGACCCAGAAAACAATTAAATCTGTTGCATCCGCGAGCAAGATTAGTCCAGAATTTTCATTGGGGAAAGCAAAATTCTGCATCCTCGTTCATCAATCTATTCTTAATAGACTCTGTTAGCTTATGTCCTTGCTGACTTGTTCTTTTCTCTTTAAACCCAAGACGTATTAAAGTTTTACTGATAATCAGAAGTAAACGATGTAATTTACCTGAGGGCTGTCATAGTTTCGCTCAGTGCCAAATTCGTGCTTAAGTGGCTCGGTGTTATTAAAACAAAACGGTTTTTGAGTTCAATAACTTTCTTATATCCAGAGGATAAATCTGTTTTTTTAAATTTTGTGTCGTACGTGTTTCTTAAACAGTGTGAGCTTACGTGAGCTCTTACGTGAGCTTAAAGGTTAAAATTATTTACAAATGGAGTATTTTTTAAACGGAGTTAATAATATTTGCCATTATTGGACAACGGTATTTTAAGTAATATCTTACCAAGTCTGTCAGAGATGAAACCTTCTGTCAATCCCATTTAGTATTAACGTATACGGGAAAAAAATATAGCAGTGGATACCGGGTTGACTCTTGGCTTGAAATGTTTTGGCTTGAGGCACAGCCTGCAGCAGGAAATTTCCCGAAAAAAGAGCGTTGCCAAACGTGGAGGTTAATGAAAACTTAAAATCCAGTAACTCACCTAACGACATCTCCTTCCATTTCCTTCCCACATTATGAATCTCATTTCAACTTATGATAGTTTTAATGAAGCTTTACCTGACTTTGCATTTATTATCGTTGTACCTCTTCTAATTGTGAATCATTATTTATGCAACTTAAGCCTGTTCCTAAATATTCAGCCCCTGATTTGTAACAAAATGTAACTTTGAAACGTATTCCACCCAGATTTAATAGTCGAAATCCATTGATTTAAACGGTAAACAGATTTACATAAAATCGGAAGAGTTGTCGATTTTTTGCCCACGATCTTGGTTTCTACTCTTTTTTTCATATCAATATTATACATCAGTACTTAATATGTACTGGAATGTCATTTGTTTACATCATTCGATTTTTCAGATAGAAAAAAGAAGTATTATTATTATCAAAATGAATATCATTATCTCATCAATAAGAATCAATAGGAAATCCCATCACTGTACAAACGCCGCATAATGATGGTACCCTAAATATGCGACAAACTCCCTTAGCAGGTTCAGATTTGTTTCATGTGAGATAAACGTAACTTGAATATAGACTTACGAGAATAAAATAATTTTTACAATTTTGTCTTTAAAATAGATTCCAATTTTCCGTATACGTTGATGTCTTTGTAGCCCTAGTATATATTTTTAATATAGATGGATTTAAATTTCCTTTTGAGCTTACAAGTCCCCACGAAAAAGCGCGCATATTTATAAAATATATGAATTTTTATAAATGGTTGATTATTTCCATCTTTCTTTCATGTGCATATGATTTTCACTATATTGTGCTTCCAGAGTGACACATTTTCTTTCAAACTTACGTATGCTTGTGATAATTTTTATAAAGGATTGAAAACGATTATCTCAGAGAGAATTTGTTACTAATTAATTTGTAAAATTATGTTTATTTGCTGACTTATTGCCCTGAATCGCCTGTAATAGACTATCCAAGGTAAGTTTCAAGTATAAATTAAAATAATAATACACCTCTCATTCCTTAATTTGAAGGTCAGTTTACAGTTTAGAGCTAGAACGCACTAGTTCCTAAGGTGTGTGCTGGTACATATTTGTTTATCCGGAAATTTCTTGTGTCCATACTATCATCGGGCCTGGACTTGAAAGTAATGTTAGTAGAGTGGGCCTGACAACCCAAAGGTCGAGAGTTCGATTCTCACCTATGTGGGATTTTCCCCACCTAGGGCTGGATGCTTTTGGTTTTCGTTGTTTTTTATTCCACTTTGATTTATTTTTAACTAGTCCAATGCCACATTTAAAATTAATGTTTTTTCAAACTGCTTTCTTGTTTTTAGCCATGTCTTCCTAAAGTATAGGAGTTTCCTCTTTCATCGTTAAGGTTATCTTTGCTTGAGCTATTTTCTACTGAATATCCGTTGAGCTTCTTAATTCCATTTTATGGTGCTTATGAGGTAGGTGAATGGTTCTCCTTGCTCTAATTAATCTCTTGCCGGTGCAAATTTCCGCAAATAAGGATTTTTTACTTGTTATTTATTTTCATATTATATTCGTGTAAATCTTGATAATTTGTGTTCATGGATTATTGCAAGTCACCCCATATTTTTATTATTGCTGTGATGCCATTCGCGAAGTAAAGCGAGTAAATATCTTACATGTTCACACTATTCTTTTGATGACGATTCCTTATGCTTGCCTCTTCTAAGCAGATTATGAATACCACAGATGAGAGATATTTGTCAAATACCTATATTTTTTTAGCTAATATTATTTTTCCTCTTGCATTGTAGCGACGTAGTATTTTTTCTGTCATATAAAATCACTTCTTTGTTTTCCTGCAGCTTGATTAGTTTGTCCCACACAACCTAACCGAAGACCTTCCGTAAATTCACGAATGAACAGTACAGTGGCCTCTATACATCATTTTTTCAAACAGAATCTTTGGAGTATGCCCATTATTGAAGACAGAGATATCCATTTGTGGAGTCTCATTCATCATCTAAAACTGTATAAATCAGCATAATTTTTAACTGCATTCTACTCAATTTCTCGTCCCCTTTGATGCTTTCAGTATAGTATTTCGAATGTCAGCATACGAAGTCAGATTCTCTAAAATAAAATTAAGAATTATAAACCTACTTTGTAATATATTTCCTAGTCCACTGCACAATAATTTTCTTAAAACTATGATACTTAAAATGTCTCCTCCTGCCACTGTTGGTATAAGAACCAGAATAACATTTTCACATATATTTACATCTATCTCCGAGGGCCACTAATTTTCATCCCTTCTTTGCGCGAGGCACCCAAATATATCCCAGATTACCCAACCGAGATAATGAATAACAGGAAAAAGCGTAAAAATTTCCCCGAGACATTCTTAGTTTGTTTTTCACTGGAGTTCTTTCCGGAATAAATTGTCGGTTTCAATTACCGCGCTTAAGTGATTACCTTCCCTCGGCTTTTTTTGCGCCCGGGGCTTAATCTTTTTGCTCTGTCTCTAACTCCTGGCCCTGATGAAGGCAGTGGGGAGTGGGGAACCATGCTTGGGCGGACATGGAAGGGCTGGATGAACCATGGAAGGGCGGACATTCGATTCTTATGTTTGTTTTTCTCCACATTCTGAGCATCTCTGCCGGAAACTCTCCTTCGATTTTGGTTGTGTAGGTTTCATAATTGAAAAATCTTAAGATTCTAATTGAGATTTTTGAACATTTCTTACTCACTTTTCTTCCCTTATTCCTTTAGCTAACCTGTGTGATACATAGCACGATTACTAAGAAGAGTGAATTAAGAGAAAGGGGAAAATTACTGGATCTTTGTGGCATGGAATTATACAAAGTGTATTAGATACGCGTTAGTTGAGGGTGTGTAGGTAGATACTAATTTCGAGCACAGTTTAATTAGTATCTGTGTCATCACTAAACCTAATAATTCTATCGATAAATATATAATGAATATATTTCGTAACTTTTTGTTACTAATTTAATGTAAAAAATTAAACTTTTTCAATGAAATTATTGTTACCGTAAATTACCCACTTTCTGCAATGTAACTGGCTAAGCACTTTTTCCATAATTACATTTGGCATCAATAAAAATTTTGGCTATTAGTAGCCATTTAAATGGCTATTAAATGCCTTCAGTACACAAAACATTCCAGAAGTTTAGAATAACAAAAGTTAAAAAGACCTGTATCTGAATATGAGTATTAAATTAACGTAAAACCCTTAAGTATATAAAGTATACTTTACTACTTTTTGCTTTGTTGTTTTTGAGTAATATAGCATAGCATTCGTCGTTTTGCTTGGCACAGCAATTATGTTTCAATTTTTTCGGTGTTACCCTAATCCAATTTTGACTAATACGCTACTCCATGCGGTAGGCATTAATCCTCCTCGGCAATTCGCTCTCTATTAATTATCATTTTAAATATTTTCTTGCATTGAGGTTTATTTTGTCTTCAGTTCAAAATATCTACCTTTCTGAGACCCATTCTGATCCCGATACTATAGCTTCTTTTGAGCTACCCTCTTTAAAAGAAGCGAAAAAGGTTGCCTTTCTCTGCCAATGCCTCAAATATTTTGGAAATGATCTTCTCTGTATGTATGAATCAGTGGTTCAATGGATCTAATTTCGCAGTTTTACGATTAATATTTTCAACCTATATGATGTGTAATGCCCTTCGCTTTAGCGTCATCTTAAATCAATCGATCGGAATGAATTTAACTCGTTTGTATTAATGAACACCTTGAGTTTCACTAGTCACCATTTATTATAAAAGCACTTGTAGAAAGTTTCGCTTTGAGGAATGATATATCGACTAGTGATAGTACACTCTCCGTTTCTTTTCTGATATTTACTTTCGCTAAGCGTATAACTGTTTTCAATGACTTATTGAGTCGTAACATTCTATATTTATTGCGATATATTTAAATTAAATAATTGACTTTGTAATTTCACATTATTTATAAAAATTACCCAGGTTTCGACGTTGAACGTCAGGGGAAAAAAAATCTCCTGGGATTTTATAGTGCTAATATAACCGCCACGGATGTTATGGTTGGGCAATACAAGGTCACTCAAAAAAGTAGCAGGGCTTATATGATTTAAAAAATGCACTTCCAGAAGTGATACATTCACTCAAAAGTCTTTAAAGTAGCATCCCTGTGCGTCCACACGAGCTACCAGCGGGTTTTCCACGCCTTGTCCGCCATTTGGAAGGTGGAGCCCGGAATACTGTTAAGCCCCCTTGCCGCGGCCTGCTCTAACGCTTCCACCTAGCCGTAATGACGTCCTTTCGGCACAAATTAGAGGCGGGGTATAAGGTCCCAGGCTGGGTATGTCTAAAAAATTTGGATCCTTCTGCACATGGTCAAGAAGCTCTTGGTAGTTTCCTTTTGTTCGTGCGAGATTCCTTTTGTACTGCCGAGAGCTATCGCAGCACCAACTTCGCACCAACCTTTCTCATACCCATTTTTTCGGTGCAAGTCGATGCACATCACTTTTAGGGATGCTAAGTTCATCAGAAACCATGCAAACATCTAATCTGTGATCCCTGTCCAACGAAACCTTCACACTTGCTAGTTTTTCCTTAATATTTGAGGTCTAAGGGCGTCCTTGACGTTCGGCGTCTTAAACATCTTCTCTAACCTTCTTAAAGTACTCGGGACACTCAAAAACACTGATCTATCCATGCTGTAATCACTATAAGCTACCTTAAGAATTTGATGAGTCTCTTTCCCGGTTTTGCCCACTTTCTTGCAAAATTTGATGGCGTAGCACTGTTCAAATAACCTATTCATGATGGAGCGTAAAAAGGTCACGTTATAGATGTTTCGCAAACGAACGATATGCACTCCTCAAAGGCTGGTAGTCAACTGCTACCGACCTCCAGCCTTTCCTGAGACTCCCTTACCTTGCACCCAGCCAGAGAAACTACTGCCGTTAATCCGGCAAGAAAAGAGTTCTGCTACCTTTGGGGCAAAACGTATGCGTAATGAGTTAGCCGACAGTCCCATGCCCCTTTCCTCATTTCTTCAGTCACCTTCGTCCATCTTTCCTAGCTCCCACGTATTAGCCAGACAGGATCGGTTCAGATCAAGGATCTTATTTTTGGGCAAATACACCAAAGTACGGCAAATATCTGAATACCTGAACATCGTGCGATGATGAATGAAGGTTCAGGGAAAGGAACTACGTCGTTTCTCCTTAATGCATCAATATTCAGGCCTTAATATTCTACTAACATTAAGGTAAACTACAGAACTGTGTCGAATTGTTGAAACAATTGTGAAATTTTAATTACACACTGTCAGGAAGTAACAAGTTGTAATAATTAGAAAAAATAAGTGGTAATTATGAGAAGAAAAAAATAGCGTTATATGCAAAAAATTTCACAGTATTTTTGATGCAAAAAATAATTCTAGGATATCATTAATTAGCACTTCGTCTCCTTCCTTAAACAGAGTAGTAGTATTTAGAATATACTTTTGTTATAAATGGTGTATGCGCTATATACACCGCCATTCGTAATTTACTTCATTAAGTTTACTTGGGGAAATCCTCCTATATAATCACTCCTTAAATATGGCCATTGCTTTTTTGTCCTATTTTTGTGCTTCGGCGGTTTTCCTTTCTCTTCCCTTTAAGTATGTATTTTTATATTTTTCTAGAAGCTGTGTCATGTAATTACTATCATTACGGAAAAAATTATGCGAAAATGATTAAAATATTGTTTGAGAATATTCTTCATATTTAAATATCATCCTTATTGTGAAGTACTAATAGTATTTAAGTATAAAATAATTGTAGTGTTAATTGACTATTATGTGAATCATTCAAATATTGATAAATGTTTTGTTCTATCGCAAATAATATCGAATATATATTACTAATTAGCTAGTTTTTTTACACCTTGGTCAGTGGTTGATAATGATCACTGAAAAAGAAAAGATTATGGTACAAATTTAAACACAATCCATTTTTCTATCACTGGGTTTTACGTATTAGACGTATTTACACTTTAGAAGAATCTTTCTGGGATATCCCTGTTCATATTTTGATGTAATATATAAGTCGCTTCCAAAATAAATCCGTCTTGGGGATAAGACGCCAAATCCTCTATTTTCTCGGCCTATTCATCGATTAGAAAGTTTGGTATGTGGCCAGTTGAAGCCTCCGTTCAATCTCTTCTCTTCTAAATCTTATTTTTCTGTAAGTAGACATTGAATATGTGTGGCCCACGGCGCATCAAGCATGCGTCCCCCACCTTTTTCTATTTTTTTTCTCCGCTTTTCAATCCATCAGGATTGGTTTCCGACATCCGTCCATTTATCTTCTGCCGTCGTCTTAATCTCAGAAAATCGACTGAATCCTATGTTGTCCATTATCTGCTTCACATACCACAACGTAGGTCGTCGTCCATGGTTTTTGCATCCTCTCATCCCTTCCTGTACTGCACTCATCAATCCCTCATGCAACTGCAGATTATCAGTCCATGCCCACTAATTTCTTTGTAGTACCTTACGTTGGGCAATGATCTTCACCCACTTTCCTCAACACTTTTTGATTCGCCAATAACCCTGTCTAGTTTTTTTTCGTACATACTCATACGCATGCAAAGCACCGTATCTCAAAAGTATCCTCCGTTTCATCTTTTCTTGCACTACTGCTCATATTGCATTAGTGCGAGATATACTTTATATGCTCCTTCGTGTATGTCAAACCACTCCAAATGAATACCTTAATTGGCTTATCCCTTGGTATATTAGTAGTAGTAGAGTATCTTTTTATCGTTAACATATTTTCTTTCGCTTTAGTATCCGACTCATTCGATTTCTTCTGCACTTTTGAGTTTGTGGTAGTTCAGTGGGTAGGGCAGTGGGTTACTGACCAGAAGGCATGGGTTCCATTCCTGACCCCCTCAAACCCACCCCTCCAGACACCCTCGTCTTCATCCGAGCACTCGGATTGTTCGGGTACCAGTTCTTCTCAGGAAACTGTAGGCGGCGCAACGGAATGAACATGCCCCCAGACCCTGATATGTGAATTTCACAAACCGTATAGGGAAGGCTAAGTATTTGGTTTGCTCAGCTATCGAACTAGTCAAAGGGTTGATTACTCTGATGCTTTCTTTTTGCCCTTAAAAGTGTTGTATAGTGTTGATCCTCTCCCTGTGAAACATCTTAGCGGTGGCTTGCACGGTATCATGTACAGGATGTACAGTACCATATACTGTAGATGTAAAGAAATTATTTTAACTTCCTAAGTACCAATGCTACTCCATGTTTGGTATGAATAATCCGCCCAACCCAATCCTAGCATAAAAAATTTCTTCTCTTTTGGCGAATAGGACTTTTTATGTGTCGATGAGACCATAGATTAATTTGGTATTTAGAACATATTTGAATTCTTAAAGAATTTCTTGTACTGTCTCAACTGTGAAACATCTTTAAAAGTGGGTGATGTTGTATATTAGTCTCAGTATGCTTAAAAACCAGTTATATTCAGCGACATACAGTGATCCTTATCGAAATTCCATCAACACAAGCCTAGGAAATATAATCGTTTCCTAATGCATCATTTCCATATTCCCCTTATTATCCTACCTAAATGTTAATTGTTTAGCTCCTGATAATATATCCCGCAATAGAGGAAAACCTGCCCAGCTCCGCATTACATTATGGAGTTAAAAATGTCAAATTCAGCCTTCTAGGCATAGACACGAGAGTTGGCCTTGGAGTGGGCGTATGGGCACAGGGAAAGAGAGGAATGGAGAGGCCATGGGAACGAGAAGAGTGCGACCGAGGTATAGTGTGCCCGGTCGACCGTGAGCTCCTCTCTGGCAGAACATGCAGAATCACTTTTCGTGCTCACATATCTCTCTCCTGTTTGCCCTTCCTCTCTCCACACATTCCCCTTCACCATATCCTTTCCTATTCCCTACCCCCCTTCCTCGCCCCTCTCCCCCCTCCGGACTGGAGAGGTTTCTCTTCTCATAAGTATTCTATTTTTCTGCTCGACCCACTTTTACTCAACCCGTCCAGCGGGAAAGTTAACTTTATTTCCAAGTCTAAAAAGAAAAAAACATCCGCCCTCCCGGCTCCGTGGATGTTTCACTTCTCCGTGGGAGGATTTCCGTGTACTGCGTTAAACATCGAGCTGCGTCTAGGCGTGTGTATCTCTAGTTTCTGCAGTTGACAACATGGACGGTTTGAATGTTATGCATAGGTACACTTCTTATGGGTTAAAAAAAAAGAGATTGCGGAGTTTACATCTGAGCTTTTCGTTGTAATCCTAGGGTTGGGGATTACGCTGTAATCCTTGGCGCAGGGTCATGGATCTAAAGAGGATGATTTATAAAAGTACACGTAACAAATCTAGTGTTATGGTCTGAAACGTTTGGGCGTACATGAAACTACACAATTTGTTGACAAATCATTTTTATTTGCAGCTTAATTTTTCTTTAACCTGATATATATACACATATATATATCGCCCAACATTAACTTTAGTTTGTTAAGGCCTTCCAAATTGTATAACTCTGCCACGTAGACTTTTTTTTCCCTAGTCACCTCCTTGTTCGAATCAAATCTTCTTTTTGTCTCCAATATTTTTAAAACATCAAAAGAATTGTAGTCCTAGGAAATCGACTTTTTTGTAGGGTAAATGAAATGGGGAGCTAGATAGTGTTTTGACTCCACCAATTTTGCGGTCACAATTGCAGGGAAGTGTGGTGGTACGTTATAGTGTTGGAAAAGGAGATTTTTTGGGAAAATCTGGGACGTTTTCATACCGATCGGTTTAAAAATGGTGCTTAGCCTGATGCTTAGCATGCTGTTGAAATAGTTTGACACAATTTCGTACTGCTCACAGAAGATTATTCCGTTGGAATCACAAAATAATAGTCACCAATGCCTTCCTATCTGGAGTAACGATCTTCGTGTTCTTCGATGCAGACACCACGCTAGAAATCTATTTTTTAAATATTTCCTCCGGTTCAGGAGTATAGCGGTGTATTCATTTATCGATCACAGTGACGAAATGGCAAATAAAATTGTGCGGATTTCGCTGAGCTGCAATCCGGGCGTGGAACATTTTATCATATTTCGTGCAGAATGTGAGTAATGGTGGCACCCATCTTGAGGGTCAAAATGGCTTGTTTTACTCATGCGCAAATTTTGGTGAAACTCCCTTAAACTAGTTTACTCAAAACCGTCAAAGTATTACCAATCTCATGCACCTTAATTCTTCTATCATCCATCACATACCATTGATTAAATCAATGATTTCCGTAGTAAATTACCACAACAGGGTGTCTAGAACGTTCAGCGTTCCTTGTGCACATATGGTCACGGCTATATGTTTCAACAATTGTATAATTTTAGCACCATTTAGCACCATGAGGTATCGTATATTTCCCAAAAAATGTTGAGCCAACACGATTTATTCTTTTAATATATTTTTGAATAAAACTGATGAAGAGGCTTTAATTGACTTGCTCAGTTCAAACTAGCGCTAAATACAAAGTAATTAACCAATCTGGTTGACATTTTGTGGATATTCCTTCAAAAAATCACATTTATAGACACAAGTATGCTATTTGCCTTTATTTGAATAGGATTTTCAAATTACCTTTGTAATAATGGAGAATGCAATTCAGAGTATCAATAGTGACGACAAGAGAGGATAATGTGGCTGTGCTTTTCCTAAAAATGTTTTCAAACGTTAGTTAAATACTTTAAGATTAAAATGGATAATGAAATAATTGAAAAGCTGACCCTAAACTCCACAAAGAAATTGTATTTCATTTTTTTTTGAACGGAAAATGTACGGAAATGAAAACAGTGGATGAAATCTTAGGAATAGTTGCGGAAGATTGGTTGTTGATAGAAATTCTAAGGTAGAACACGGGTCAAGCTTCCTCACTTCGCTGATATATACAAAATCATAAGGGACATGTTACATATTCATAGCTTCGGTAAAATGCGTGATTGTTCTTAGCGGAAAAATATTTTCTTTGCACGAAGAGTCATCTCGTTGAAAGTATTCCGTTCAAATTAATTTTCCCCTCACTCGAAATAATTAACCTAATTCCCAAAATGGTGTGTTATCATAAAACTGATTCTGATGCTGCACGATTCTATTCGATATTTTATTTTTCAGTGAATTTTACTTTTAATAACCAGAAACCATCTAGTTTAATATAATGACTTAACAACATGATTTTTTAAATTCATTAATTGGTTGCTCAGGAATTTCCTTGCAGCAATAACTAAGGTCTACCGATTTTAGTCTTGCGTGGTGATAATGCATAAAAAATAGCCTTCGTATTGGTAGGCATACCATATAACTTAGATTTCAATAATGACACTTTTAATTTGATTGCCTCGTCGATTGTGCTGTTACTCATAAAATTTATCGTCAAACTCCAGTCTCAGCCAAACAAACAGCTTTAAGTACCTCGAAATCTCCGCCACCGAATTTGCCAAGTAAACAGTAAGCAAAAGAAAAAAGGCAACCACTTTTCACTTGATTACGACAGACAATGCTCTGGATAATTTTGTAACCATTCTATTTTAAAATTTGTTAACTTAATATTATATTTGTTTGAAGCATGTCCAGCCTCAATGTTGTACCACATTAAAGGCCTTGTCTCGTTAAGCATTAGAGTTTGATCGGGAACGTCTAAAAATTGTAATTGAATGTGGCACAAAGCCTCAAAATATCACAAAAGAGCTTATCCGACAAATTGAAATGCCCAATCTTTTTAATTACTCAGTTTGAGGGCGAAGAAAAAACACTTGTTTCTATATAAATACACCAAAGGAGTGCCAGGAGGAGGAGGAGAAGGATGTTAGTTTTTCAATTTCGGTCAAAATCATTTTCTTCCTCTCGGAATACGATGTATCCCACAGTTTAAACCCATTCAAAGCCTCTTAGTGAAATTAAATATTACGTTTGTGCATCTCCAGCAATCCACTTGGAACGTGCTAACGTCTCCTACCTTTTTCTTTTATCCCTCGTCAACTTTTCTTACCTCCCGTCCGCGCCACGCACAACTCTTTCCATTTTCTTTGCTCTTCCGTATTCCATCCCTTTCTCTCCTTCTCACAAAATCTCCCTACCGGATTTGCCCATCTCCCCCTCGATCTCCTTTTAGCAGAGAATGAAAAAAAAAAGAAAAACACACCGAAAAATAAACCTCACTCCCGGGTCTTTTTTCCGCGTCTTCATTCCCTCGAGGAGGGATACGCTAACCGCTTTTCGTATTCTCGCCCTGAGGCATGATGGGATGAGTACGGGGGAGAGGTCACGTGGAAGGGGTGAGGGGGACGGTTTTTGGCGTTGGGAGGGATGGATATCAGGGATGAGGTGGTGGTGTAGGGGAAGAGAGAAATTGAGGCTGGAATAGGAGTGGAAAGGTAGGAACTGGGGTAAGAACGAGGAATAAGGTGTAGCTTGGAGGGTGTGAGTTATGCAAAATCCGTTACCTTTTTTTTCCTTCCCGGCAAGGTGGGCAATTTTTTCTGAGCTGTGAACGTCGAAAAGGCGGGGGAAAGGGGCATGGAACGATGGAAAATACGATGTACTCTGGTAAATATTACGTTGTCGCAGCTAAGGGAAGCTTCTTGATGTTTTGAAAGCCAATACAATGGTAATAATTATGTAGTACCTTCAACTACTTTTTTGGGAAATATGTTCCACCTCAGTGAATTTTGAAACATTAGTTTAAATCTATTTAGCTGAAGATACTTTGTCTTGATTTTTAAAATGAACCTAATGCAAGGATTTATCGTTTTACCGGATTTTCAATAGCATGAACTGACTTTATATTAACCCTATCCAGGTATATCACAATATTAGATGTACATATCAGAATTTGTTTGCTACAATCACCTACAGTCATATCCATATTTCTTATACTCACTGAAACCCTTCATCAATTCCTCGCTAAGTTATACTCTCTAGCATTAACGCCAACGCGGTATGGTTTTATAATTAGTGTTCAATAAAGTAAAAAATTACATTGCAGTCATGTGATATAAAATAAATTCACAAAGAATTGCGCCAAATGTAGTATTTATATTTATTAAAGTCCTATGAAAAATGTAGAACAGAAAATAAATTTAATTTAGTATCTAGAGGCGTCCTGGATCTTTCATGATTTTGTTGCGAAAACATATTGTTAACCTTAAATTAAAATAAACCTCACCTAGAAGGTAAGAACGTACCTAAAGAAAGAGTTTTTATGTACCTAATTTTTTTGCTCTACGTGATAAGATAATATAGGGACAGGAATGATGAACGGTGTATTCTTAATAGTATATGCAACAATATATCTGTCATGAGATGGAAATATAATTTTAATATAAGTCTTTCATCTCAATCTTGCCTCATGTATACAGATTAAGATATCAAAACATTAAACATTAGCTACAGTTGGAGTGATACGGCACATCAAAGAAAACATGCTATTGGAATCAAGGGTAGTTATTCCAAAATTATAATGCTTTATAAAACTTGCCTTCTCTTTGCTAGAATAATATATTAGGGAATGAAATTATTTGCATTTCAAATAAGTTAAATGTTCGTATTATTATGAAAAAATTATGTGTTACAGAATGTTAAAAAATTCTTTTTCCTACTATAATTTTCTAAATATCCAAGAATTTTACTAAATATTAGTCTTTTTTTTGGTCTTTGGCCACCTCTTGGTTGCTATTTCTCGCAGTTCCATTCCAAAAACGTTGCCATTATTTTCTTTTATCCATCTCGTTGAATATATTCAGCCCGATGGTTTCCTTAAATATTAACCATCAGTCAAAGAAAGTACTATAAAATCAGAAACTTGAAGAACTATAAACGTTTTAGCCTTAAGATATCTATCCAATATAGAAAAACAATGCATAAAGTAGAAATAATATGATAAAATAAAATGAAATACCATGTCCTGGATACTGTCATATAAGTAATTTTTTTCTTCGGCTTGATTGCATTCAAGTGGTTGCTGTAGATAATATAAAATCTGTCGATAATAGTCTTCTTAAGTATATATTCATTAATTCGTAGAATAGATAATTATGACGTTTTCCTGCTGCCTTCCTCAATAGTGTTTTTAATGTATCGTGCTAACTGGAAAGGCGTTTCCACTGGAATCAGACCTTTAGTCGCCCAACTGAAAAGTAGACGCTATGTGGACTACTTTTGGTCTGGCACCTAGCCTAAACTTACCTGGTATGGGTAGGAGATATTATTATTACTCCCACCAAAATTCTATTGGGCCCCTCTTATATATAGGAATGCCTTAACTTCCCCCTGAACACCCAAGGCCACTCCACCACTTTAAGGTTTCAACCCGAATTAGGGTAAAATTATATTATATGACTTTTAAAAACTCGTACTGCCATGTGGTGCTACCTGGAGGCATTATCATTGGTAACGCTGGAAGAGTTCTAGGATTCATTAGAAGGCACAATCCCTTCCACCGCGTCAAGGTTGCAGTCGATTGGTAGCATCCGTGTAGCCTGTAGTCGAATTATTAGGGATGCAAAAATAAGAATGGCGTTGAGCAAGGAATCTTTCCTAAGAAGAATGGAATTGGTGGTAGCAATTTTGCGTAAGGAGATTTAGATATAATCAGTTAAATTTTTGATAAGAATCATGTTGGCCCGTATAGCATAGAATCATGGTCATTGAAGCAAAATGATAAGTGTTGATTAGAGACTTTTAGATGTGTGGGTGGAGAAAGATAGACGGAAAAGGTTATTGAATGAAAAGGAAACAAACGAAGAGGCACTATGCATGGCGAGGAGGGAGAGAGAATTGAAAGGAGAAATCTAAAGGAGACAGGAAAGTTGAATGCAATGTGCATATTTGCATTGGCAATGGAATGAGGAAGACTATGATTTAAAGGAGGGTGTTAAACAAGCAAGGAAGGGGTAGAAAAAACATAGGTTCAAGTATTCGGAATTGAAAACTATTGGATGTATTTTGGGGTAGCAGGTTGAGTCTTGTTAGAAGAAGTCAAGAAATGTCACGATGTTCTGTTGGTGTTCATTCAAAACATACCTTTGAGGTTACGCTCGGAATAAAATGTAATTCAGTCTACGTAGATAATTATCATATGGATTACGGTTATATGATGATTATATCGTTCCGATAATAAATTGGGCCTTTACTTTCCAAAAGAAAAATCAATATGAAAATACTTCCACTGGCAGGCGGCTGCTAAACAGAATAGTTGGTTAACAATCGCGTACCTTCTTTAGTAAACTGAGTGTTCTTGCGTTTTTTCTTAGTTTTTCAAGTAATTGGTCATTCAAAGAATTTTCTCCGAAATCAATGGTTTAATTCGCACGTGGTGATTGAATGGCTCTGTCGTAAGGTTTTATTTGGCAAACACCTTAGGGTCCGATATCAAATAGAGGAATCAAAGGTCGCCGCTTTCATCATCCCCCCCTTTCCTTCCATGACACCAATTCTCCCCATCGCCCATCCATCTCGGCAAGTCTTGGTACTCTCTTGGAATTCCATCCTCGCCAAAATGCTTTGTCTTCGACTCTGAAGTCAACCCCTTTAATCCATCATGGCGGCACGCAACTTATCTGGGCACAAATCAACCCCTCGTAGCATCCTTTCCCAGCTCCTGAGAGACCACGTGTCGTCCCTTTCATTTGGGCCGCAACCCTCGTAATGTATCTCGCGATCCCCTCTGCTTTTTTAATAGAGCTTGGGAAGAAATATGCGTGGATAATTTCTTTCCCGAATCCTGTAGCTTCATATTCGCACCAAATGGGCAGGAATGGTGTTATTTGTCATATAAGCCTTATCCTAACAATTACGTGTTACTTATTCTCAGAGGTGGAGAAATTTCATCTCAGTTCTGCTGAAATTCATCATATTAATTATGATTATTTTTTTATCTTTCAATTCTTATCGGCTAACCTTCTGAGTTAGTAGATGTCTATTTCAGTTGCTAATGTGCACTGTATAAATATTTTACCACGGGTTCCAATGCAGCCAATTTTTGTAACAAGAAGAAAAATATTGAGTTACACTAAATCTGAAACAGCTGATCTTCGGATATTGCTTTCATTGGTAGCTTAATTGGTAGAAAATTGGTCCATAATATTGAACGCCCGTGGTTCAAGAGGCTTTTTCCTGCTTGGGATTCTCACCCTCTAACCTTCCTCTTTAGCTTTGTATTTTTCTATGTTTCTGTTTTTCTATCTCTTTTTCCTATCCCTATATCCACAATTCGTCCTCATTGTTTTAGCTTCTTGAAAAAAAATTGCTTTGTTTGATTCCTTTTCAATACATCCTTTTCCTCTGCATCCATGCTAAATGCCGAATAAAAAATATTGTGACTGGCAAAGAGTTTCATAACATTGATTACATTGATAGATATCACTAAATTTGTGGATGTCAAAGCACAGAGAGGTAAGTGGTCTTTGTCGAAATGTGCATTAGTATCACTTTATTCACTCAAGTCAATGCAGATGTAACTTTAAACTTCAGAGAAATGTGATTATTCTTTTGACTTGCACCTTTTTAAATGACTTTTTATATCCATGTATACATATTTTAGGAGTGGTATAACTTCTACGGCTAGCAGTTTGGAACTCATTCCGAATTGCCTCAAAGTTGTCTTACAGTAAGAGATCTTTTTAATTTATCCATTTTTACGATGTACCCAACTCAACCTCGTATTACTTAAGAGGGGCTCTTTGAATGTCTTTGAAAAAATTATAATCTTAGCCTAAAAATGAAGAAATGAGAAAAATGAGAAATTCTTCTCCTTTTTATAATGTGTCAACGTTGCAGTTCTTGAAATATTCCTTGGTTAAACATCGACTGTAATGTGTTGCCTAAAGGAACATGATTTATGTTCATCTTCGAGGTGTTTGCATTGAATTTTCCCCTTTTAAACTCGTACCGGCGTATCTCATTAGTTTTTGCCATCCCCCTTGCAACGTTTCATGTATTATTCATGTGTGTGATGTCTCTATCTAGGCGCGATATTCATATGCATTTATATTTTTGCGGTAGTTTTCTGTGCTGACTTAAAATTTCCTGACCTTCCGTAGCTTCTAACTCTGTTGTTTCTCTTTGAAAAGAATATGAATTCGGACGCCGTGCCTCATTATTTCTAGGAATTATTTCCGCGTGTTTTAATTAACAATGTTGTGCATCTTTTATTCGGCATCCTTCAGATTATTTCTGCAGCAGTATTCTGGTCACTCGTAGTTTCCGCAATCTTGTAAATCAATTATCTTTGTTTTGACGATTGTGTGTACCCAAGTTTTTATTTCAGTGAAAATGGTATTTTGATCATAAATTTCCTCGGTTATCTCAACTTGCATAACTACTGGGCTGTATTACCAAAGAAAACTTTTCTAAGCAATCTGGAATGTCACGATTCCTTTTTAGTCCGTGAAAAGAGTAGTGTCAGGACGTGTTTACGGTAATCAATGTAAACTCATATTTTAGTATGTTATCAGCACGATTATCAATTCAAATAATTAACTGAAAATTATAATCGCACTCATTGGTTGGGTCGCGGTAGTCCAGTGGGTAGAGCGTTGGACTGCTGACCGGAGGGTTCCGAGTTCGATTCCCGGGCAAGGCACTCTGGGCACCTGCAGCTTCACCCAAGCTAAAGTGATTTTTCGGGTACCAGGTCTTCCTGGGAAACCATAACCGGCCCAGGGAAAGGATCTGGCCCCCCTACCCTGATGTGTGAATTTCACACGCCGTATAGGGCTTAGTACTGGGTGAACTCTACCATCACCTACTAAACCGACCTTCGGGTTGATTACTGTGTTTACTCATTGGTTATCAATCTTCATCAACAGTTGCAGTGGAGGTATCATATTTGATCACCTTGGATGAGTCGTTTTTGCGCGCGAAACAGTTGGTCACCACAAGTACAAATATATGTAATTGTTACTTTTTCCTATTCTACGCCAAAGTTTTCAGTTTCACGTTTTTGAAGATAGAATTGTTCCTTTTTTATCAATCAAAACACAACCCATCGTTTATTTAACGCCACATCTGTCAGTTTTTAGGTCAGCCTTTAAAGGCATCAGTTTTTGCTTGATAGCTGCACGAGTTTCGTTTTGAACTTTCTGTATTCATATTCCTTTGACGGTGTTATTTTCTGGCATGAAACCTATGCGGTATGACTTTCAATGTAGCCTCTACGCAAGCTTTAAAACTCAAACACAATCATTGACAGAGGCTAACGCATCAGCCAGAGCCGCCTTAACGCCCTAGAATCGGTAAGGCTAACAGATCTGTACGCAATGAGTGGGTGGAGTTGCGAGAAGCCAGAAGTGGGAGTGTTCCTCTCTGTTCCCTCCAAGAAAACGGTTATTGATGGAGGTAGGACAGATGGTTCAGCTGGCGGTTTATTGATGCCGAATCTCTAAAGGAATGGCAGAAAAGGGCGGGGAATTCTGCTTTCATCGATGATGGCAACCCTTGAGTGTGCGTTTCCCAAATGCCTCTCCCCCCTCCGCACCAATACGTTCACCAATTCCATCTGCCTTTCTACTCAATGTCCTGCAACCGTTTACAGGATGGTGGATTTCTATTCTTTCTTAATCGGTCGATGGGGCTATCTTCCGGTGGGGAAACTCCGTATTCTTATACGCGCCAGTATTCCTTACGTCCAAAATTGTTCGATAGCTAATGTTTCATGAAATTTAATCTCTCTATAACGCTTATTTTCCAATTTTCAAATCTAGATATAAGAGGCTGCCCTGTAAGTTAAATCTTCCGTATAATACTTTTTACTGATAGTTTTTACTAAGACTGTTTACATTTCAAAGGCCTAGAATGAAATATAGCCATGAGTTTAGTGTCGGGCACCAATGGGATTCTTTTTATTCTTAATTATCCGTGGACATTAAAACAGCATATTGTAGTAACAAAAGAGTAATTAAATAGCCGGGATTTGAACAGGTAACTCGTAATGGAGAGTGTAAGCGGTAATACCCTTTGGACGATGCAAAGGGAAACAAAGATTATTTTTTCACTGTCTTTGCCCAAGGCAAGTATATTTTAGGCATAGGCCTTTACTTTCAATCAGTATTTTAATAAAGATGCAAAATTTTACACTGCGTGGAAACTAAAGGAAGAGTAAAAAATTGAAAAACGCATTTAATGTGTTGTTGCACTCTTAATGCTACGGAAGTTTTTAAGTTCTAGAAAAAAATAGTGTTAACTAAATGCTCTTGAGGGAAGCATATCTAATGCTGCATTGGTAAGTTTATATGGAAGTCATCTGATGTAAAGTGTAATTAACCAGGGCATGGTATATAGGCATAAATAATGCGGTTTAAATCGAAATCAATGCTATTGAGTCAAATCAGAAGTCCTTAATTAATGTGAGATAATAAACGTTAAACCCTGATATTTGAATGCGTAAAGTTAAATAATAAAATGCACAGTAAACTATTAAGCGTGAATTCATTTGATTACAAATTAAGATTAGCATATTGCCTAAATGTATTCATTTGAGTATTGAAAATACATTGAGCAAAACTTAAACAATACATGCACAAGAGAGAGCACAACCTATAGCCAAATAAATAACGTCTTATTTTAGAGGTATTTAGAATAAAAGGGTCAATATATCCAACTTAATCACCAGTCAGTATTTTTTTGAGAAAATTAATTATTTTCTTGATGCCATCTTTGAGCCATAGAGCGACGGATTCTCATTCCAGCCAGCCCAAGGCTACGTACACATGAATCTGCATGCTAATTTACTCGTTCGTCCCGGTGATGGAAGATAGACTCGATCAATTTCGAGGAACTTGACTCAAGATTACATTGGTTGATCCTTTATTACTACCTCAAAGCTGATTAATATTTATTTCGGTCAGGAACATGACTACATATGTCATTTATTTTTTTCCGAAAATGTATTTTTCTTGTAAAATTGAAAATATATTCGGCAGTCTTTCTCTTTAAACCATTGAAATAAAGTGCAGCTTCAAACATTCCTCATTGAAAGGTTTCAAATCATAGCCTACGTACTAATCTACCTATTTCTACCATCTTCTGTCTCAAATCTCTTATTAAACTTGTAAAAAAATGTTTTACTTGTTTGTCTCTGTTTTGTTCTTTGATCGCATGCGTAGGTCTCAGTTTGAATTTTTTTCTCTCAACTAAACACATGAATAGATAAATATTCCCTACTTATAATTATATTATATGATATAATTTTTTTAAACCATGCGCACAGTAATCAACCCGAAGGTCTGTTTGGTAAGTGATGGTAGAGTTCCTCCAATTCTTAGCCTAACGGTTGGTTAAATTCACACGCCAATACATGTATACATGTGTATATATATATATATATATATAATATATATATATACATATACATATATATATATACATATACATATATATCTATATATATAAAGGAGAGTGTTTGTTTGTATGTATGTAATTTGTTTACTTTTTGCTGTCATAGAAACAGCATTTTTCCAACTATGCCAGCAGGATACTTTTGCAAGAACACTATTGTATTCAGAATTGCCGAGATATTATACGTGGAATACATCAAGGAAAGTCTTTTGTAGAAGAAAAATGGGCAACTTTGATCCTGAGAATAATATTTATTCATGTGACGCATTGGGCCGAGTCTACGCAGTCCATCCTAACAACGCCGAATGTTATTTTTTAAGAATGCTTCTACATACCATTAGAGGACCTCGCTCATTTGCCGAATTAAGAACGGTAAACAGAGAAATATGTGAGACATTCAGAGAAGCTTGCCAGAATTTAGGGTTGCTAGAAGGAGATCAACACTGGGTTGACTCATTGCGAGAGGCCAGTTTGATTTCTCTTCCAGGACAAATCCGAATTTTGTTTGCCATCATAATAACCTCCTGTAATCCATCTAACCCAAAAACAATATGGGAAAAATATAAAGAATCAATGAGTGAGGATATACTGGCTAAAGTTCGAAGTGAAAATCCTACATTGGATATTACGTTTAACTCCGACATTTTTAATAAAACTTTGATTATTTTGGAGGAAAAGTGTATCACCATGGTTAACAAGACTTTAGTGGAACTCGGTCTTTTTGCACCTGTACAAGATCAACAGGGTGTATTTTATCCAGATTATATACGTGAAACTAGCTACAATGTCTTAGACTTAGAAGCATACATCGCGGATAAAAAGCCACTTCTTAATGAAGATCAGAAATTCGCGTACGAAACAATAATGGATCAAGTAGATAAACAAGAAGGAGGTATCATTTTTCTTGATGCTGCTGGTGGCACGGGAAAAACATTTTTAATTAATTTAGTTCTCGCTGAAATCAGGGTTCATGGAGAAATTGCTCTAGCCGTTGCATCTTCAGGTATTGCAGCGACATTAATGGAAGGAGGAAGAACAGCCCATTCTGCCCCTAAGTTGCCACTTAATATTTCCCGACAAGAAAATCCCACATGTCATATAAATAAAACAAGCGGCCAGGCACAAGTTCTTATAGAATGTAAATTGATAGTATGGGATGAGTGTACGATGGCTCATAAAAAATCTCTTGAGGCCCTCAACGCAACACTTCAAGATCTTAGAGGAAACTGCAGTTTAATGGGAGGAGCTCTGGTACTCCTGTGTGGAGACTTCCGTCAAACTCTGCTTGTCATTCCAAAATCGACTCCAGCCGATGAAATTTATGCCTGTTTAAAACATTCTGTTCTATGGAATCATGTCCAAGAAATTAGCCTTAAACAAAACATGCGAATCCTCTTAAGAGATGGGAATGCTCAAAATTTTGCGAATAAACGTTTGGAGATCGGAGAAGATAGATTAGTTATTGAAGCATCTGGTATGATAAAATTGTCATTAGATTTATGTGTATCGGTGAAAACTGTCCGCGATATGATACGAGCAGTCTATCCTAACGTTAATCAAAATTATAAAAATTTAGAATGGTAGCGAGAAAGAGCCATTCTTGCTCCTAAGAACGATGATGTTAATGAAATTAACAAGGAGATACTAGCCATGCTGCCAGGAGACGTGATTGAATATAAATCGGTTGATACCGTAGTGGATGCTGACGAAGCCGTCAATTATCCAACGGAATTCCTAAATTCACTTGATCCAGCTGGATTGCCACAACATCGCCTTATACTTAAAGTAGGATCTCTAATCATTTTATTGCGAAATTTAGATCCACCAAAACTCTGCAATGGGACACGATTGTGTGTGACAAAATTAATGAAAAATATAATCCAGGCAGTCATTTTAGCTGGAAAAGGTGAAATAATTTTTATTCCACGGATACCTCTAATCCCAACTGATCTTCCCTTCAACTTTAAAAGATTACAGTTTCCAGTCCGGCTAGCTTTTTCAATTACCATTAATAAATCACAGGGACAGTCTTTAAAGTTTTGTGGTGTTGATCTAAGATCGCCATGTTTTAGCCAAGGGCAACTTTATGTTGCTTGCTCCAGAGTAGGTTCGCCTAAAAATTTATTTTTTCTTTCTCCTGAACATGAAACAAAAAATTTAGTTTATAAACAGGTGTTAAATAAAAAAGATTCTTAAATTTGTATGAAGTAGTGTATTATTGTACTTTATAATTTGTTGTTTTTATTTATGTAGTATATTTATATTATTGTTTCTCCCTAACCCGTGCAAAGCCGGGTATTCAGCTAGTATATACATATATATATATGTATATATATATATATGCATATATATATATATATATATGCATATATATATGCATATATATACATATATATATACATATATATATATATACATATATATATATACATATATATATATACTATATGCGTGTGTGTGTGGGTCGCGGTATTCCAGGAGGTAGAGCGTTCGACTACTGATAGGAGGGTACCGGCACAGGGAGAGGAACTGGCCCCCCTACCCTGCTGAGGTGTGAAGTTCACACGCCCTCGGGCTTAGTACTGGGTGAACTCTTGAACTCTACTATTACTTACCAAACCGACTTTCGGGTTGAATACTGTGTTTATGGTTTATACACACACATATATATATATATATATATATATATATATATATATATATTATCGCAGAAGATCGATTTCCTTCTCCTATTATAATTTTTGCGATTAATATCTTCCCATACTACCCCTACCTTAGCTCTCCTGCTCCCCACTACCAACACACCACCAGGAGGCTGACTCCCATGATTATCAACCGGGCACCATGTTAGTATACCATCGATTTACATTAACCGAATCTAATCATGCAGTCACGAAACATATTTGATAAATACATTAAATAATATTATAGTCAAATTTATTGGAAACCGTTAAACATATTGTTCACCTATTTGGCTGGAATTTCTTGATAGGTTGATTGATTGATAAGTTAATGATTGTAATGGAGCTAATAAAGGCAATAATGAGACATACTACGTATATGTAGGCAATGAGTGAGATAATGAAAAAAATTTTATGACTTCTGATGGGTGCATCATGTTTAATCTTTAAATCTACCAAGATTCACGCAAGAGTTTTATTTAGGAAATTCAGATAAACGACAATGTCTTTCCATTAAGCATTTTTGATTTGATTTAAGGATTTATAATATAATTTTATTTTCTTATATATCACTACAATAGAATTTCTGACAAGTACAAAACATGAAATTTATATTTGTGTTACTGCTATGGAAGTTTAAAGGGTACATTCAAAGCCTCCAGTAAACCCAAACCGTTTCATTGGAAAGACGAGTTTCATAAATTTCAAGGAGCAATGAATCCTTTTAATTTACATGAACTAGGAACCAGATTTTGGTGACGACGATTGATCTATGAAATATCAGAATATGATGTTGAACTATCGAAACCTCGGAAAAAAAGTTACTTATTACCCATTTACATTTGCATGTATTGTTATTGCTCAATAATTTAAGGAAAAATTTTGTTTTATTACTTTTACATATCTCTATTCTGGGCTCTAATTGATAAGACGTGACTGTTTATAAAATGCTGTTCTATTCATTTATGTATTCAGGAGCACAATGTCAAAGCCATTTTCATGACAAAAAAATTACCAAGACGACTATAGGGCCAATTAAATGACTAAACATGAAAGACTTTCAATGAACTTGGACCAATAAATTAGGTTTCCTGAGTAAAAGCAAAACATTTCCTACACTCATTCAACATAGCCTCAACTAAGTATTTACTAAGCGTGCAGTTTTAACTGGTATAACTTTTAGCCTATGCCTCGATAGTAATGTGTTAAAAAAATCAAGGAAATAAGAACGAAAAGATATATTCTGAATAAATATGAGTGTAATCAATCAGTAATGTCTTTTGAGTTCTTAAAACTTACGTAACTCGATTACAGTCTGTGAATCTATTGATCAAATAAAGACACGCTTTTTATTTTATGATTTGTTCCACAGTAAAAATACGAATCTACGGAGTAATGTTGTTCCAAATAGTATCTGTCCTTTCTCAGATGGTAGTGTCATTTTGAGCAGTTAGGATAGATATTTTCTAAGAGTGTCATATTAATATATTTAAAACCGTAAACGACAATTTTTCAGTTTATTTGAATAATAATTAAGATTAAATCTTTTTCATTTAACTCTTTCCTTGAAATGCTCTGGTAAGTCTATTACTCATCAAATATTTAATTAGCCATAAAGAAAACATTTTAATACAATAAATAATTTGCATTGGGTATAAGTAATTCCTAATTGGTTTTCTTCTTCAGTATTATCTTGTTTCAGCTTTAATTTTTGTTTTCATTCATTTTTTCTAACTTTAATAAGGATTTGTATTTGGAAGTATATTTAATTCTATGATTTGTAACCGAATTAGAAATGGAATTTGAGGTTGAAAAATTTTTACCAAAACCTACATTTGAAAATTACCCAAATTTGCATTAACTCATGCCTCATGAACTGTGAACTATGACACCTGATGCGTGAATTCATAACTGCTGCACAAATACAATTCATAATGCATAAACGCTGTAAAATTTTCATTTCTACCTCATAAAGGATTAGCACGCTTCAAAGGGTCTCGATGTATTTCAGGTTGGACAACGGGTTTACTCTCAATAATAGTGTGCGCTGTCGGCGAAGTATTTCCATCCACATAACCTCTTTTTCCGGCTCCGAATAGTGTAAATTCTTCGTTTCATTGGCGGCCTTACCTGGGACCTCGCTTGAATTTATTACTCGAGGAGTGCATTTAATTTCCATCCTGAAGTGCAACTCCAAACCCTTGAGATTTTTGAGTGTGAGAGACGTATCGATCGCCTGACAACGAGGTCATGACTTTAATTTCTGGGACAGTTTACAACTACACGGGTGATAAAGGCAGGATCCATAAGAGGTATTGGGGGCAGAGTAGGGGAAATACTTATCCGTCAATGTGGTAATGAAATGTTTACAACTTTCACAAAGTGGGATAGCGTCGTGAATATTTTTACGTATCTCATCAGAAATGCGCTTTTTCTAAGGTGTAAAATGAGATTTTTTCCATTAATGGTGAAACATAGGCGATAGCTTTATTAGAGAGAAAATCCATAAGAAGATTGTTATCTCCTATAAAAACAAGCTTACGAAGTTCATTTTAGGTGCTGCATATGGAATGCAATTCATGATATGCTCATCAAACATTATTATTGGAAGAACTAGCTAAGTGAGTTAAAGTTAAAGTTTAACGGATGAAAATGTTGATTGATTATTACTATCAAATATCTAAGCACTAAGAAATATTTCGAGGAAGGGATAACGGTCACAATAGAGCGAACGCACGCTGAGGTATTTCACGTTTGAAGTTTTTAGGAATTAAAAATAGCATTTTGGAGGAAGATGCAGGGAGGTAGGTATGAAAGGGCAGGCATGTGAAGTAGCGTACTTTCAATGGAAGACTCGAGGTGATCTTATTCTACGGATGGGCACCGCACTCGCAGCATTCTCTATAAAGTACTCAAGTAGGGGCCGGAATACCAATGACTAAGCCAATGTCCCATGGGAAATGAACTCAAAACTTCTGACTGGGGAACCTGTGAGCCAATCTGATTTGCATGGCTCTCATGGCATTACCATCAATCCGCCTCACCGAGCTCTTTGGTGTTTAAATTTTTAATGCTCTCGGAAAAATTTACTTTTCGTTTGGCTATGGTTTCCGTCATTGTATATCTTTGCATACATTGTATATCCTCGCGTTCTTCACAGCCTCATGTCGTGAAAATGGAGATTTTCAACTGATAAGGAAAACAAATATCCACATGGATTTTTTCGAAACAGCGAACAAACGTTTATTAATATGACATACTGTAACCTTATTTGCAATCGGAAATTTTACCTGATTTTTTTCCAGAGTCTCAGGAAAATTACAATTTTTCTGTTGGAATAATAATTTTTGTCTCTTTCAACGTGAGAATTTAAAATGCAAGATTTGTTCTTTTTGATAATCTTTAAATTACTGTTAACGTGGAGAGTTGAATTATTTACTTGTTCGTAGACTCGTGATCACTTTATTAATATTATGCATCATTGTGGATTTTCCACGCACTGACTAAATTCAAATTAAAAACATAGGCATCCCATGATTTTTAATTGAAAAGCACATTCTGAAATTTTTATAAGGTTATAGAAGCCATTTCAAGTGAATAAAAATAGTTAAAATAAATTGCATTGCATATATCAAACATAACATACGATAATGCAAGAAATTTTTGAATTTTGAGTAAATGAAATAAGGATTAACACCTCCTCAACATAAATTGTTATAGCTAAACATGTATTATTTTGAATGACTTGATATCAAGTGGAAAAGTGCTTTAATCAGTTTCTCTATTGTAATCTTTAACTATTTCATTAAAATTTAGAATTAGAGTAACCTCCAATTTCCTTCTACTTTTCTTCGTATGAATTTTTTTATATAAGCTTATTATTGTCTCTTAATGGTTATTCCTTTTTATTTAAATTATGTATATTTTATTTGTCATGAAAACAGTTTCCTATTATGATGGTATTTCTATACAACTTGTCAACAGGCAGAATTCCTAATTTTTAAAAGATAGTTCTTCCATCTAGAATATTTGTATTTTTTATCTAGCTTCAGTTATTTTCCGTAGGATTTTTTGCAGGTTATTTTTTAATATATTAATTTTTGCAGAACCAGTGGGTCCCCAGACGATTATGACATATCTTAAAATACTCTTAACCGGTGGAAAATCCACTATTTTGATGACATTCAAACTTACAAAACTAGTAATGTAGTTAACTGGACGTAGGATGTAATTTAATTTGTTATATATTTTTGAAATATGTTCAAAAGTTAATATTTTGATCAATGATTACACCCAAGCAATTATATTGATTTGCTCGTTCCAGCTATTACATTTATTGGTGGGATAATGTAGGCAGCAATGTGAATGAATCTGTAATTGAATATCAATGACGACAAAGGTTTTTTGTTTCACAAACATGACTTTGGACTTTTTTCTCATTGATAACGAGAGCATATACTCATTTACTAATATATTTAAGTCAAGTTTCATGCCCTAAAATAGCTACTTATAGTTCCCTATGCTTTGATATGAGTACTACGCCATCAGCATAAAATTGTTTAACTAATAGAAGTAATAATTGAATTGTAATTTACTGCCAATTGTAATAACCTCTCAATACTCCAAAAACAATCGGCGGATAACTGCATAAATGCGCTCAGTGCCATGAAACATTTTTTTCATTTTGGCTAGCATTCACTCAGGGCCTTATGAAGTTATTATTCTTCGTCGTGAGGATGTATATATACTCGAGTGTAATTTAAATGTACAGAGTTAGTTATGGCATTTTAGTCATTATATTTTTATGTGAAAAAAATTGACAGCGCGTTTGCCCCTGGAATCCTTTTAAGTAAATTTAAAGTTTTTCACCATATGTCCCGAGGTCCGAAAATTAGAAGTTACAACGGCCAAGCTCAAACCAACGAGTGTTGGGTAAGTAGGTGAGCACGTTGTCAATCTGGCTGATTCAGCCAAAATAATTTCTGGCTATAAATTACATACATTCGATAAATATTTCTACACATATTACAATTAATAATTAAATAAGACCAAAAATGTATACGTTCTTTACTGAGTGTTTCCATTATTATATAGGCATCGTAAGTAGACAAATCGGCATCCTTCAATGCTTTTTAATCGGAATGAAATAAGTGGCAAATGATTAATATTTATATTAATCCCATATTAGCTTTACGGAATTGTCAGCTTATACATTTTTCATTTGATTTTGAATTAGTCGTCTCATTTTTTCCAGCTGACGTTTGATCACATTGATCTTTGTGATGGAACCTTTTATTGGTGTGCAGCTGAACATAATTTCACTCCATTGGTGATTTCGCATTGTTTACCCGGCGCAGTGTCTATCCCGGATCGGTGTCTTCATCGCTACTTTGACCAAAAATGAAGCAATATGCATTACGGAAGAGGCTATTTTCTTTGAATAGAATATATAGAGGCTAAGAAGAAGATATTCAAAAATTAAGTATGGAAATAAAAAGCGGGCAGCTGAAAATTAATCCTCCTCTGCACGTGGCTCTGGTGATGAGCCCGCCCTCACGTTCAGCGGCAAATTATGAGCGTCGTTCGTCTCAGAGGAGAAAAAAAAACCGTTAAATCGTGCCTCCCGTGCTTAGCACGTGTGGAGGAGGAGTGCGGAATGAGATTACGGGTTTGGGAGGTGTGTAGTTTGGGGGGTGCTCGGTGACTCAGGTGGGGAGGGTTTGGGGAAGAGGGAGTAAAGATATAACGGTGTGGAAGGGAAGGCTAGCATATCGGCATCAGGAATAGATTTTGGGGGTGGGTTGAAGTGGTGGGAAAGGAGGACGGGAGAGACAGCATGAGTCGCGAGAAGAGGATGGAGTCCACGGGGTTAAAGGAGGGGTAGAATTTATGGGTGAAGGCGTGAGGCTGGGATGGGTAGACGAGGAGATCCCGGAAAATTCGCCTCCTTCAGACGGAAGGAGGAAGGCGTGCCTGCGTTAAGATTGGTTCATTACTAGAGGAGATGAGTCTCCGGCTGACGGCTAATAGTTATTTACGGCTGGATCGCGGAGGGAGCGATGCCTTCTCCGTGGAAGGTTTACAGGGCGAGGCATTTAAAGTGGCACCGAAGTAGCGGAGAGCCTGCTGATGCATAAGTGTAGAAATTTGTTTGTTAACCCCTTTTATGCGACATTTTCCGCTATTATTTTTTTTAATTTCAAATTTCAATGCAAGGAATACGAAATAAAATGAGTATGGCAGTGTCACATGATTTTTCGGCAGGTATTTCATTTTATTTGTCAAATGAAAAATAATTACAAAACAGCGCTGGTAAGAAATAACATGACGAATGATACGTTCTTAAAACTAATAACCCTAATAATTGATGATTTATACGCACACACATATATATATACATATGTATATATATATATATATATATATATATATATATATATATATATATATATATATATATATATTTATTTATTTATTTATTTATATATATATTTATATTTATATAATCTGGCACCGTGTACTGCATTGCAGATAGACAGAAGAGGGCAAAGAGTCGAAATATATGAGTATTGTATGATCACGTCGGTTTCATCGTTGCATTGGTCTAGTACAGAGGATTTATTTATTTAAGTACCCTTTAGCCACCAGTAGGGTATGTGGCAGGGGGTGATTACACACCAGGCTAATTTTGACTCAAATATGACCCTAATAATAAATATTATTATGATCCCCTATCGTTCGTGGAAAAGATAACATCTTAAATATACACTTAATGTCTCTAATTTTACTAACTTGATCCCTCCTATCGTAGGAAGATGGGGTAATATACATTTTCAACATCGCCACCAAAGAAACGGCTTTCCAATTTATGCGAGAGCTTCAATCTGTAATTTAACCTTCGCTCCGTGAGTGAGCCTAGCTGCTCTAATATTTTGGATACGCTACTACGTTTATCATATCAACGTTTTACCAACGTAGCTTCTCTACTCTGCACGTGATCCAATTCGACAATCAATCCAAATTCGTAAGGATCCCATATACTTGCAGTATATTCCAAATGAGGCCTAACCAATGACATAACATTTCTCTTTATGACCTTGTCATCACATTTAGTGTCTACACCTTCCATTTCGGTGTTCCCAATGCAGTGCGCACTCGTTTGGGAATTGATCTTTTTCTAAAAATGTATGACTACGCACTTTTTTAAGTTTAATTCTAATTTCCAAGTATCGCACCAGCGTTATATCGCATTAGTGATTTTATAGACGGACTATATAATGCTAAGTTTATGTTGACACACTTTTTTGTAGTACTTATTTCATTTAGTGAAACAAGGTAATACATATTTGGAATATTTTATATTTCTTTACCATTAAAACCCATTAATATAAATATTACTAATTTTTGAAATTTTTTCTAATATCCTCTTATAAAAATGGTTTTGCTCACGTCATATTTGAAAGCAAATACGTGGGACCCCTTAATAGCTGCAATATTCGTAAGAATAGGAGAGACATTTTTAATCTTCCATGATAATTTTGCGAATGATCCATTTAGAGCAAAGATTTTGGCATGCTCGTAGGCAGATATTAGAGTTGGTGAGATGTTGTTGAACGAAAAGATTCATGGGGGATTTTAAGGGGATAAAGGTAATAATGAAAGGGTCTGATGTTCCCGAAAGAGATAGGCAAGACGTCCAAGTTAGAAAGAGGGCAAAGTTCAATGAAGGTAATGAAGATGTCCTGAGATTACGAAGGAGTGGATGACACTGAAATTGGAAGGATGGAAATGGCAGCATATTCGCGGAACCAATTTCCACGGCTTGAAATCGTACTCCAAAAGAGCATATCGATGAAAATCACTTTACATTTCGTGCCTCACGTCATTAACTTTAACGGAGTCATTTTCCTTTCCTGTTCACATGTTAATTTTTATTAGAAAAGTGATGCGACCCCTTAAGTGTACAGATCATTAATGACATTATTATTTTATGTCCTCCAAATTCAAATCTTACTAATTGGGTCTGTACCCAGTTAATGAGTTTTAAAGTTGGATACTTCCATTCCCTTGTTTGGCGAATCTATCACACGAATAGAAGTGGCATATTTAACGCAGTGATGTTTTGACCAATCAGAAAAAGTAAGCTTAGATCTATGCCTATGTCCATATCTGAGACTAGCCGTGTGCATATAAACGATATGGTTTCAAATCCTAAATATAATCACCCTCGTATCATCCTATTATTTTTTATAATATTTGTTCAATAAATACTGATCTTCAGATGTTTGTTTTATGTATTAAAAGTAAAATAATATATATGTATAATATATTGATAAATATTAATTTTATCATAAATTGATAATTTAACGGCATATTGTATATTTGATACAAATTTCATTGATGTGATTCTAGCAATACGTTAATCGCAGCCGTTGAAATTTGAAGCATTTCCGATCCCTTCGAGCTGTGGAAGATATAACACACCATAGTTAGTACCCTGCGCGAGCCCACTCTCTAGGGTGTGTGGTAGGGAGGGGGTGAATACACATCAGACTAGTTTTGACCTGAATATAACCCTACCGCGGTCGGACAATATTTCTGATCCCTTATCGTTCGTAGAAAAAATGACAACTTAAATCTGTCTTCCACTGCTGTCTTGCGAGGTCTATATTATTCTGAAAGGACAATTTTTTAGAATTAAAAACTCTAAAATCTCCAGGACGGTTAGAGGCGTCATTTTGTGAAAGCGATTTCTACTGGAAAAGAAAAGACTTTCTTTCCCATGCTTTATGATGCATGACCTAGGTGTCGACTTATTAAGTCCTGATGATGACTTCGTGAGTCAAAATCTATGTCGTGCATAATAAAACGCATGAGGAAAAACAAAGTATTTTCTTTTCCAGCTCCATGATCTCTCTTTATTAAACACCAATCTTATTTGTGCATAATGAATATATTTAGCCGATTCCAGCTTTTGAGTTTTCTAACTCACAAATAAAAAAAGATTTTTATATTTATTTTTATCACTTACTTTTGCCATATTTTATAAAAGATATCTTATGTTATATACAACTAATAATAATTATAAGTCAACTGTAGACAATTTTTCTTTTGTAAAACGATAGCTAGCTAGTATAATACGAATGCTATTGAGCCATCGAATTTCAGCCTGATAAGAAATGCTACTTGATTTCTCCTTCCGCGAGTTTGAAAGCCCTTTACTCCTGACGCATCGGGCTTAAGTAGCAGAAGAATATTGAGGGAAATAGGTGATGGAATAGTGATGGAAGACGGGCTATCAATTATGGGGCTCTCATTTCCCGTCCGTCTCTCTGACTTCCTGCGCCGTCCTGCTGCCGAGGTCAAGATTCCGCCAGCATCCTCTTTCCTCGCCAGTTGCCCAAACCCTTCCCAGTCACGCCGGCCCCTTAGTGATGATTGGGTTTCTTAATCTACTTTATGGTTCTGATATAATTTCCGGACCAAAGAAATACTTTAACAACCAAATTATAAGCGTTCATTTTTTTGCATTTACTTCCACTAATATCAGGATAGGTATCCCAGCTAAGGCGAAATTATTAATTTGTAGATTTTTGTCATTAATAATTGCATATAAATAACATAGGTTGATAGGATCACGTCTCTTCATATAAGCAGCTGTTTCAGCTAAGTTACGACAAAAATTCAGGTGTCAATATACATACTATATTCCGGGGAATGGAAAGTGAAATTCTGAAAGATATCGGTAAAACACCCTTTAATTGCCACACGCATTCGTCTTAATGCCTATAATATATAAGATAATTTTGTCTCGAAATTGATACGAGTTAGTATCATATAGTATTTATAATATCATCATCATCAGTAGTATTATCCATTTAGTAATACTTTCATAACTAACATAGGAAAATAGCAGATGAGTATATGTTTGATTCCAATTTGTTAGCAGTATTCTTCAAGCACTCGCGCAACTATTGCTCAAAGTTGTTTCAAATTAAAATGGTCCATCAATATTTTTAGAAGTCAATTCATAAGAGCTGTTGTGTAACAGAACATACGAGGGTCATCCGGAAAGTAGTACCCGTTCGTGAAATAAAGACACAAAAGTAAATATTAACAAACATAAAAAATTTTATTTGAAAGAGGATACTTTAAACTACTTCTCAACATAATCTCCAAGCAAATTAAGGCATTTGTCATAACGTGTAACAAGTTTCTGTATTCCTGCTGCATAGTCCTTCGCCGCCAGCTCATTGAGATACGCGAGGGACCCATCTTGCACAAATTTTTGCATAATGCAGATGGTGTTTAACAATTTCATGAACAATTGTTCGAGAAACATTGGGAAAATGCTCACAGATGTCATCAATTGTGACGCGCCGATCGTTCCTCACGAATTCGTCAACTGAGCTCACCAGTTGGTCTGTAATGACAGACGGTCTCTCCGAACGCTCATCGTCGTGTGTGTTCCCCCTCCCCATGTTGAAGTTGCGACACCACCGCCGAACAGACGACTCGTCCATTACATTGTCTCCATACACCTCCTTTAATTGGCGATGAATATCACATGGGCGAACGTTTCTTGCATTGAGGAATTTAATCACTGCCCTCACTTCACAACTGGCGGCGTTCTCAATTTTTTTAAACATTGTAAACAATCACAGAAACAACACAGGCAATGCTAGCGTCACGCAACTTGGCTCAGAGAAGGCAGACAAGCCACTGAAGCTATCTGACCTCGTCCAGCGGCTACTCGCGTCGTCAGCACTTCATGCGGCACGAACGGGTACTACTTTCCGGATGACCCTCGTATATTCATTTGAATATATTGAATAATGTATCAGCATACAAAGCTTTAGTGCATATTAAATGCTCCGAGAAATGGTGTAAGATAGGCTGTGGGAATGTATTTATATGATTTTTCATATTCATGGAATGAGTACTAAGATCCTTACCGATTATCTATTCATTACAGGGATCTAATAAATTAATTTCATATGAACTAGATACCCAGCGGGGAAAACTGCTTTAAGTGGGTAAAACCGAAACTTAACTCTTTCGCTTTTCTTACCACTAAAATTCCCGGGCATTATACGACCTTTAACCTTAAAGCAAAGGAGCTTTTTTATTTGTTGTTTCTTTTCCTCATTATAAGTTTCGAGAAACTTTCCACGAATCATGATTTGGAATGTGGTTCATTGTGACCACCTCATAAATCTTTGGCTTCCCATAGTGATCCTGCCTTTATTTTACATAAATATTTAGCACTTTATCTCTCATACATTTTTTTAATGGTTTCAAACCATAGATGGAGTATAGAGGAAAAATAATTTTTTATTTCCTTCAAACATCCAATTTTGATATGGAAATAATTTCAAACTTACGGTACGCCTGATTTATTATAATAATTATTATTATCCTAAAATGAATGTTATTCGAAGTAATATCTTGAAATGAGCATCATCGCCTAGCACACCTTATGATCAATCTTGAAAATGACAAATCCTTTAATTTACGTATACTTCCCATTTTCACTTTTATTGCCTGCCTGATAAGTCATAAAATTTATAATATTAGGTGAGGTCTGATATTATGACTACTTTTTTCCTACAGTTGTGCATATCTCAAAATCAAATGTTAACCTGCGGAGACACACATTCATTATCGCTAGGAAATTGTGATATAACTGCCTAGGGGATTGGGTTTTTACATTTGTGATCTTTTTTAACTGCGTCTGTCTATTGCTGCATATCGACTATAGAATGATCCCAGCCCAGGATCCTTTCGATTCATAAATTTTCGAGTCAAGAAAAAAATGAAATTTATTTTAATCGGAGTACATTTGCACTAATTATAAATACTTAAGCAAACATAAATTGTTTGTACTACGAAAACCCCGAGATTAAAATGCTTTTTACTTCCGAAATCTCTATGAGCTCCATTCCTTTTTTCACGTCTATCTAATTGAAATCTTCCAAATTTAGCAGTTCAGCTACTAGCATCACGTTATATCTCCGTAACTCCTAGTTTCTCATTTTAGTTATAGCATGTACCTACGCTATCAAAATTTTCTTTCCCTCATCTTCCTATTTTATCCTCTTTCTAGCCTTTCTCTCTTCCCAATTATATTATCTTATCTCATTTCCGTAAAACCTCTAAATGCTCTATCTATTATTGAAAACTTATTTGATGAGAACCATATGCACCAAAGATTTTTGTTAGTACTTATACGAATAAAAATTACAACATATTAGGTTCAACATGGATTCCTCTTCAATTTTTCCACTCAAAAATACTCTCTAAATTGAGATAGTTATAAATCGAGGCCCTCAGGGAAAGTTCTTAAGAATACGTTACCTTCACTCATCAATAAATGCAATTTTCGCCACACGAATGTGTTCAGTAGCTATATAACTAGGAAAACATCTTGACACTTTCCATATTGCTATCATGAAAAGCGTCCACATAATAATGGGGACTCAAACGGGGACACCCTTTTGATTCTCATTTGGCTCAAAGCAAAGATACCACATTGGTCTCACATAAAAAAATTTCCCTCGCATGATCAGCAACTTATGTGCGGTGTCTGTATTTGTGTATTTTTTTCAAATTGAATTTATCTACTTTGCTTGGTTCACCAATTTTCAGTAACAGATTGGAAGGATCGTTGCCCATTAAAACCAGTAGACGGTAGTAATCATGTGTCCTCATGAAATCATAGAGTTAGCAATAATAATATTCCGTTGATTCTGTGAACCGATACAATCTATGACAATTAAATAACCTTTATTCGCCACAGCTATCTGTAATAGATAAATATTTATAAAAATTGAACACTTGAAGACATGCAGACTAGTTTGGCTACGATATATGTATAATAAACAGTTCTTGTCCAATACGAAGGTAACAATTCAACATTCCACAAATAATTGTCTCACGAATTAACTGATACTTCATTATTTATTAAGGGTTTGAAAATATATTTGAAAGTATTATAATCCGTGGCAGAGGAATTTAAGGAATAAAATCAATTGTGGTATTCTATTTATCAAAATACTTTCTAGTTCTCTAACTTAAAGGACAAGGGTTTAGGCTACGGAATTAAGTGCTACTTGAAAGCATGGCTAGACCTAACATTGAACTAAATTTTCCATTTAAAAATATTTTTCCAATGAGAAAGAGGTTAGTTTTACAAATATCTGGGAGAGAAAATAACGTTAGGATAGATCAGTGGTTGCATAAACTGAAGCCCAAGGGTCAAGAGCAACGAATCTTATCATTCTTTATCTCCATTAATGTTGTTGTGGAAAGTAAAAAGACCAAGAAAGGAGACAGATTAAGTCTGGGGGCATTGTTTCTTAATACCAAGGGTCAGCAAGATTCCTCTTACATTATTTATATAAGTTTTCGAGTGAAAACATTTCCGAATGCCCATTCAGAGATTTCCGCTTTCTGATAATCTATTTGCGAATTTTCAATCCTCTATCAATAACTCACTTTATGCAGCACAATAATTTCTCCAATTTCCAAAATCAAACTCTTTGTAGAATATGTAGAGGTTTACTTTAGTCTGGTGTATTATCTCAACGCCCTTGAAAAGGTACATCTATCATACCATTTTTTAATTGGGTATATTCTCATGCTCGCGAATCAACTATTTCTAATTTACTTATTTTTTCATTATGATCATAGCTGGTAATAATTCGCTATTAATTCAATAAATAACATAAAAATGTTCAATTGAATTGAGATTTTTGAAAATTTTTCGTTCTTACTCTACGATATTATATTTTTCACCAAGTAATATGTGTGGATGTTATAATTATTTTGCTTTAAATAACATTTCTACTAAAACATTATTAAAGGTAAAATAGCGATGGATTTTTCAACGGTAAAATTTTAATTTTCCAGAGCTGTTTATTTCCCCACCATCATATATCATCAAAGTACGAGAGCATCTCATTTCTTCTGTAATTTTCCGCATTAATTAGATTGTAATTTTGTAATGACTACGGTTTTAATTCAGCTTTTCAGAATAGACTGAAATGTGAGCATAAATTAGGTCAATAGATTAATATTAAACATATATATCCTTGAATAAATTCGTGTCCGCAACGGAGTACGGCTTTTAGTCAACCATCAGTATTTTCAAATGCGTGACATGAAATATTGAATTTTTTTTAATCATACTTTTGCTCACATTAAAACTATGGTGTGTTGGAACTGCAGCATAGTAGCCGCTAGAGCGTGGGCATGTTCATCTATTGATGTTTTTTTCGTAAGGTTTTGTTATCGCGGGCGCAATTCCTGTTTCCACTTCGTAAGCGTTGAAGGTGAAATGCCCCTGGAAGTGGGCAGACAGAGCAGACAACATCCAGCGGTGGAAACTCTTATTTAGTGTTTAATCAATCTAAGTGACGCGAGTGGATTCGACCAATCCAGCAGTAGTTAAATTAGCGGAAATAATGGCATTCGAAATTTCTTGAGAAGAGCCTTTGGTAGTAATGATATGTGCCGGGTGGGATCGTGTCCTTCCATTAGCGCCGCTCCATCGCGAAAATGGACTACCTCATTCCTTTCTCCTCCTCCGTCAGCTCTTCCCCACTCCTCCTCCCCCCGCCCCGAGCTTCCCTATGTTCATTGACTGGCACACGGTGGCCCGGTGGAAAACGGGCCTCTCACATTTCCTTCGCTCGACTGCGCTCGCCCTTTCACAAAAATGTGCACAACACAAGCCGGGCTTCTAAACGATCAGAATGCGCGCACGCTTTTCCCTTCCAAACTCACCCAACCAACACTCACCCCACTCTCCTCCCACCCAGCTTCCTTCCTCTGCCCCACGCTGCACTTACGGGCTGCCACCTTACGAGTGGTTGAGCTCGTGGAGATTTTCGAGGAGGGAGGAATTCCGGAATTTTCCCGGTGAGTTCTCACACTCGACGTCTGACATCCTAACTGAGCAACGGGTCTTACATCACCATGTATTATCAAGCGTACGATGTTCCGTTTGGTTTTTTTCTTTCAACTGAGGCGCCCACCTTAGTGGTTGAAAATCCCCGAGAGAGAGGGTAAATTATAGGAATTGTGGCTGGAGACGATTTATTTGGCGGACTTACCATGCCAGTAGTAAGACCTGTCGCGGAAATTATCTCTGATTTATTTGTCCGCAAATATTCCTCGCGCGCTAGTAAAATTTATCGTACTATAAATTTTCATTTCATGTAAAGTTTCATTGATTTTGAATTAGTATACATAAGGAATCTCATTAGCAAACCGTTTTATAAAGTGCGGAAATACTATTAGCAAAATCATATAAGATTAAGGACACGTTGAATCGTAAGGTAACGCAATCATTTTTGCCGTCTTTGAGGAACACTGCATTCTTTCTCAATCAGTGCCACTTTCTCAACACCTGACATTCATTTCATATATCATAATTTTCTGTGTTTCCTCTCCATGGCTTCATCCCTAGAGTATTTTGGCAGTGCTTTTTCTCTATTTAAACTCCTTAACAAACAGTTTATCTCGTGGTATGTCCAATTTATTTTTCTCTTATGTACGTTGCAATTTTTTGACGTACCTACGATGTGTCTACTCTTCAATTCATTCCGTAAAATTCTGTACAGGTAAATGAAAACGTCTCTTCGTTAATTTAAAGAATTTTTTCATACCACTCGGGGCATTCAAGGTCCGGAAAAGGCATGCCCACGGAACACAAAATAAGGCGAAAGTTGGCTGTCCCGACTTCATCTCAAAAGCCGTTCATTCGCGCATCTCACCCCGTTAATTTTTCACGTAGCCATTTTCACGATTAACGTCTCTCAAAGTATACATGGTGCCCGCGTGGAAGCAATCCAGTAGTCGCTTATCGTGGTCTTTTCCATCTCAGAAAAGGAAGGGGGAAATTTTGAGATTCCCTGTAGGGACTTTCATGGCGAAGACAGCAAGGAGTATTTAGTGATACAGTGTGTGGGATTTGATTCTTAGCGTTGGAGGGATAACGCTTGTCTCATAGATTTGTGCCCAACTTATCCAGTTAATAAATTACTCTGGACTTCTATTATTTTGTCCACGTTTTAACAGGAGCTAGAATAGAAAATCGGGTGTTAGGAGAGGTATTCGTATATGTTCTCGCTGCTCGAGGTTTATGTATACACACACACACACACGCACAAATATATATATATATATATATATATATATATATATATATATATATATATATATATATATATATATATAATGTATTATATATATTAATTAACATGGATATACTAGATATAAGGATCTACTCGATTTCACCTTCTCCACCATTTCTGTCCTCGTCTTTTAATTGTGTTCCTATCCCTTTTCATTATATCTGTATTCATGTGAATATGTTTTTACAATGTGGCTGGATTTCTTATTTATATACACACACAATCCCAAGCACATTTACTCAACGTCCCTGTCATTAGCTCTCTTCTACAGTGAAAGCCTCCTTGTCTAGTACAATTCTTCTCCTTAGGTTCCCACTACTTTGATCATTTTGGTCCAAAACACTTCCGAGATACGTAAACTGTTCCACCGACTCTAATATTTGCCCTTCTACGAGGGTCATCCGGAAAGTAGTACCCGTTCGTGCCGCATGAAGTGCTACCGACGCGAGTAGCCGCTGGACGAGGTCAGATAGCTTCAGTGGCTTGTCTGCCTTCTCTGAGCCAAGTTGCGTGACGCTAGCATTGCCTGTGTTGTTTCTGTGATTGTTTACAATGTTTAAAAAAATTGAGAACGCCGCCAGTTGTGAAGTGAGGGCAGTGATTAAATCCTCAATGCAAGAAACGTTCGCCCATGTGATATTCATCGCCAATTAAAGGAGGTGTATGGAGACAATGTAATGGACGAGTCGTCTGTTCGGCGGTGGTGTCGCAACTTCAACATGGGGAGGGGGAACACACACGACGATGAGCGTTCGGGGAGACCGTCTGTCATTACAGACCAACTGGTGAGCTCAGTTGACGAATTCGTGAGGAACGATCGGCGCGTCACAATTGATGACATCTGTGAGCATTTTCCCAATGTTTCTCGAACAATTGTTCATGAAATTGTTAAACACCATCTGCATTATGCAAAAATTTGTGCAAGATGGGTCCCTCGCGTATCTCAATGAGCTGGCGGCGAAGGACTATGCAGCAGGAATACAGAAACTTGTCACACGTTATGACAAATGCCTTAATTTGCTTGGAGATTATGTTGAGAAGTAGTTTAAAGTATCCTCTTTCAAATAAAATTTTTTATGTTTGTTAATATTTACTTTTGTGTCTTTATTTCACGAACGGGTACTACTTTCCGGATGACCCTCGTATTTTAATGATAAGCTTAACTTTTCTTTTTCTGGAAAATTGCATGATCTTTGTTTTATTTATATTAATTCTCATCCCATATCTATGGTACTGCATTTCCAATTCATTCAGCATTGCTTGGAACCCTTTGACTGACTGAGAAACTAAAACTTGATCATCAGCAATCCTAACTCATTTTACGAATCTCCTTCCGAATTTCATTCCTATCTCCAGTTCTTCCCATGCCTCTTTTGAACAGCAACGGTGATAAAGGGCAACCCTACCTTACACCTCCTCCTAACATTTCTCATCTGGACTCTCCGTTCCCCACTCGCACCTTAACAGCCTAATACATATTTGGTTTGCGGATTAGCCTCCTGGCCTTCTAATCTATTCCATATATTCTTCAAAATACTCATTAGTTTTTCCCAGTTAACTCAAATAAAAGCCATTTTGAAATTCACGAAACAGACAAACACGTCCTGATTGTATTCCATATTTCTCCCGATTAGTGACCTCATTAAGCAATGGTATCGCGCGTGACTCCAAACTTTCTAAACCCAAACTGATCGTCCCCTAAAAAATAATTTGCGCTGCTCTTAATCCTTTAGTTGATGGTCTTGAGAAACGATTTTAAATATATTATATATATATTGTGTAAACATTGTTGATCTCACTATTATGTATGATATTGCGGTTGGTGACCTAACACCCCCCGCCACACGCCCTTACGGCGGCTTGCGGGGTATTATGTAGATTATGTAGATGTAGATATTGTATGTAGGTAATTTTGGTGCCAAGCATGTATAATTTAGTTTTTATTACTCAAAATTAAAAAAGTGTATACCTTAGCTACTGTAGACATTAGAAATCGAATATACGAAGACATTAGAAATCGAATCTACGAAGAATATACACTAAGGCTATCATCGTCCATCACATCTGACCCAAAAACATTCTGGTCGTTTGTCAATCGTCGTCGTAATCGCCCGCAGATTCCCGTTGCTGTTTCTTATGGCAATGCTAAAGCTGTGGGACCTGAAAGACCGAACTTATTTCTGAAATTCTTCACGGAATGTCTGACTCCTGCTTTTAACCCTCCCGTCTCTAGCGATCTTTCCCTCACTCCAAGTTGTTGCTACTCTTTATCCCAAATCCAAACCGATTCCCGGGAGGTTTTTAAATTCCTTTGTAAGATCCCCCTCCGTCGCTCCCCTGGCCCCGATGGCATAAGTCCTATATTTGTACGCAACTGCGCTTCCTCCCTCTCTCTTCCCTTAAGCCTCTTATTAAATCGCTGCTTTTCCCTCGGTACTTCCCCCCCCAATGAAAATCCGCTAATGTTATCCCTATTCTTAAAAACTGGAATTAAAAATGAAATATCTAACTATCGCCCTATCTCTTTACTACCTATTCTTTCTTCTGTTTGCGAGAGGATTATTCTCAACAGACTTTATTATTTTACTTCCCCTTTTCTGTCTAGCAACCAACATGGTTTCCTTCCGGGCAGGTCATGCTTGACCAATTTAGCACTTTTTCAACACCACGCTGTTAGTGCGATAACAAGTAAGACTCAATTAGATGCCATCTTCTTGGATTTCTCAAAAGCCTTCGACTCCCTCAATCATAACCTCCTCATTAATAAACTCAGTCAGCGTTTTAACGTTCATGGAAACTTTCTCAAATCACTGACCAGCTTTCTTTCGAATAGAAATCAGCGAGTAATACTATCTGGCGCCTCATCTCCTTGGTCCTCTGTGACATCTGGAGTTCCTCAAGGTAGTATTCTCGGACCATATCTTTTTAATCTGTACATTGATGACTTAGCTTCCCTAGTCCCGACCTCCCTAGCCCACACGTTACTATATGCCGACGACTGCAAAATTTTTAAGGAAATTAATTCCCCCACGGATTGCTACCACCTTCAGGAGGCTTTAAATAAAATTTCAGAATGGTGCAGCACATGGATGCTAAATTTAAACTCAAATAAATGCAATACTCTAGTTCTCTCCCTAAAAAAATCTCCTCTTACCTTTAACTATACAATTAATTCAGTTCCTCTGAATCGTGTTGCTTCTGTCAAGGATCTTGGTGTATTAACTGATCGCAAACTAAATTTCTCAGGTCATATCAAAGCAGTTAAATGCAAAGCCATGTCTCTTCTAGGTCTACTTTACCGCTACACAGAAATAAAAGATGTACAATCTCTAACCGCATATTTCTCAACCATTATCTTACCATTAATTACCTACTGCTCCCCTATATGGTCAATGTCTGCCCTATCTAACCTTAATACCCTTAACACGATAACTAATTTTTTCAGTAAAATTGACAAGTACAGAGTCCCCCATCTTCGGGACTCGCCCACTGAATCACTTCTTTCCTCGCTCTCGATTTGTAATCTCTCCACTCTACGTCTAAAATCCGATTTAAAACTCATGCATAACACCCTTAACTCCATTAACGACTGTCCTGAACTAATTTCCCTTATCAATTTCAGAGTTCCCCCCCGAGTTACCCGCGATCGCTCTTTATTCCACCAACCCGTTCCCAGATTGTCCCTCACCAAACGGTCCCTTTTCTTCCGTCTCCCCGCTTTACTGAATTCCCTTCCCGAAAGTATTGACCCCCTCTCACTCCCAGCCAACACATTTATAAACCTTTCTCTGACACATCTCTCACACCTCCCTCAATAGTATAGTCTTGTTGATGTTTGTATGTTTGTGTCCTTATATGTTCCTGTTATATGTGTCACTGTAAATTGGCAATCCTGCTGTATGTGCACAATTTTTTACTAAATACTAAATACTAAAAATCTTTTTCTACAATCAGCAAATCAAAAATAATGTTCTTTTAACTGATACAATTTTAAAAGCTTTTTCTATTCATAGATATATTCATTTTTTAATGAAAACTAAGTCATTTTTTATATTTAAAATACTCATCTACGAGAAAGGTCTGCTCTCCTAGAATACAAGTCCTCTGTGTACCAAGAAAAATATGAAGAAATTCCGCTCCTGTTGTATTAGCTTGAAACCTGGTAATATTTCTGATGAGCTCTAATCGCGTTCCAAGCTAGGACAAAACCTGGAGTTATTAGATAAGCGCTACTAAAATCAAACTAAACAAAACATATTATGATTAAATAATATATTAATATATTAAACTTAAATGGCATTTTTTGTGAAAATACTGGAACTCCCTTGGGAGAATCAAGTCCAACATTGTGTTAAATTCCAGCATCAGAGAAGAAGAGATTTAGTGTACACAAAGATAACACCCTGAAAAGTACACACCTGCAGTCTCCCTGGAAGATCTGGTAGCCAAGATAACACTGCTTGTGTAAAGCTGAGAAATGATATTTATACAATTTTTCGCAAATTAGCTAATCACGACTGAGGTATCAATGTTGATATATCATCATCGTGTAAATAAAATGTGAGATATTGTAGTTTTTGGATGGATGCAACCAATACTATATAATATTTACTTACCCATCCTGACAAAAGACAGCCCGGCATCTGATACTGCAATAAGATTATCTTCCAATCCACATACATCCTTACTCCCTTCATTAGGTCGAACGTACCTATCTTATTTCAACTCCTTCTTAGTTTTCATAATGTTCTCTCCTCTAACATAATTTCAAAATTTCATAGCCAATCAAGCTGCTCTGAATCCATTATACATACCTCATTTTGAATTCTCACAGCAATCTTCTCTTTTCCCCTACAATTGCATAAGCCCCATTATACGCCCATAACTTGATCCAACAACCATTTTCTATACCATGCAAATCACAAACCATATATACGAACAGTTTTTAGCATCCTTACTCAACTTCCCAGCCATCAATTCCCTCCTTTTTATGAAAACTTTACCTAAAGCAATTCTCCTTCTTGTGCCCCTGCTACTTTGACCATATTCGTCCGAAACACTTCCGAGATTGGTAAACTATCCCACCCTCTACAATTTTAATATTTAACTTAGCTTTTCTCTTTCTCTAAAACCGCAAAATTTTGTTTTTTCATGCATTTACTTCCAATGTCTATCGCATTGAGTTACCAATACACTTATCAGTACTTGCAAACCCTTGGCTAAATGACTTACTAAGGCTTAATGATCTGCAAACCTAAATAATTTTAATAATACTCCAACCACTTTCATTCCTATTTCAAGTCTTTCATTGCCTCTTTCACCATTTTCTTCACACATAAAAAATACGGGAAATGATTGATACTTCCGCAAAAGATTCATTAATCATACCCAATTCACAATGTCAAACGCCTTTTTTTCAAATCTACGAAACAAACATATACATTTTTATTGTTTACTATGTTCCTTCCCATTAGTAACCTGAAGTATTTAATTATTATGAGGTCACTAATAACTCATTACGCGTGCCTCTCCACGTTCTAAAACCAAACTGATCATCCCGTAATTAGCCATCTCCTCTGCATTGCTTTCTTCCCGGTCATCCCTTGTCCCTAAACCGTTGCACCGTACCTAACTAAAACCTCTTGCTTCGCCTACCGTCGCGTTCCAATTCTCCATCATTACCGCACACTTTCTTCCAAGGGCACTCGCAATTCTTTCATAATTGATCGAATAATCTCTCTAAATCTTCTTCACTAAGATTTCTTGATAGCGCATAAGCCTGAAAGGTGACTAGGTTCATTGATTCAAATATTACTTCTACTATCAATATTCTAAGAATGTAATATACTATACTAATTAAGCATATGCTATGTTTCATTCTCAATGAATGAGAATAATGTTCTTCACAAAAATGTACGTTATCCGAAAAAATGTCTATGAAAGTGATGACTCTTAATAATTTAATAAAGAAACTAAAATCTACCGTTCCAAACCTTATACGGTAGGTAGCTTGGTCACCTTCTTACTGTGAAATAAAATAATCGAAGAAGTCATAAAACAGAGATGCAGCTTTACAATTTCAGCTGATTCAGGAGACTTTCAAAGTCCCTGTGAGCTTAAATACCAACTGCGGTTACCTCAATCGGTCGCATGGCAACAACCACCCTTTTTTTCTCCATTTCTTTTCTAACCTAAGTAAGAGAATATCTGACCCTCGAAGAGAGATCAATTTTTCTTCCTTCGACACTGGCGATCGTGGAATGGAATCGTTGTACCGCGAGCCCAAGGGGAAATACTCCGTATTTTAGGTTTAGAGAAGGTATGGTGTTTGGACTGCTATTTTTCCACATGCTCAAAATTGTTAAACTGGAAACATTTCCCTAATCCGGTTCCAAGCGGGTTAATTGAGTGTTGGGAATACGTTTCAGTTCAAACACCGACAAAAACACAGACTCAAGAAAGTAAGAGGGAGTAAGTACACTTAATCTGGCATTAGATCATGTCACGAAAGTCAATTCTTGCGTTAAGTACCTGTACAGTTCAAAATTAATATAAAATTATTGATTCGGAGAGGAATATAGGATAATGAAGTGTTAAGTTCGGTCTTGTATTTACGATCCTAGCGAAAAGTCAAGATATTTTTTCGACGACATTGAAAAGAAAAAATTATAAATAATTAATTCAAAATATTATCAAAATCTAAGATTTACAAGAGCTGTGTAATCATTTAAAAAAATTGATTTTCTCGAGTCGGAATTCAACATCTCTCACTCCGAGCCGTTGCTCGCTCATGTTCATGGCGTTCCCCTTTCACTCTCGAGCGGCTGTGAATGCTTGTGGTCTTTCACTGCAGGAAGGGTGGGAGACGTGTGTGTCAAGGGTTCCTGGCCGCAGGCCAGGAATACGATCCACCCGGCAGGAAATCAATCGCCGCGGATCGTGCGTTTAAAATCCGTGTGGTCCAGGGTGGATAAGTGAGTGTTGACAACAAATAGGGTCCCGATTCCCTGTTCGGGTGACGGAGATTGTAGCTTTGCGACGCCGCTAGGTTGTCTCCTATGGATGAGGACAAAAATTAATGGCTCCAATGGGGTATTCCCCAAATCTTTCACAGTTTTTCGTACGTTTTAATATTTCTACAGCTAATATTTGCGCGATAGGATGCGTGGAGGTCGAAAATAAAATATTTAGTCTCATTTTCCCTCTCGTGATTACCAAAAACATTTTCAAAGGCGCATTTAATTCCAGTGAAACCTATATATAATGGTAATCATCCAGCGAGATATTGGATTTGATCGGTTAAATTTTAAGGCACGAAACATCAAAATTAAGTTTTGGTAAAATATTAGTTTCTCATTAAAATGAAACGTAACTCAGGTAATTGAGGTATAGTAAAAACAGCCACATAGAATGCAGTATCGAAGTTCGAAATACGAGACTCTCTCGTACTTCTCCACTCATGTGAGACGATCTGCTACCAACGAGAAGAGTATGGATATCCCACCTTAAACTTAATGATGTCAACTATTATAGGTAACTTAAAAATTAAAAAAATATATTTTTCCCAAGTAGGGTTGTTTTCAGTTATTCTACTCATTGATAGCTCGTGGGGAAAAGGATTTTTTTAAATTATCGGTCCTCTATTTGATCTTTGTAATCATATTTTCATTCTCTGCTAACGAAGTAAGATGGGTCTTATAACGTACAATTTGCGACATCATTGCTGTGGATACCAGCTTTTGATTCAACCAATGTAAATAAACCTTCGTCCGTGAACAATGCCACACCAAGTTCCTTAAGTCAAATAGATACGCTACTACAGTCTGATCATCTTCTAATTAATCTTTTGCCTTCCTTTCAATCCTCCTATTTATAATCCTAGTACCGCATTAGTCGTGTAGGAAATCGAATTTATTGATCTATTGCCTTCACATACGGCTGTCATTACCTTTTTTGGTATGAAACTAAACCTAACGAAGTCTTCCCGCAAAATGCTACCTCATAAATTCTACGAATTAACCCATATACACTCTTATCTTTCACGTTTTCTAGATTATATTGTAGTTATGCTAGTTCTTCTGAAGTAGCTTGTAGTTCTTCTAGTAGTTTTTAGTATATTCTAATCTATCCCCACAGGTTATTTCATTTCAAATCCCTAAATGCCCTTTATATTCCTCAATTAAATATTCCAGGCAATAAGCTATCCTTATATATGGCATGTTCTCTATATCTATCTAATGTACCTTGTAAAATATCATCACCATTAATACTAATCTTCATACATAATCATACATAATCTTTTGCATATGGTTCACATCTCTTTTGAATGTTTTCTTGTTCAATTATTTGATAACTCTTCCCTCTTTGTTTTAATTGTCTGCACAGTTTTTCACTTTTTAATGCCCGGTACAGCTACCACCTTCATGAACTAAGCACTCATTTCACGTGCCCTGTGAACACCATTTTCTCGTATGCGTCCTTTGTCACACATCTGTTTCCCTCTATAGTTTCTCGGCTCAGTTTATCAGTCAACCCTCTATACATCCCTCTACCGTATTCCGCGTTAAGATACTTTCATGTATCTTCTAAATCATTTAATCTATAATACATTATTTCCTTAATCTTATCTTAATTATGAATCTTATAGTTTCGTTGGTGGCTTTATATATCCCTCTATGATTATTTGATTTTTTGTTCCCATTTCTCTTTTATTCATTTATTTATTTTGATAATTTCATTCTATTTTATCCGTCTCCCTGTCCTCACTAATAAGTTTCCATCCCGTCTTGGTATTTCTTCCTAATCGTCCTAGTTTCTAATCGTTCCTATTTTCTCTTCTTGAACCTTACCCAATCTTCAGGAGCACTAAATGCTGATCTTACGTGTACTACGCTACAGCTCCCGGAGAACCAAGCTATTTAATTGGTACAATATTCCTAAATTTGTGCCCCACCATTAAATTTCCTAACTGATATAGTCGATTCCCTTGGCATTTCTAGCGTTTATCAGTAAGTCTTTTGGGTCTTAAAGCAATCTATTATAATGATTACACAGTTTCTTCGGCAGAGTTCTACAGGTGTATTACTTTCCCCCACGTTTATTCTTTGCTTCTAAACCGTAGCCTCTTACTCAACGCCATTCCTCATTTTGCCAATAACCGATTTCCAATCCCCTAACATCTCTATCTTATGCCTCCTACCACGTACGACTATTGCTACGATACGTGCTATTACGTACTTCCTCTAATGGATCGTGCACCCTGTATATATCAACCTACCTGTGATTATTTGTCCGCATTTGACCCTGAATAATGACCAAGTTTTTATGTTTAACTATTACTTCTAATAACAAAATTCTATCATTAACTTAATCTACTATGTTTAGCACGCTTCTTTCCACCTTTTTTTTCAATAGAACTACGACCCTTAATTTTTTTCTTCCTCTCAGCTGTATTCGCACATTATCCTGAGATTATTGCTCCATAAATTTTCGTAAATCATCCATCTCACCTCACACAGCCCTAAAATATCTTTATTCCCTCTTTCCATATCCCTCTACATATTTTGTAATTTGATTGTCCACAAAGTAGTCCTAAATATACAAGTCCCTATTCTAACAGGTTTAGAGATCTTCTTCACTGCTGCTATTGAATCCACTCCTCAAGTATATCGCGATACATCGGAAGGGGAATCATTGTTTCTCCGGCTAACGGGAACGAATGAGATGGCCAGTTCACGCATTTTCCAGAATTTCTTTACATTATTGTCTCATTCAAAGGTTCGTTTGATAAGTAAATGAGGTGGTTCATCGCTTCATTGCCAAGTAGGTTTTTTTAGCGTGACAGATCACTTAGTCAGCTCTCCACTATTATTAGACATCTTTCTAGCATCGTCATAAAGGAACAGTCCCTGACTACCTATCGTCCGGCTGCTACTCCTCAACCTATTTGTCTGGCGTAGCCTACTAAGAGCAATTATTACTGCTGCTCCAATTATAGCTGTTAGTGTCAAAAGAACTCACAAGACCATTCACCACGTTAGGTTTTAGTCTATGGGGAGGAATACTACTAAACTTTTTCAATACAACATTTATTTTAGAGACCCCTATTCTGTTCTGCAGGTCTATCCAATTTCTTCCCTTACGTTACTCGCCTGAAATTGTGCTCTCCATCAAAGTCCTCAACATACCATCGCCAAACAAAAAGCTCTGAATTCACCATTTCTAAGTACTTAAGATTCTTCCAAACAATCCAGTCTCCTCCTGCGCTATGCTTATTGCTTCTCTACTTGCTTTCCTAACCGCTCACTATATAATTTCCGTGCCCCACATTCACATCTCAGAAACTACCGATCTACGTCTATTTTCTTGCCTTCAATGAATAGGTTTCCGGGTCGTTCAAAAACAACGCTCCATATAAAAGTTTTTACTCGTCGTTCCATACCATCCTTACGAAACGCAACTATCATCATTTCTTTACCGCACACTATTCTTTCTATTGTCCGAGTTCCTTAATGCTTTGGCGTTCTTGGTTCAAAGAATTCCAAGATAGGTAAGCTTTTCTACCTACCGCATTTTGTGCCCTTCAATTTGAATGTTTAAGATAGCCTTCCTCCTTCTGGAAAACCTCATAATTTTGTCTTATTTTATATTTATTTACATCCATTAAGTATTTTCTTATACGCTCAACAATGATAGCAATCCCTTTTTTTTGGATCGGCTGCTAAATTTTGATCATCCGCAAATCCTGATTGCATGTGTTTTTGACATAATTTGGCTACCCCAAGCCGTCCCCATGACGCCCTTACCATTTCCTTGGCAGGCATACAGAAAATAACTAGTGATAGTGGGAATCCTTGTCTCACTGCCCTGTCTATCGCTGCCTATTCCGAATCCATCAGCTAGATGTACCTTAACATTCTGAGAAATTTACCTCCATGTGGCGGTGAAATCTTCTATCTCTTCAATATACTTCTATTATCTGTAATACGATTATTAATTCTAACCAATGTACTCAGTCAATTGTCTTTTTGAACTATAGAAAACAAACTAATACCTCTTAATTTTACTCGATGTTTCTTCTGTCAGTGAACTTATTAATGCTATGGCATTATGCCACCCACTCCCCAATCGGACCCAAACAGGTCATCCCCTAACTAAACATTTACTCCTCTCTCCATTCTGTTATTGATAATCTTATATACCACCCCTACTGCGTGTGAAGTCAAATTTTGTATACGATGGTCCTCATGTAAAGGTGGACTGTCTTTCCATTTTGTTGGGATTGTTAGTAACACTTCTCTAAATCTTAAGGTCAAATACTACGAATAAAACCATACAACTTTCAAATGTTCCCAAACCCATTTGTAGTTCCGCAGGAATATTATCTATCCCCACGGCCGCCTCTTTGCTGGAACGTGCTCATATTTATTTCCTTACGCTACCAGCGTTGATAGTAACTCCTTAGCTGGATGGATTAAACTTAATCATATGCAGGTATAACTCATTTTATGAATTCCCACCGTTATGTTTTAACCCTACCTCCTGCAGAACTCGATTCCAATCTCACCATGATTATTCCTTGTCCTCAAACCGTAGTCCCCTATCTCTCTCGCAAATCCCGCTTTGCTATCAAATTTGCCCTTCTAGAGACAAGCAATTATTTCCTCTAATTGATTGTATATCCTATTTCTGCTTCTCTGTATATACCCGCAGGCATTTAGACGTTCATTATAATCAAGTTTGTTGGCTCATCTCTTAACTCAAGTAGTAATATTCTGTCACTGTAATAATATAACTCTCACGATATTATGAAATGGAAAACTCGAACTTATATAGATGTAAATATATGTACAGAATTGACTTGATTTTAAAATCTAATTATGTTTCCTTATAATATAAATACCCCCGTTGACCTTGAAAATGTTTTGAATTCTTTAGTTGATTTAACTTTTTCATTTCAAATTTAGGCAGAACATACTTAAACCACCATTTGAAAGGAACTTTGCAGGTGTCTTTGGATTCATGGCAATCGAAATCAAACAGTGGCAGCTGTTTTGCCATCCAAGTTTCCGCTGAATCATCACTGGCGAGAATCCATTTGTTTGATTCGAACTGAAGCCATTCCCGCTCCCACGACAGCCCTGGGGTTTCGATAGCACCGCCGCAGAACAAACCATCTTTTTGACTCTTAATGAGGGACGAACGGCGCCGCCGATGGGAGATAGCGTCGGGAGAGCGACAAGGGCTTGCCGCTTTAGCACTCGACCCCGTTAACTTTCGAGCACCCGCCTCTGTCTCTCTCTCTCTCTCTCTCTCTCTCTCTCTCCCCAACCTCCACCGTAGCCGCCGCTACCACAAACCCACGTACACACGATCACCCAGTTTTGCGGATAATCGCAAATCGATTAATCGAAATTCTCGCGCGTGACCGACAGAGGAGCCTCATCCGGATAACGTTGTTCCCTCGCTGATAATGACCATTTCAGCCAGCGGGGACAAAAACGAATTGAGAGATTGCTCCCCTCCCACTGCCTCTTCCCATCCAATGTGGCCATCTATGTGATGGCGCGGCGCGTACTCTATTACCCAAATCACGTCTTCATCCCCGGGGAGCAGGAAGTGCTCGTTTTTTCCTGTGTGTGGTGGTGGCCGCGATTCAAAAACGAATGCGATCCATTAGTAAGTCAACCTGCAAGATTGTGACGCGTCAACTGAATTTGTATCCGTGTGCAGACGAACTCGACACAGTGCTCTATACCGGTCAGGCATGGTAAGCGATTTTATTTTGAGCATTAAAATTCTCTCCATCTCCCTTGTTTGTTTTCGACAACATATTTTTCCAGGAAAGAAATAGTTTTTCATTAGATTCTTTCTCGTTTCTGTGACGATGAGTGAAGTTATTCATCGGGCAGGCAAGAGAAGTATGTGAAAAACTTCACAATTGGGGTAATTCAGTGTGAAGTTAATATATGTTAATGAAGTTTAACATGAAATCAATGTAAACCAAAATAAATTTAAAGGAGATTAGAGTACTCTGGCAGGTTGAATATTAATTTCTTTTCTAAATCAGGCGCAGAATGAGCGTATTAGATGGTGCGTAATATTTCAGCTTCAAATAATTTTTTGAGCCCACTTAATGCGTTTTACCTCCGACTACTAACCTTAACATGCCGAATTTAAAGCTGTAATTTATTGGCGCGCCTATATTAACCCATATTATGCTTTGTTATTGCTACAGGCATTTCTTTTGAATGCAGATGAAATGAATGTCCTTCACTTTTTCCCATATACTCAAGAGGTTAGTTTAAAATGACCTATGCAGTTGCAGTTAATGCAAGTAAACTCATCCCATTTCATATTAAATGATATAATTTTGCAGTGCCTAATTTATTATATCAATAGAGGAATGAATTACTATATTAAGTGTATCAATTTCTCACCTAATGCAATTGGGAGAACGTCGTTGTATCAATGCATGTTCGAGCCATTTGATTCTATATCGCGGGATATCGGATTGGCATTTTTAACTCAACATATCTGTATCACCTTTCCCAATAAACATATTGATACACTGCTTTAGTGTTATGGAAATTAGTCCTATTTCAAAATAAAATTTTAACAATTTTTTTCACATATATTAAATAGGCCATGCCCACCATAATTTATGGCTATAGATATTAACCATTACTTTAACATCACATAATGCGCCGAAAGTAATGATTGATGGGAAAATTGAACTTTTTTGCGGGTTCAAGTTACTTTCCTATCGCTTAGATACATCTCAGTTACTTAAAAATTTAGTAAAAGAGAACAACATTTCAGAACTTTGAAAAAGAAATTATTTTTTCGTAGTAGAAGAGAAACTTTTCAACTACACCGGATATATTATATTAAATTCAACAGGTGAAGTTAAGTCGCTCCTATAAACTCAGTTGAGTGAATTATAAACACATGGTGATTGTTCATCCGAGGATTATAAAATATTGTAATTATAATATTTTTCACGAATTAAAGTGTTTAAGAAAATTAAAATGGCAATTAAAAATTACAATATATACAATTTTTTCGCTAATACATTTAATGCCATAATTATAGATCGAATCCGCAGTTTTAGTTTGCTCCTATTTATTTGCTGAGAATAAATAAACCCGCGAATAAGCGGTGAATAACCGTATCCACGTACTTGTATTTTAATGCAATCTAACGACCTTAATCTTAATTACCTAATCCTATCCCAGAGTTAACTTTCTATTCGTTATTGGCAAAAATATTTTGAAAATCCATAGTTTTTTTATTCCCTAGCACCTTATAAGCCATTTTTAAACTCGGTCAGAGTTTAGTTATACAGTACACACGGTTAAGGCCGTTTTCTAAAAGGCACTGACCCTTTTTACATGAAAATTAGTTTTTTAATTATTTAAAAAAAATATACTTTATCAATAAATAACATGTTGGGTGGTAAATAAGTTAGAGTTGAGCACTTGATAAAACAATAGTTGCCTATATTTTTTAGTCGGAAAACTGATAAGTTACTATAGTAATTTATCAATAAAGAATGTATTCTAATAGCTCACAACCGTGTGTACTGGGATAAAGTGTAATTCTGGCAATCCAATGGTCATAAGCTCTTATCCTAACCTAGGCACGAAATTTTTGGTTAGCTTCCTAGATAAGAGAATGCGTTATCCTTATCCAAATGAGCGCAAATAACTTATTGTAGTTAATCTATTATAAATTATAAACCCTTAGAGGATAAACATGTAGAAGAATATTAAAACTAATAAAGTTTTTTTCTATAGATGATGTCAAGCCCTGCTTTTAAGAGTCCGTGCGGGTTTTGTTTTGTCCAACACCTGGAATTTAGACGCCTCTCTTTTCTCACGCGAATGGAAGGCCAAAAGCAAAGCTTTATATTTCAAGGTTCCAAGGAAACCTAAGAACCATTGAATGGGTGTGTTATAGTAGCATGCGTTATCTGTTTAACTGGAAGCTACATGTTTCGTCTTTAGATCTAAAGATATTTTTTTACATTACTCAGACAGTCATCCGTCGGGAAATGAAGATTAAAGTTGGTAATTTTATATAGGAATCGATGATATTCGTTGAGGGCCAAAGTGATATGTCTTACATATGCCGTTGCGTGTGAAAGCCCTTGGAAAAAACATAAAGTAACAGTTTCGGGACAACGGACGTCGTACCAGTGCAATGGAAAGCGATTAGTGATGCTCCACAAAAAGCTAGTGAGGACAAACAAACAAAACAATCGGGAGCACAAACAAATAAGGGTTCGTCCGGAAACTCGGAAAGAGTCGGGAATGAAAATCTTTGGAATGAGTGCACCCCCGGAAAATATTCTACAACCAAAAGAGGGAGACAGCTGTAAACGGAATTCAACCGTATTTCCGACATAAGTGTAAATCAGAACTAAGATTCAAAATAAAGTTATGTGGATATATTTTCACCATATAATAAAGTCCACGTGTTGCAGATACAGTTTAGCTCTATTTATAATTTTCATTGAAACTCACTATCAAATCAGAACTTTCATCACTCTTTCTGCATGACGTTTGCACGAAAATGAGTTTTTCCAACAGATTAAGGATCAAATCTCCCGTTCGATAATATGTCAAATCGTTTATCCATACAATGGACTCTGTGCATGTCTACTTTTAATTCTCTTTTAATACTGCTTAACACACGCGATGGCAGAAACATCCGTTGTCATTAATAAAATGAGCGATATCAAAGACGTTTCATCCGCTTGGCCTTTGTTGAGTAGAAATGGTAGAATTTAAGAAGTTGGCTGGTATCTTCTAAGGATATGGCTCACTTCTTTCACGCACTTGTTCCTTTTTGAATAAATAAAACACAAGTTGCGGCAAATGTAACTCAGCTCTGACCGTTAGACCTGTTCAAACTGAGTGGGAGAAATACTGAAATGTGCGTTGGAGGTTAGGAACTGACGGGAAACTAGGCCTTGGATGATGACCAGTACATGTTCATCTACATCTACCCCGTAAGCAGAGCAGGGGATGTTTGGTCATTACCCGTAAAAGGGAACTAAAACACATGCAAAATCAACACATACATGCAAACCTAAACCCACAGCGACGTATACATTCATGCAAAACTCCTTTCAACTTACAAGCATGCAAATACATATACTATCATCTAACTTCATTGCGCCTCAGGAAGCAGTAAAAAAATTGCCCAATAACGCACAAGCCGGAGTTTGAAAAGTAAGAAGGCGAAATTCCACTGCCTCATCGACATGTAACATACCCAACGCTTCAGGTAGCGGGAGGGTCCCCCACAGAGAGAAACGAGGGATTTAAGGGGAAACTTAATAACAGACAAGGCAGAGCAAGTAATACTGGGCATACTGCACTACATTATTAAAGGGCGTTATAATACGGTCATATGAAAAGCAAGGGTTTTAACAACAAAACACACGAGGTTATTGAAAGTGCATACAACTGAGTAGAGCTAATTATTTCCTACACGGTGGGGGGTGGTAAATGAATTTTTGCAACCTATAACCCTACAGTTGTTATCTCGTATTTTTCGTGGGAAGGAGTCCTTGGGCCTGCCTGTTAGCATGTTTTTCACGAATTTTACATACATGATCCAAGTAACATTATATACATGATCCCATGTACGTTGGAGTGCGAATAATTTGCGAGACCTCGGTGTTGAAACATGCGGATATCAATTTATTTAGTAAGTTCAACCTAGCTTTGAATCGCCTTTCTCCTAATGATTCCCGCCCCAACTTCACAAGCATTACAGTGACGCTTTTCGTTTTATCGTCAGAGGTTTTAGCGAAACGGGATGCCCGACGTTGAACCTTCCCAATTTCTCACATGAGGATTTTTTCACTCGGATCCCATACGCTACATGCATATTCTAAATGAGGCCTTACAAGAGCGTGGTAACAAAGTTCCTTGACCTTGGAGTCACTTCTGCCGACAATGCGTCTAATAAAACCCAATTTTTTATATCATAGGTCGCAGACTTGAAGTATGAGGATCCTCCGAGGATCAAGTTTTGAATATGTTGAGTTCTGAATATGATCAGTTTTAGCCTACTATGAATTTCATAAGCACTGATACTCTTTACCATTTCCTTTTTAGCTCATAATATTTTTTGAAAAAGTTTCTCTATGATCCTTCTAACATAAAGAATAGACGGATTGGGTGATTTGAAAAATGACCAAGATATTAATGGCAAATTAATTAATGAAATTCTAAGAATTACCTATTCCTCCATCTAAATAACAAAATATAAGGACTCTCTACTGATTAAGAACCGATTTTTAAAGAAATTCCTTTGTTATCAAATACAGTCGAATGTTATGTACATATTTTCCCCATCGGATGCATCCCTCGAATCACATCACGTTGTCGACCCGTCTGAGACGCCGGATCGGGGAGAGCGCATCGCTAACGACGGATGCCCTCAGCTGAGTGGGTCCTCATCTTGAGGCTCAGAGGGCGCATGTGTTAGGTGCTCCCTTGTGGTTTATTATCTTGCCACCTTCGTTTGAGGGAAAGAAGGAGATTCTTTAACGAGGAATGAAATCACAGGACACGAGGGAGGGCATGGGGTACCATTCCCTGAATTGGATGGGATCCTTGGAATCGAGTACGCGTCCGTACTCGGAAAGCTTTCGCGTGCCTCATTTCTCCGAGGTTGGGGCGCGAGTGAAATCCGGCGGGGGTTGGGGGAGCAAGGGTGCCTGTGCAGGCACGGGTCGCCGTTGGGTTTAGAGAAGGAGGAGGGGATGTCACTTCCTCCCTCACGTGAAACCATCGCTGATATCTCAGAAACTCCGCTTTAAGAAAGAATAGGGTGAGAGTCTTCACAAGAATCCCCCCCTCTATCTCTTCATTTTTCTTTTTTATTTTCTTTTCAACCCCTCGGATGTAGGTCGCAGAGCGGAGGCACGGGGTGCATCATTAAGGGAACGTGCTTGCGCATAATGCCCTATCGCGGCAATGAAGGGAAAATAAATGCGAGAGAGGGAGTGGGCGGGTGGATGGAGAATTTCTAGGTAGCGGATGGAGGAGAAGAGGGTATTGGGCGTGGGAGTGGAGAGCTGGGCTCTCGCTGGTAGGAAATCTGATTGAGCAATAGAATCTTATTAAGCGTCGCAGGGATTACTTGGTTACCAATGTACTACCTCTTCTACGTATCCGCGGAAATTGTTATCCTCGGGCTCGTTGAATTTTCTGATTAGATTCAAATCCTTCATCCATTATATTTCCACGTTTTAAATACTTATTTAGATAGTAAGTGATTGTGCTGATTGGTATTTAGATGCTTATCAATTTGGAAATACAAATTATCGAATTTTTATTGGCTTGTTTATACCTAGCTACGTAAGACTATTATGTGAATAAGTATTATGCTTAATTTTCTCTATAGATTATTTAATTCATGTAGTATTAACATACATCCAAATGTAGTGAGGAATTTATCAAGGAAAATCAACATAAAATGTCGTGCATCATCATTTTATAGTAACCTCTAATATGCATATATTATGTTCAACATATAAAATATATAACTATTCTTCCTTGCGAAATAAACTCTTTGTTCATATGATACTCAAGTCGTCTTTTTTTCATTATATAGAGCGGAAAAAAGAACAAAGTTTGGCGAAGTAAATGTGATACTAAGCGGATTGGAGTCCAATTTAATTTCTTTAAATTACGTTGAGTTAATATAATATTTTCCTAGGTAAATAGCTTATTAAAATATAAAACTACATGCCCCATTGTAGTGCACGAATCCTGTGGGAAAATTACCCCTTGGGATGGGTAATTTCACAGTGCTTTAAGCAAATAGGGCAAGGACCAAGGAGAGGTCACCGCCCGGCTTCAAAAAGAGCGCTAAATTTTTGGGGTGTTATCCGGGGAGCAGACGAGCGGAGAGCACCATGTAATCCCTTGTTGAAAATTTCGAGGTTACCCCGAGGGAGGAGTTCATCCCGTCCCATGACATAAAATGGGAAGCATAAAACCGCTTTCGAGAATCACTGAAAACATTGAAAGTTAATTTTTTCAGCTTATTTGTAAAAGCAGTACACTTTAATTTAAAGTGCGAAGACCGAACTGTTAGGCGTCTCCACAAAAGTAGATTTACTTTAAGCTGGACATCACTGGTGTGATTTCGGGTGGGGAAATATCAGTTGTAATTTTATTCCATAATTTATAAAATATACCACAACTATAGCAGCTTTTGACGATGCATTGGATCACTAAATATTTTTAGCAAAACTTCATCTGAGTCGTAATACTTAACTGTCCAAAATTTTTAGTTGTGCTTACAAGCCTTGAAGTTTGATATTATCAAGAGCTACACGCTAAAAATTCTTTGTTCGATAGGGATGGAAATACATTCATATAAAAATATTTATATTATTCTTGTATTTAGATGTACGCAAATTTTTATGTCTACCTGTTTATTGCATAAATTAAATGCACGCATTTTCAGAAAATAACTTCGTATATCAATGAATATTTGCATCTTTTTCTTGTGCTTCTTGTGCATGGTACTGAAGATAAACGATTTTTTGGGATTTCTTTGGGACACTTAAATGATATTTAAAACTTGAATACTTCAGTAATTCTTCAGTTTACCAAATTCTTTCAACTTGTTTCCCTTGAGGAATAATGGTGATAAAAAAATAATTAGGAGTCATGAAAATCTTGCCTTCATAGGCAACCTATCTAAAACGGAGATTTGGAAATGCAAGTCAAAATTTGAACAGACAGTTTTGTATATGATTAAATGATGTTTTTCAAAAAGTAAATATGTTTTTATAGCAAGGAGAGAGAATACTCGGGAGCCATGTTTGAAAGACGAGGAAACTTTTCAGCGATGAGAAACAATCAAATCCCCTCTCCCGGGCATATTCTTGAGAAAAGGCAGTCTTTTCCCTGTTTTTGAAAAAAAATCATTGATTAATTCATCCCGACTCTTCTTACTTCGGGTGTCATTTCCTAAATCGATTTTTTTTCCAAATTGCTGGTTTCTATTTCAAAAGTTAGTCTTCGTAAAGGGAATTGTCTCTAAGCTCCAAATTTTATTAACCCAAATCTCATTCATATGACATTTTCGATTTTTTTAGTCTGTGTAAGTTGGGCGACCGAGAATGGGGTAAAAATAAAATGTCTGCCGATTCGGCGTCTTGCAGTTCGTCGACTCGAAAAGTTTTTTCACCGCGTAATCAAGCCTTCGGGGCCTTCCTGTAATTTCCTAACACTCGAAGAAACTAGTTGAGCCAAAATTATCACCCAATCCATCAAAATAACGCGGAGTTAAGGTTGTTTTTAACATTGTATTTGATATTTAATATTATGTATTTAATATATATATATATATTTATGTACTATAATAGTATGAACTTTAGTAGGATAGTAAAATTATTACGAAAACCCGTATTTTTGGTTTTTAATATGATGTACAGTTATATTTTCATTGCTAAACAGCTGAGAGCTTATGAATCTCGATTTCATTCCAAAAGTTCTATGAAAACCATGATATCGTATCTTACAAGGAAATTCTTATATTTAGGAACTTGTATGCATAAGTGCTTGCTTATATTTGCTCAAATTTAATTAATAATAATTGATGTCCTTCTTATATTACTTACTTTTTTCATGAAAGCAATTCGTACTTTTGCCAAATTATGAATATTGATTTTAAATTCTAATGCATACATAAATTAAAAATCAGCGAGGAAGTATATTAGATGACGAGTTGCTATGGGATGCCGAAGACGGTAGTCAGGGGAGTATGCTGGGAAAAAGAGGTAGAGGGAGGAAAAGAGCTTGTAGATTTATGTTTAAAAAAGCATAATTCTACCTGTTCGTTCAATTTTAATTGCCACACATGTAATTCTCAACCTTAGTTTTCATATTTGTCTCATCAAAATAATTATCTAGTACCACTTAATCAATTTTAACCTAAATTTAAGTACCGAATGCAATAATGTTACTAATATTAGAGTCGAGATTAATGTAATAACACTAATTTATCGGATTAGGGTATGTTTTCAATGGGCTTAGGCACTACACACTACTATGGCCTTAATCATTAAACAACATGACAAAGTACTTTAAAAATCTCGCTACGCAAATTGTAGCAACTCATTATCCAGCTCTGTATACCTCCTGCACTCGTATATTCCATCCAAAATAGCTATTCTGAGATTCATGAGTATTATGGAAATATATTCAATTTTGCATTAAAATTATCAGTAAAAAGTGTTTTTGTACTGTAATGATTATGCACCACATTTGAATTTAGCTTAATTCATCGAAATATCAACATGGTATAGGGATGATTAGCAATATCTGAGATTTTTATTTATGATATAAATACACACATTAAGAAGAGTATGTATGGTATAACTTGCTAAACTAAGAAAGTTCACTTTATTTCCTACAAGAATCATGAAATTGTTAAAATTTTAATTTCACCGAATAATTAATACTATTTTGATAATTTACAAAACCTTTCGCTCTGTTTTCGTCTTTAAAAATGTTTTGTTCCTTCCCTTTCACATTGTCCTTATTTTAAGCAGCAAAGTTTTAGCCATAACACCACAACTCATCCCATTGTTTGTCCAATTAATGGAAACTTTGGAATATTTTCGGATAATTGGTTATTATATTGTGCATGGCATTTTCTTTCCATTTGGGATACATTTTTTTTTAATTTATGTTCGGCAAGTTAATTCGTTTAATTGTTTTCGAATCGAACAGTAGTTTTCATCCCAGTAAACTCATATTTTTTCGTTGTAATGTTCCAGACAAACAGAAGAGCTTTTGGAGATTTACAATCTTTACACAAAATGGCCGTAAGAACGCCCGTTCGTACATATGTTTCAGTTGAAGTCATTACCCTCGCCCGAGTGCCATAAACTTGCGGTCTTTCCCTTCCTAGGCTCCCGGAGTGAGAAACCGTTTGGGCCCTTTCTCACGGAATACCTCGCCGTTTCAGTCTTCCAAAAAGGGTCACCACTCAACCCTCATACGCTCTCACTCTCTCTCTCTCTCTCTCTCTCTCTCTCTCTCTCTCTCTCTCTCTCTCTCTCTCTCTCTCTCTCTCTCTGCCTTTCTTTCTTCCTGTTTCCGTCGTTCCGTTCTCAAAATAATTCGAAGTGGTATACATCCGATCCTTCTCTTTCGCCGATTGAGACGTAGGGTCCCCTCAAAAACTGTTTTTGCGGAGTTTTCCTTTAGGGAAAGAATGGCTTCGAAACGTCGGGACAAACTCTCCGTTGGTTCCCAGCTCCTCACATTATTTTATTTTATTTTTTATTTTAAAACATTGTTCACATACAGCAGTGGCGCCAATTTACAGTGACAAATATAACAAACATAAAAGAGGACAAAGACAATAACAGTATAACAATAACAACGAGAACCAAGCATGGACAGGGGAAAATTTTAATTTACTGAAAGGTGGGATAAAGCTTGGGTGGTGAAGTTTTTGCATGATAGGTTAAAGGGGTCGACAGTGTGAGGGAGTGAATTTAGAAGGGAGGAGAGGCGAAATAACAGTGAGCGCTTGGTGAGAGATATTCTCAAAAGTTCTTCTCTCATTAGTCCTAGTAGTAGTTCTATTCTCATTAGTCTCAAAAGACTCCTCAAGTTGGCCATCATCCAGGAAGAGGAGCCACCGACCTTTTATCTCGCGCGTATTCCCTTGCATCGTGTGTTCTTCTCTTAGGGAAGTAAAAGGATTGTGATTTCCCCGTCCTTTCTCGGTCGCCGGTGCATTTAACCAAATCCCGATCGATCTTATCGCTTGGGGAATCCTGCCGTTAGAATCAAGATAGGTCCGGTACACCGCGTGAACATCGTTAACCTATTCGTAAAATTGGTGTGAGATAGAAACCATCATAAAAATGGGGTTTGGAAAACTGTTCTTCAAGGTTATTCATGAAAATTATTCTTGCTGCTAGTTCAAAAGAGGTGTTTTTTTTAATTTTCTCCTCGTATAAAAAATATGTAATATTCATATTTCATTTCCTGCAAAGTGTATTTTTTACCCTAAAAGGTTTGTTCAATGCGTAAAATATTTTTCAAAACAAATTTAATTCTGTCCACCTTGAATATTTTCTCTACCATCGTCAAAATAGGAATTTGTGATCTTTTTTCTTTTAACTAATTTAAATCCTCTTGATGCCCTTCCATATGTTTTTCTTAGCAGGCGCTAACGTCTTCTTCAAGGGTATCTAGTTAAAAATGAAGTATCTTGCGTAAAACGCAAGTTTTTCGGTTATTTTCCAATACATTTTCCCCTTAAACACTTATAATTGCATAATTACATGCGGAATAATAAAATTACCTTATATGCAAGGGCTTATGTTGGTCCATTTTATTTAAATCAACTGAAGAGCTAATAAAGGACAAAGCAACGAAGTATCTTCCCAACAAATCCGCTTTGAAAAAATGTACCGTTGGAAGGAAGGCACGCAGTTTTACAGGGGCAAAATAAGCATTCATAAAGCGCTAATTTGTACCCACTTCCCAAGATGTAATAATCATTGCTGCGAAGCCCGGTGACACCCTTACCTGGTGATAAAAAGGAAAGAGAAATGCGACTGGTAACACCCGCGGGTGTTTAAGACTGGAATAAATCTGCTACTTTAAGTGAAATTAGACTTAATGAGAGGTTGCATCTCGTTGGAAAAGGGTAGTGATGCTAATTGGAAGAGCTAATTTTCGTTGCGGGAAATGTAGACTACCATTATTGAGTAACATGGAGCGTTCGTTTATTAGGGTAAGAGCTCCGTCTCCGTCGCTTGAGATTGGCATTTTCTTTAGAGGGTTCTCCCAGTCAATTCTGGAGTAATTGGGAGCAGCCATATCTTTGACAATTAACTGTCGGCCTAATTTCTTGCATGCAAGTCAGCCAGCGGTTAGATTTAGTTGCGATCTACTTCATCTCATGGAGTAGGGATGCTTTTGTTTGGTGAGAAACTCAAAGAAAGGGTGCGCTCTGATTTCCAAATAGAAATATGAAGGCACAGACTTGAATAGCAATTGGGAGACGTTACTTTTAAAGTGACTTGCTTATAAAGATTCTTCGGAAGAAATGAAATGTTGCCGTCAGCATAGGATAGAATAATTGAGAGTTTTGAACTGAGGTACGGAGAATACACTTTTATGAATGTATCGTAGAATAATAATCCTTCATTTTTGATCTCTTTCTGCGTTAGCTAAAATTTTTTATTGTGTAACTCAAAATAAATGCAAAATTTATCCTGATACGGCCTCCAACAGGCGTAGTAAATTACATAGGTCAGAATAATGAGGAATAAAAAAGCAGTAAAATATCCACTATTTGTGTGAAAAATAAATTAGAGTAATATTTGTTAAGCATATCCCAATTAAATTCTTCTCCAATTAAAGTAGGCCACGTAGCGTGGATTCTAAAGAGTCCTGGAGGCGCTGATCCAGAGCGTGTATCTCTGCGTGTCAGTTCTCTTGCATTCACTCTTTTGTTTTTCGTGCGTAAAGAAGGGTAGCAATAAGTGGAGCAATAAGTGTGGTGTGGAGTAAATGCTCTTTACGCCCCTGGTCTGTCGTTTTGGTGTGTGCATCTGCTATACCCGCATGAGAGATGGTGAATTAGAAGACATGATACTATTTATTAAATTGGAAATAGCTTTAATCTCCAATTTTTAGGGCCTAAAACTCAGAGTACATTATAAAAACATACCTATATTAGGGGATATGACCACTAACATAGTCATATTTTCATAGTAAACTTTGGGAGTGCTCAAATAATTCACATTTATCAAGTCCATGCCTTTGGCTGCTTTGCTTAAATAGTTGGGGTTTAAATTTTGATAAGATATTAGTCAGAGAGCTAATTAAATTGATGAAAGTAGTAATTTTCAATGCTTTGGTAAGATTTACAATGATTTCTCCAAGTTTTCACTAAAATATTCATGAAAATTCCCATTCTTTATTGATTTTTAAAAAACCATTTAGTGGCATAACTTATCATTACAAATTTGTAGAATTTAAGGTATATTTGCATGGGGGATATTTTACTGGCTTGGACGTCAATAGACCTTTATAGGAACTATTAAATATATTTTAGCATTGATCTGTTGAATCATTATTATTATTAACGTTTATTGGATGTATTAAGAGAAAGGTTTATACCTTTAAATAGCGCTATACAATCGAAGTTAGACGAACACTCAGTTAGTGATGAGTTGCCTCCCATATTGCATTTTTAGGTGCAAATTAAACTTCTTATCACACCGCGATTGGTTTTAACATCATATTTATTATATTTTAATTTAACTTGTTCCATGGTATAAATATATACTATCTGGTTTAAGCGATAATTTCCACACTAATGTTGCGCACTATTTTCAATATATTACAAAAATTCCTCGAAACTTACCTAGTTAATCTCTGTTTGCCCTTAAACCTTATTCGCAACAACTTTATGTTACTACGAGTTCATCATTCATATTATTTATATCAACTGTAACTCTAGGCGATAAAAGTGCTTACGGTCATGGTCAACACCAATAGGGTTAATGCTCATGCAATGGGGATTGTCATTTCATTCTACTCCACCGTCTTCTTTCTAGTGCTAAGTACCGAAAATTTTTCTTACGTATTTACAAAGGATGAAATGACATGCTAAAATTCACCTCTATTTATACATCTTTTAATATTCTGAGATGATGACTACCCTCTTCCTTCGTACCCTCAAATTCTTCTAGACAAAGGTGGTAGAATTTGAAAAATAAACTGAAAAAAACATCTTGTGAATAGTTCATTTAAATTTTATTTAAAAATCTGTTGCAGTTAATGAAAAAGGTTCACCAATCGCAGATTTCAATTCGAAAGTTCAAATAGAAGATAAATATTCATACTAGAGACCCGATTTGATTTGGTTTCTATTCATCATTTATTGCCAACTTGAATATTCTGATTAAATACTACTACTCAAAACAATCTGGTTGCATTCAATCGTCAATTAGTATATAACAATACCATTTGTACCTATATTAAATGTAAAATAGTGAAAAAAGGCATTTTTTTTAAATGAAAATACTTGACATGGCCGACTTTAAGTTAACAAATAAGGTTTGCATAAGAGTCCATAATTTGGAAGGACTAATTTTAAAATTGAAATACGATCAAATGAACGAACTACAACTTAAGCTATAGATGTACATGTATATATGTATGTATCTTCGTAGTACTCCGTATATCTAGGTGTAAAAAAGTTGCTCATAATCTAAGTATATTCGTACACGTTTGCGAGAAAGAAGTGTGTTTTATCTTTTAAATCTATCATATTTATATTTGACAAATTATCTAAAAAAGACTATGGAACGATCATGCGCTCAAATATGAGCACAAATTATGCTCATTAGTATGCCTTTAATGTTGTATTTCTAATATTTAATGCTGTATTTCCTGTATTAATTTTAATTTTCAGCAAAAATATTCAATTTTTAATTTCTTCAATGAGTTCTAAATGCGCAAATTGATAAATAATTTAGTCAAAGTGTAAGAAAATATCCCTCAAATATGGGAAACTACTAAGCAGGCTTTGAATTGTTGATGTTTTTCTTGCGCATCTCTACTACGCCTGTTTTGAAGTATAGAATTGTTCAAAACACTCTGACCTATGACAACGTCGGTATGCCCTCCGAGCGTTTAAGGGGCCTTTAATGGACTTGATATTATTTTTGACTAGCAAGTAGTCGGTCCGAATAGAGATATCGTTTGACTACCCTATTTCAGCTTGCAAGCGGTGTAATTATTGAAGAGATAGCGGAAATGGAAGCAGAAATGAGCAGTCATGGAACGGCATTACGCGTTATTAAACCCGAAGGAGATAAAATTTAAGCAGCCGACGCGACGCGACGAGGCAGTGTATTTGGAGCAAGGCATGAAGAGAAGGTAGGAAAATAGGCATGATTCGGGAGTAAAATGCCTTCTTATACCCCCTGCAAAGTTTTATGCGGACCGTAGTGGCTAATATCTTGCATACATTTGTACTAGCCTTCGTGAAATTTATGCCTCAATCACGTACATCTTAAAAAGATGTATGAGTACCAAAGTTGATCTGGAATACTGGAATACCAAGACATTATTTGTAATTTTTTAATATTAAACATATCCTGTTAACTTAATAATATCTTACCTTTTGACTGTAGGATTCGGTTAATTTTTCTTATTAATCCGTGAGTGAACTTGACAGTAATTAATCAAGAAATGTTTTGGCTTTAATTAATGAAAAACCATAATCACTAAATAAGTGAACCATATTTTTTCACATTAAACTATTTTACAACTACTTTTCACAATTTACACGCGTAGAACCTATACAAGAATACCTAATGATGTCGCTAATGCGCCGAAACCGGTAGTATGTAGCGTAATCAAGTTTAATTATGCAAACTAATATTTAATAACTACCAAATAGTAATGAATTTCTGATTCTACATACATCCACAAAATATCTCGCTAGTAAGTTACTGCAAAGATTTGCCAGGGTCATTAGGTTATCCGCAGAATATTGAAAGATATTAGCTCATTCATTCATCATAACATATATTGGGTAATAAACTCACGCATTTACACCCAATTACCTCTAAAAATAATGAAATAATTGTTTTTTTTTATTTAAATTTTAGCCTTTAAGCTAATTTTTACGGGCGCTTGAATTCAACTTTGTTTTTAGTATAGTTAGTAGTGCTAGTAGGTGATCAGTCGTATTCTACTCACATTCTTGCTGGATCGAGTCTTTGTGTAGATGCAGATCATGCGAAGGATGAGAAACAATGACTTGGAATCTGCCCGTGATGATGTCTAATCTCATATAGTATTTCATTTCGGTGGTCGAATCTACCGAAATTATTTAGTGCCGTAATAATTGACTCTGTGTCTGAAGTTGTCCTTTATATTTATACTAAATAGCTTATCTTATTCTAATATTATTGTTGTTTTACTTTGTGTTAATGTTAATATTGTGTTAGAATCAGATTCCGTCTTATTCATTTGACCTATATCAAATCATATCCTCTTAGAATCTATTCTGATTCTAAGCACTAACATCAAGTAAAGAACGAACAAATTAATTTACATCTGCTTTCCTACAAAACAATTTTGTATTTCTATCGTGTATTTTTTAATTAATTTGTTCTTCTGGTGTATGGTTTAAGATACAATAGTTGATACTTGGGAAAAAAGCGGATGCTTAATTAATGCTTGCGCCAAAATAACTTCATACTAGTATATGCCTAAGAATTAAATGTCAATAACATTAAAACTTTTATGTCAACTTGAAGGAAAAAACATTTTTGGGAAGCAAAATAGAAAGGATAATGCTGGAAACTAGGTAAAAATGAAGAAAATAGTAGGTATTTTTGATGGAATAAAGGAAGGTAGAAATAAGACAGAGTATGAGCAATCAGTAAGGAAAGTAGGCAAAATTAATATGCACCAGATATTGAGTTTAAGGATTTATGGACTTATTTGTCACGGCCCACATAAATACACTGATGTTTTAAGCTACTATTCATCATCAAAAATCTACCCTATTTCGAAAGTCTACTAATAATATTAATAACCTCATCCAAGAGAATATTTACTGTATGAAATTAGTGAATTAATTAAAATATTGAAACAGTGGTCTAAATTAAAGGTGATTACTTACCCGTTTTTATTTTGTGTATCCATTAGTATCATCGAGTGACTTTGGAGACACTGTCCTACGCCTGCAAGATGACAAATGAAAGATAATCGGCTGTTAAAACTATACACGAGTCTTATAAATCATCCTTGTCCTGAAAAACCATAGATGATTGATATGCAGATGCTTTTATTAAGAAGATCTCTCCCATGTTAATGATGCTAGGCCGATGATACTGATGATCAGGATGCATAAAAAGTATTATATGTGTGGGGATTATATATAAATCTAGCAAAACTTTTATTTTATAGAAAAAGTGGGAAAATGTCAGTAGAGGGTTAGGAAGAGTTACTATCTTTCGCTCTTTACGTCTCTTCGAGAATATGGTGCTAGCGTATAGAACCCTTACGAAGTTGATTTAGTTACCGTATTCAATTGCGTTAAATGTGGAGAGATTATATTTGTCAAATGTTGCTACTTAGTGCTTAGTTGCATATGATTATTAGAAAAACTAGGATCACTCACGAAGTAAAGGTTAAATTGCAGATAAAATTGCACGCAAAAATTAGAAATAGGTATCTTAAATACCGATGTTAGAAAGGCATTAAAATCCCCATCATACTTAATAATTTAAGAGAGCATGAAAATAATATTATGTGTAAGGATCAAGTGTAGAACCGACAGATTTAAGATATCAGTGTACTCGCGGACTTTATGGTATGATTATACATGAAATTGCTACGATCCTGCAAGGGGAGAAAAAGTATTTCTTAATTCAAATTAGCATACTATGTGCATTTTACCATTATTTTATTGTTCTTCATGTTACTGGACATTCATCTTTCATCAAACATATTTTACACTCAGATACCGTTTAAATATTTTACACAGTAATTGGCAAATAACAATTAAGCAATACTTAATGTTTTATGTTGTACACCGATTGTTGAATTACCCCTTTCATCACACCCTAATGGTGGTTTACAAAGGTGTAATGTATAGATTTTGAGTGCATACATTAAAATATTCTTCTGCACTTTAATTCAAATGTTTGATAAGTTGAATGTTAATTGAAAATATCCCTCCAGTCTTTCCGAAAGAATTTCCTCATTCCACGATTGATATGCATATTTGCTTCCTATTCGTCTAATTTTTTCATCGGTATCATCAGTCAGCTAATGGTTTAATTTGCTTTGCTGAGCAGCATCGTTTCAATACAGAAGTAAGCTATAATTAATTACTTGTGTCGAGACAATAATTAAACATACGATATATTTACTGGAGGAAACGTTAATGCTATGCCGTCATCGAAAGGAACTTAACGTAAATTTGGTTGGATATGTAAATTTTGGTATAAAATCTTTTTCATTATTACAATAACTTGGTAAAAAATTCAAACAGTCCATAAATTCAGTTTATTTAATTTGCCTGCATATCATCCCGCAAAATTCATCAGATCTATTTCTTGGCATGAATACCTTTGGATTTATTGATTTAATGACAATTGGAGTAGTAATAAGTGATATCAAAAGGATTTCCAAAAGTTTTTCGAGCAAGATTCTTTTATAACCAATCTCTCCATCATCAGAAAACTTAAAGTGATTCTACCCGGAGGCCAAAGATTCAAATGGTTTAGTCTACTTCAAAATATCTTGGAAAAATTGAACTGCCGGAATGGTAAAATAACCGTTAGCCTATAACTTAATTGAAAAATATGTTAAATTAGGATATGATGGCATACTTTCCAATACGTGGGCTTTATTAAATGATTAAAGATTTGTTTAGAGTGAATTCCAATTAAGTTGAAGCGACCACTCCAAATTTGCATACAATAGATTGTGATACGATTCCTTTCCGTGCTAACTACAACATCGGTAGTAATACGGCATCTAAAACCACTCTTACTCCAATAAATGAGTAATTTAGGCCTTAGGAATTATTTTATCGCTCAAAATTCTTTTCCTCAGGGTTATAAATGAGGAATTTAAAATTATTATAAATTAATTCTGTACACTTTTGAGTACTAAGCAGTTAAAAATTGAAATTAATACTTTTACACACACTACTTAACACTAAAGTTATATCGAAACAAATATTGCTAAAAGCTCGCTTTACCGGCAATTCCTTCTCTTTCACCTAAGTATCACATCATTTTTGTGTAATTTTTATATGATCTCTCCTGCCTGAATATTCTTAATTGTAGGTACTTACTTGCAATATGACTCCCTTTATAATTATAATTGTCATTCCTTTTATCTATATCTCTACTCCCTTGCTAATAACGAGTCCATTTTTTTCCCAAAGAATAAATGAGAGATAGCTAAGTTAATCCTCCACCATTACAGCTCACGATCCATGCCGTGTCTTGTTCCAAACAATTGTTTTTGTTCGTTTTTTTTCTTTTACTCTCGAGCTTACTGAATAGTTGGGCAGGTCCCTTCGAATAGCATGGGAACCGCTTTTCACGAGCTATCACGCCGGCCGATCGCAAACGTAGGCGCAGTCTTTAACGCTGAATTTACCACGTTCCGTGTCCCAACGTTGATTTAGTTGAAGCCTTCTTTTCCTCAATTTCCTCCTCCAAGGGTCCCCGCCCTTGCACCCTCTCTCGGTTGCTCAGAGATGTTTATCCCAGCCACTTTGTTTTGTTTGCCGATTTGCTTCCACCATTGTTTGTTTCCCTCTCAGCCTTCTTCCTCCCCTTTCCCCGTGGGTCCCATTATTCTCTTTCTTCTCTTCAACCCCTTTCTCCCTGCCCCTCCTTACAACGCTCCCTTTCTCAACCCCGTGTGTCCGTTTCTCCCGTAATTTCTAGCGTGGCCTCTTTAACAATTCGAAACCTTTCCCGTCACAAAATGTGGTCAGGAAAGTGGTGACAAGCCCTGGAATAGAGTCACCCTACGGAGACTGCTAGTAGTTTTACCTGATTACCTCCACCATATTAAGGCAAATTCAGTATGGTCCTACCGCACTCCTAAATGTACCATCGAATACAATGAATCTGCACTGATATTTGGTTAGTTATATGTTCATATAATGTGAAATGCTAAATAACTCTCCAGCTTAGTGCCAGTGATGAAATTAATCCGTATTGTTTCGGAAGGAGAAGACTGCCGTTGAAACCTTGGAAACAGATCAATGCACTTAACACTTTCGTGCCGACAGTCATGACAGTAAGGGAATAGCTGTAATCCAGGTTTTTCTGAAAACTAATTATCAGTCCTGAAAAGGAAAGAAGTGTCCTCACTGCTACAAGTGTAGCTGAACATATCTTTACTCTTAATGCAGTTATCTTAGATAGGCGGAGGTTTTATGCCTTCTTCTTTCCCTTCTCCTTTCCCTTAGTTTGTTCAGGGTGGTCCAACTTGTGAAAGGTTTCTCAGAAATTTTAAGACAATAAAGCAATGCCACGTGTGCTTGAAAGATCGTCCGCTACGTGTCTCTGTATAACTTTCTTAAGTAAATATTGTTGATAAATAAAATACCCCTGTTAGAAGGCTTTACATTCTGCTTTTCCTTTTTCTGTTATAGATTCATACTCGATTCCTCATAATTAATAACATCAAGAGAAATAAAAAATGTAATTGCCTTTTGTGGAAACGGCTTGTAAAACAATATATCCATATCAAGATTTGGAGATGTCATTGTATTTTCAATGATAAGCTAAAAAAATCCAAATCCAAATCTGCTCTTTATAAAATTCTGCTGTATTAGTCCACACCGACTGAATATTTTTAAATAATACCACCAATCAGAGAAGAAATTTTTTGAAAGAAAACTTCTTTAATAATCCTCACGCTGGTACCACTTGGGTTTATGAGAGGAATAACTGGTTTGGTTCAGCATGTATTAACCTGAGGATATCGAATTATGTAATGTTACATACGGTTATGTGATTTTTTCATCACTTCTTTCACTTTACTAAAACACTTTGCGGTTATTACAAACAAAAGATAAGGGAAAACGGGATGGGTATGTCAGGCGAATAACTTCAACCGGCTAGCCCAATGAAATAGAGTTTCAATTCATTTGGAATTTTTGAATTTCGCTTTTGATTCGGTGCCTGGAGCATGCTAGGTTTAAGAGTCCTTTAGTCTAGAAAAGTATTCCTTCTGTATCCTGGCAGCATGAAGTTCCCCAGAGATGTTCGAAGGGAATATAGGTCGTTTATAAAGTTTTACAAAAAGATAGCCCCTTAATAAAGAGGTGTATTTTTTCAAGGATGGAATGGTAAAATGGACTGAAGGAAAACAATTGAAGAGGTACTAGACATGGTGTTAATGCAGATAAAGCTGTTAAAAGATATGAAAATGTGGAAAAAATATGGATACAGGTTTTTTTTTTCATTAATACTGAAAACCGATATAAGGTAGGGTGTTCGACAAGCGTGGAAGGGGAAAGAAAAGTAAAGGCATATTGAATTGAATGAAGAGAAAGTAGGTATTTGGAGTTGAAGTAAAACATGTAATGTTGAGTGATGTATTACGTTATGTTGATTGATGAAGCTAATAAATTTAGCGTTCTTCAGTCTGTGTCCATCCAAAACCTTCTTCAACGGTAGAATACTATAAGTAATTGGTAGTCATTCGGTGAGGTAACTGGCAGCTTATATAATTTGTGCAATAATAAATTGATGGCTAATTTAGTAGGGGTAGGGTATTTAGGGATGGAGAGAAGTGTGAAGAGAGAACTGGAGTTAAATTCACTCTACTTTAAAAATACACTTTGAAGCCCCATTTGACGAATTACTTACGTACTCCACTTGAAGTGCTCTCAACATAGACAGAGCTCCTGGTAGTTATTTGGATGTCACTGAAAAAACCTGGCATCGGCAGGATTTGTACCCGGTCCCTCGGAGTGGGAAGCCACCACACAAACCTGATCGCTATCCCCTGAGTGAAACATTTAATTATGATATCGTGATAGGCTTTGGAAGCACAGTGAGATAGTTACTAGAGAGCGATTAGCGAAGTCCTCCGCGCTTTGGAAATCGCTAGTTCGGGCCTCGTCGGCGGGGCGCATTCTGTGGGGAAAGTTATAATTGAGCCGCCGAAATGAGCAAGGCCATCGAGCCCCAACGATGCTATAGTTACTGCCTCTCCGCCTTTTCTGTACCCTTTCTCAAAGTCCCCTCAGTTCTCACCATTCCATTCCCCCTCCTCAAGTGTCATCTGGCGAGGATATCAGTCATCCCGTGACTCAAATTACCGCAAGCTCCGTCGTCATAACGCTTCTTTTCACTTTTCCACCGCTTTACTCGTCCTCAGCACTGAATCACGCTTCATATGCGTAATTTTCACTTCCTTTCTGTTAAAATGAACCAGATATGTATGTCACTCACCAGTTAATACACAATCTTTGATTTATTTCACACGAGTTCAAAATTCCAATTTTGTGATATTTTATCTGTTTGAAGTTCCAATATTAAATATATGCCAGTGTTATTCTCCTCGTCTAATATTTTTCATTTTTCTAATTTAATTAATATTTTTTCTTCAATCAAAAATGAAAATAAAACAACGCGATGGGTATAGCTACAGAACAATAAACTTTACTTAGTATTTCGCATGCAGCTACAGTGATTCTCAGGATCATCAATAAGAGGATAGAGAACAGGGTAAATTTATACATGGGGGATGACCAGTGAGTTTCAGAATTAATTGAGACACGCGTGATTCCATAATGCAGGAATGAAGTCACTAATAGGAAGTAGCATGAAATACAATCAGAAACTACTTGTTGTATCTTATATTTCGAGGAAGTGTTTGATAGAATAAATTGTGTAGAATTAATGAATTTTTCATCTACATCCACTTAATACCCCGCAAGCCGCCACAAAGGCATGTAGTAGGTGGTGTTAGGACACCACCTGTAAAACATATTAAAACCATATGATGAACTCACAAAATAATACAAACTCAAAGTTGTTTCATTGGTGTGTTGTAGAAAAAGAGAATGGATTGTAGGAGACATATCCACAACCTGCCTATGTCTCAGACTGCACAGGATCAAGTGGCGAATGGAGAGACAAGAAGGGACTGGGTAGAAAGGAAAACGAACACAAAGTGCTTGAGGATAGACATAGTGGGAGAGGAGTAAAATCAATAAGATTGCGATATGTCATAAGTTATTGACTGAATTTCGAGTACTTAATGACGAATACCAAGACAAACTTAAAATTTTCCAACTATTGGATCACCGGGTGGGTAAAAACTGAAGAGTGCCAGATACGTAAAAAATCATACTTTAGATTATTATTATCACTACTCCTGGAAATCCATGTGTGTATTTTTGGTTTAGCTTTAACTGTGAGTAACTCTTTGATAGTTTCAATTTCCTGAGAAGGTTTCAGCACACATAATCTGTGCGACATCACGACAAACCACATTTTATAGTACTTAAAACCGTACACCATTCGAGAATATATCCCCGGACCTAGTAAATAAAAATGAAGACAAGTGATCAAAATGCATAGAAAAATTAGTCCAAATTGTGATTTTAAATTAAAACTCCAAGCTAGGTTTATTTGAATTGTTTTTTTTATTTCTTTCGGAGGAAAATAACTAAACTATTCGATTGAAATATTATAAAATAACGAAATAAGATTTATTATATCAAATACTCAACACAATAGAAATGGAGATTCGAGGTAATTGAAAAAAAGAAGTATTCGAATTCGAGATCCAATGAAAAATTTTTTTTCGATAACATTTTGATTCCCCTAACCTCAAAAAATTTACTGTACTTACTAAATCAGTATTATTCATTAAAGTATTCTACATATTTTATTTATAATTACTTCCTGCCGATTAGATCAATGGATTATTCCGACTCAGTTAAACTCAACATAATATATTTCGATCAAATTTAACTTTAGCTATGATTATTTAATTAATAGCATAGTTTTAAGCTTCATGTGTCTCAAATGTGTTTTAAAACGTTTAAAGCTTATTCTCCACGTGCTAGAAAATCCATTGCCTGCGTAAAGTATTACGTAAGGTTAAAAAGAAACGTGCTCAAGCATGCCAATATCACGCTTTTTCATCTGACTGTTCATTTCATTGAGGATGGTTTCCTAAATAATACGATGTTATCTTTGGAGTCATTACAAAATTTGCTATCCATTTTTACATTGAAATGCAGACGCTTTGATTAACTCTGCAAGGGGTCGAAGTGTCGGGCCACACTGACAAATTTCAGAAAACGTTCTTTTGGTCCGTGGCCAAAAGGAACCTATCGCCGTGTGTTTTACATGGTGGAAAATCAACCGATTGCTTTTGGATTGGATTTCGTAATGTTTGAATAATCTACAGACGAATTGCTTTATGGAAAATTTCCAGCCGCCACTCGCGATAGATTTTCTTCCATCGATGTCGCGAATAAATTCATCTGTAGCCTTCCAAGTCAAAATTACTAATTAAGGAAAAACATGTTCGTATTTTTTAGCTTTGTTGCATGTAATGTTGGCAGGAAGAGGGGGAATTTTTAATTTGGAAATGGCCCAAATTTCTTGTCACCATGTGTCCGATATTTTTTGGTACTTTGAACTTTGGGCAACACCGTTGACGGCCGAGTTATCAAATTACATCAACGGCCCAATAACATGTATGAGGAGAAGTTTAAAGTTTTACGATTAATGTATTTTTATGGCAAGTTTTCTATGCAAATAAAGTTGCTCGCAGCTCTTGTCTTACCGGTTACGCTACTTCAATTGAAAATAATTTGTTTTCAAAATAAATCGCAGCTAACTCCTAAAATTTGGAGATATAGTTGCGCACAAATGACTCTTTATGGAAGCTCTTGAATGCTCTTGGCAAGACTCCACTCTCTTAACTCGAAATAGCAACACGTGGTTTACGCTATATCTTTTTCATCTGCTAAATACTCTACTTAGCCATTCCAGCCGAAATTTTTAATTTCGCGACATAATTTTAAATGCTTACATTTTAATCAAGAATCTTGTGATCACTTTTAAGCACATAGTATGTTACTAGGCACTTAAAATTAGATCCAATTTAATTATGCCTAATTTTTTTAACTGCTTCCCTCAAGTACGTTCAAATCTAGTGCTGTGCTAAAGTATTACCCGTGCGTAATGATATTTTTAATCCGTAGATGAGTCGCACATCTGCTGCGTATTTAGATGAAAGATACGAGGTGAGCAGCACAGCTGCTCACCTCGTATCTTTCACCCAAATACCACTCATACTTCACACACTTTAATCACCCAATGTGTTTCGTCATCGCCGAACTTAAACTCTGTCGATGACGAAATGTAAACCATCGTTTGTTTTTAATATCCTGACGGATTCATTATGTCAGGCTACCAAATCCTATAATATTCATTTATTCACTGCGGCTTGCAGTGACCAATTACATACTCATAATAATAATATAAAATAGTAATTATGACCACCATGTCCTAGAATGCAGTTTAAATAATATCAAGTTTTTTTTATTCCGCTCAATTCAATAAATCAGAATAGTGGTCAATATCAGAGTGGTGGAGATGGATTCAATGGGAGATGCTTGTTTGCCTTTTAAAATTTCTCTTGGTGGTGTGTGCTTAAATATTCAACTTTGAAAAGTTATGAATGGGCATTCATATTTTTTTCTTTGTATTTGTCTTATGTCTATATTTTTGAATAGATGAAGAACCTCTAACGCAGTAAGGGCATAAGCATATCAGACTAATCATGGTGCATCAAAAATTTGGCTGCATTAATACTAATATCCCTTAATCCTAATAAAGAAGTGGTAAATAAAAGTTCATATTAACATATTTTACCTACATGGTTAAACAAAATTTTAAGAACGGGGCAATTACTTTTGATAGCATATTTGCGATGAGGAATTATGTTGCATGGTAAATTGTATTTATCGTAGTAGTATATTTAATGTTTCGCAAATAATTCAAACCACATAGTACATTCAAAACATTATTTCAGATTAATATGCCTTGTATTTTTTTTCATAATTTAAAGAAATTTAGAACCAAATCAGGTGATTCGTCTGGAAACAATTAATTTTTTAGATACCAGTTTTCAAAGTATGTACTGGTACTTGCGGAAACGGATCTGTGTATAGTCATAATACAATCCATTTCAAAATTGCATTCAACAATATTGATAGAATTGAGCTCTTACGGCTAGTAGTATTGAAAAAATGAAAAACTCCAATAGCTGTAAACAGTTCAAAATTGTTTATAGGCTTTTGGAGTTTTTCATTTATTCAATACATTCACTAATGAAAAATATGTCGCACCGATATTGACTTTATTTGATCACACCGACATTGAATCGTCAAGACAATAACTAAATCGGTTAACATAATATAAGTAGGTTTTGTGGATGCAGTAGCTACCCAAGCACTACTACCATTAAGTTCCCAGCTTGAGGATAATATGGATGTTAAAATGAGAATGAGATGAGGAATTGTAATTAACGCACCAAGCGCAGTATATATCACTTCCTTGGTAGCCATTCGATGCACTACCCTACTTTTTGCACCTGAGCGGGATAAAGAAGGTCGTGGGGAGGGAGTGGTGTCGTTGGAGGTGGGTTAATACCCAGGAGTCGCCGTGAGGATTTTCCCCGAGCTTAAGAGGCTTCTCTGGCTAACCACTCACAGTGTCGCTGGCACCGGTCCCGTCACATCGATCCACGGGATGTCCAGCCTATAGGAACGAATAGTTCGTGAGTACTTGAATGGAAACACGTAAAGGAACCACTAAAAGCTCATTCTTAAATAGAGGTATTATCTGAAAGAACTCATTATTTATGAATTACCTGTTCATTGCCTTGTTTTTGGCAATTATAAAATGGCACACGGCCTTCTTCCTTTAAGAATTTCAGTCATATAATAATAGTAATATCTTACCTGGAGCCGGAACTCATTTAGATAGTTCTTTAGTCAAAGTTTTGCTTCTCTGATTTCTCGTCCTTTTCTCTGGACTTCACAAATAATATATTGACAACGTTCTGCATTCCGAATTCACACTGGCATTAATTTGTTATTTCTGTTCCCCAAAATTGTCGGGGGAAACCCTTCGGGACAAATAAAGGTCAGGTGTAAGATTTTTATATTTACAACTCTTAATTTATCTCCTCTTAATAATGCTTATGTTTTATAAAATAAATGTGTTATGAAATTGATGAAATTACAAGTTATCATCGGCATTTTTTGAACCTGATCATTTTTATGTACTTTTAAATAAATTTTTGCACTTAATAAAACGGATTATTGCAATTATTATTCGAAATTAAGCCCAAGGTCCCTGTATAGTAGCGATTATCACATCCCCGTAGACTCTCCGATGGAAAAGCCAAACTAAAAACAAAAATTATTTGTAGTGAAGTTTGGAAAAAAACAGATGACCCAAATCCTTCAAGATAAGGCACCTAATGACTTTCTGAATATGCTGCCTAAATAATAATTATGAATTATTACAAAAATATCCTTTAATTCAATTCATTCATCTCGAAAATTAATTTTATAAATACACTTAAATCTTATTTACACCGTTTTTATTATAAAAGAAATTTATCATGGTTCCCGTCAAGTTTTTTCATTATTTCTCTGTTTTACCATTGGCGAAATTATACTCATTAGCTACTATTATTTATAGAGCATCTAAAACCATATGGTAGTAATTTTCCAGTACTGTATTGCTATGCGTTTATATTTTTATGTTACTACTTGAATTCCATATATTTAAGTAAACAATATCTCATTATTTAATAATTAATCTAATAATACTTTGTAATGTCATATACGACGTCTGTTTTAAAAATATATCCATTAATTATTCTACTTCGTTGTATCAGATATAGTGTTACTTCAACAGAAGGCTATATATATATATATATATATATATATATATATATATATATATATATAACAATTGTACGAATAAACTCACACGAGCGGCACAATAATGGACTGACACAATATAACACAAATAGAATAGAATAGCAACATTTAAAAGGACACTCACACGGTAAATTGCTCGAGCGCTCGGCCCTCTCAGAGGCCTTCTTCAAGAGGTTCTCTCTTGAAGAAAGCCTCTGAGAGGGCCGGAAGCTCGAACAAATAATCGTGTTAGTGTCCTTTTAAATATTGCTATTCAATTCTATTTGTCTTATATTGTGTCAGCCCATTATATATACACACACACATATATATATATATATATATATATATATATATATATATATATATATATATATATATATATATATATATTATATATATATATATATATATATATATATATATAGAGTTCACCTATCATGAAAGTGTTTCAAACCACAATTGTCATTAAAGTCGAGAAAAAAGAAAATGGATGGCATTAGGCAAAGCATTCACAGAAACGAGGGTATTGATGACGGACGTCGGGTAAGGATGCTAGACTTACATAGACTCGTTAACACTTTTATATGGAGCGTAGTTTTGTACGGCGCGGAAATATGGTCGTTGAATTGAGATGAAAGGTGTTAATTGGAACTTAAGAATGTGATGTGGATAAGGATGTAAAATATCAATTTGTGAAATATTAAAATTGAAAGGAAAGCAGGCGAGGAAAATTGGAGAGAACAAGTTTGTGGGAGAAATCCAAAGTAGGCAAGAAAAAGAAATGCAGAGCATTTTCTTTCTTTTTAATTGGATGTTCAAGATTATAATACGGGTGAACGTTAGGAAAATGAAGGAGTAGTAATAGGATCGCATGTTACACGGAATGAAAATAGGAAGGAAGTATGCAGATTTGAAAAGAGGTTTATCGTAGTGTCGTCGGATGTCAGGTTGTGTGTTTTGGAGAGAGGCAAGGAAATATATCATTGTATTGTTGTATAGGCTGGTTATGTTTTAACCGTTTGGCGGATGTTTTTGTTTATATATATATATATATATATATATATAATACACAGTAACACACAATATAGAAACAAAAAAAAGAACACCCACTCGTATTTTCTTGATATTTCGACGGAAACAATCCGTCTTCATCTGAAAATATAGAAGTAATGACTGCTGGAATTGTTGAGGTGAGGGGTGCGAGAGAAAGGGAAGGAGGCCAGGGGAAAGGGAGAACGGGAGGCGAAGGAGGGGTGAGAGGAATGGTTGGGGAGAGGAAAGGAAGAGGGATAGATTGGAATTGACACAAAATCGGAAAATAGAACAACATGCTCACCGAAACTATTGCAACATACAAGACCCAGGCTTCAACCTACAAAGTATTGATGAAGACCTCGCAAGTCAAAACAAAGGCCACGTACACCAAAACTTATTCGAAAAAACACAGTGCCCACCCCCCGATATGCTTTGCTTTCACAGAGTAACAATTTAAGGCCACTCCCATCAGTGAACGACATTGAGGCCCGGATGCTGATAGGCCATACAGATGTAAATGAATGCCATTTCAAGAGTTTTTAATTCTATAGGGTTATCGGAAGTGGGAAGGGACGCTAGGACGGAAACGTTGTAACACTAAACACAGTATATATATACATATATATATATATATATATATATATATATATATATATATATATATATATGTATATATAAAATATCTTCGAAATGGAACGCTCATCGGCGACACACAAATATATAAAAACACAGATGTAGATTTTTAGAATATAGAGACACAAAGAAAGGACACTCACAATTTGTTATTTTACGTTTCGACAGCACGGCTGTCGTCTATCTATTGTTCATCATGAAGATATGGTGATGAGGTGGGGGACTACGCTTAAGGCATGAGGAATGACCGCGGGGAGAAAGCGGTTGAGTTCTGTAGGAGACAGGGGTTAGTCATCACCAACACTTGGTTTAGACACCACAACGCAGACGCAGGTATACATGGAAAATGCCAGGTGACTCAGGAAGATATCAGCTAGATTATATCCTGGTTAGACACCGGTTTAGGAACAGTGTCCTAAATTCCAACAGCTTCCCGGGAGTGGATGCGGACTCAGACCACAATTTAGTTGTTATGAAATGTAGCGTACGTTTCAAAAAGATAAGGCAGGGGCGGCGAGTTAGAAAATGGAATGTAGAAGCATTAAATGGGTTGAAAAGGAAGGAATACAAACAGGCGGTAGAGAAAATCATGGAGGATGGTAAAGGGCTTAGTACTATCGAAGAAAAATGGGAAATGATCAAGAAAGTGTTGTCTAAAGCCGCAAAATACACTATTGGAACCGTTAACGCTAAAAGGACTAGGAAACATGGATCACGGATGAAATAATTACAAAGATGGATGAGCGGCGAAAAAAGAACAATGTCAATACAGAATTAGGCAAAATGAAGTACAAAGAATTAAACAATAAATTGAGGCGGGCAACAAATAAAGCAAAAGAAGCATGGTGGAAGACGCAGTGCGAGGATATGGAAAGTCTGCAGAGGAAGGGTGAAATCGGTGCGCTGTACAGCAAAGTTAAATCGTTATCGGGAAGTAAGAAAGGAAGAGCTATGCTAACATTTAGACATAAGGCGGGTAAGGTAATAGTTGACGCAGGAAAGATCCAAGAGAGATGGAAGGAGTATATAGAGGAACTGTATAGTAAAGAACTCAGACCAATAAAGTTAGACATTGAAAAAGGAAATGACGTAGAGGAAGACAGCTTCGGTCCAGGCATACCAGACAATGAGATAGAAAGGGCATTAACGGAGATGAAACTAAATAAGGCCGTGGGGGTAGATAACATTCCCGTGGAACTTTTAAAATGCTTAGGAAAATGTGGGAGGAAGAGGCTATATGGGCTGATCCGTAGTATTTATGAGGAGGGAATTTGGCCGGAAGGCTGTGTGAGATCAGTTTTATTTCCTATTCCGAAAAAGGTAAAGGCCACGTGATGTGAGGACTATAGGACAATTAGTTTGATATCCCACGCAGCTAAAGTTGTTCTCAGGATCATAAACAAAAGGATAGAGATTAGGGCAAACGATTACTTAAGGGATGATCAGTTTGGGTTTCGGAAGGGCAGAGGTACGCGTGATGCCATTGCAGTAATGAGATTATTAATCGAGAGGAATATAGAACACAACCAGGAGGTATTTGCCTGTTTCGTAGATTTCGAAAAACCGTATGATAGAGTGAATTGGGAAAAACTAATGAGTATTCTCCAGAAAATAGGAATAGATTGGAGGGAAAGGAGGCTAATCCGCAACCGGTACATGTCTCAGACTGCTCAGGTGCGGCTGGGAAACGGGGAGTCAGGATGGGCAGTGTTAGGAAGGGGTGTAAGGCAGGGTTGCCCATTATCACCGTTGCTGTTCAACCTGTATGCAGGGGAAATGATCAAAGAGGCATGGGAAGAACTCGAGGTAGGAATGAAAGTGGGCGGGGAATTCGTAAAATCAGTTAGGTTTGCTGATGACCAAGCTTTAGTTTGTCAGTCAGCCAAGGGGCTACAAGCATTGCTGAGTGAATTGGAAATTCATTGCGACAGGTATGGGATGAGAATCAAAATTAATAAAACAAAGGTTATGCGATTTTCGAGAAAGAAAAAGGCCAAGCTTAACATTAAAATAGGAGGGCAAAAACTAGAGCAGGTAGAACAGTTTACGTATCTCGGTAGTGTTTTGGACCAACACGGTCAAAGTAGTAGGGACGTAAGGAGAAGAATTGCGCTAGGCAAAGAGGCTTTCACAAGGAGGAGGGAGTTGATGACGGGGACTTTGAGTAAGGATGTTAAGAAAAGACTCGTAAAAACTTTGATATGGAGCGTAGCTATGTACGGCGCGGAAACGTGGTCATTGAAGCAGGAGGATAGACGTAGACTGGAGGCTTTTGAAATGTGGGTGTGGAGAAGAATGGAGAAGGTGAAATGGACAGAGAAGAAAACAAATGAGGAAGTACTTAGTATGGTGGGCGAAGAGAGGGGTCTGTTGGGAGCAATCCTATGGAGGCAGGAAAAGTGGATGAAGGGGGTGTTGACCGGCAGTGGGATGTTGAAGACTGTGATAGAGGGTAGATTGTTGGGCAAAAGAGGAAAGGGAAAGAACAGGATAGGAATGTTGGATGGGATGAAGGGAAGAAGAAAGTACTCAGAGATGAAGAGGGACCTGATATAGAGTAGGATGATTTTTTTTTGTGTTTTGTTAGGAGTAATAAAATATTTGTTTGGTAGTTGTGTCCATCCAAAAACCTACCTTAACCGGTAGATTACCTTAAAAAAAAAATATATATATATATATATATATACATATACAGCTATTTACCTGTATATATTCCCGTGGCCGGGTTCGATTCCCGGGAAAGGCACTCTGGGAACCTGCTGCTTCATCCAAGCTATATGATTTTTCGGGTACCAGGTCTTCCTGGGAAACCATAACCGGCAAAGGGAAAGGAACTGGCTCCCCTACCCTGATGTGTGAACTTCACACGCCGTCGGGCTTAGTACTGGGTGCACTCTACCATCATCCATACCAAACCGACCTTCGGATTGATTATTGTGTTTATAGTTATTGATATTTGGCGAATTGAGGTTCAGCCATTTTTTATTGGCCCTTCAAAATGCTTGAGCATCCTTTAACGCTATTTTGATGACGAATTAGGGTTTTCACGTACGTGATTCTTAATATTGGCGAGTAAGAAAAAGTTTAGGTACATGGTGTTTCCAATATGTTCATGACTTTTTTCCCTTTCCGAATCTATAAATTGCGTCCACACTTTGTAGCAATATAATACCTATAGGTCCTTAAAAAGATATGCGTATTTTATTTTAACAATGATTGATAAAATATTTTAGTTCGTGACTGTTTGCAGACCCGGTTTAATTTTTCGAAACACTGCCTTCGTTTTTATTTGAACCCTTTGGCAATCATAGACAATTTAACGAATTGAATCAGTGTCACGTTTGTAATTTTGAAATCGCTACCTACATTATTAAAAAAATCTGAATATTAACGGCTAAAAATTTCAAGTTGATATAAATTTCCAGTGAATTGTGAAATAAATCTTTTAAGTTCTTCGTTAAGTTTTACAGTTACTCCAATTTATTCAATTCCAATAAAAGTTTTACTAGCATCCAGTAACATGATTTGAAATTTATGAATAACTGGAAGGGAATTCTTCTCAATATTTACTTTATTTTACTTTTCTTAGTAATACATAAGAGTTGTCCAAAAATTTGAAAAGACGATGTAGGACGTAATAAGCACGAGTTAATGAATGACAATGTATATTAATTCGACTAATTGATGAAAATCTTACTCGTTTTGTAAATAACACGTGAGTACTCCATCAGTAATCCGATATATTATCCTAATTGCTGAAATACCTTCATATCTGGGCCATTACTATTTCTGGGCTGGTGCAAAAAGAGGGATTATCTCAACCCATCATAACACGGCTTTACCAATGCGCTGCGACATGTCTTATGGGTTGTTCATGTACATATGACTCGAAAGGGGAGGAGAAACGTAACGCCCCTCTAACGAAGAAGAAACTATTACGCCCAGGGAAGAGGTTAGAGGTGCAAGAAACCCATGGACGACAGGAGTCATGGAGTGAACTTGGTAGAAATAATGGATAGAGGATTTTTATTTGATATCCAGTCAAAATAAAAAAAATAACAAGGGAAAATTTAGAAATCGCGAAGTGGCTATTAATCTACAAAATTTCTAAGGAGAATATTTTTCAAAGAAAACGGTATCGCAATACTTTGAAAAATTTATTTTTCAGTAAAAAAGGGTAACTATCAATCAATTTTTAATGGTTAATTGATTGTTTATAAATATCGCATGCATAAAGTTAAGATAAAATTAAACAATACGAATAGGTTCTCGCTGAGCTCATATACATGAAACGGAATGAAAAATTCAATTATATATGAAATAATAAAGATGAATGTCGAATAAACATACTCTTTTATCACAGCTGCTACTCTAAAATAAGAAACTATATTACTAATAGATAATATATTCATTCATTCAAATTACTGAATTTTGAAAGAAACCGTTCTGTTCTTTTCCATTTCATCAATATTTAATAATTCTGCCATAAAATAAGTAAAATTCTATCATATTGTAGGAAAATAGAATGAATGATGGAAATGAAGGTAGAAAGGATTTGAATGTTAAAAAAATATTGCTATATGATTTTGTAGTAGAGTATATTTTGCTGGGTGAGACTTAAAAGTGTAATAGTACTCAGTTCCCGGTTCTATTCAAAGCCTAAATCGTCCAATGAACTCCGGAGAATAAAAGCAAATTAATCAGTACATTTCGTCCACTATGTAAACCTATGTACGATTCATTTTCGTGCCAGCTAATTGAATAGTAAGAAGAAACTCACTGCTATGACTCCCCTCGAAATTTTGCACTAAAGAAAGCTTCCTAAGTACGTTACTTTGTAAGCTCATAATGCAATATTGCTACCTGAAAGCCCACAGTATTTACAAAGGGCCCTGAATAGGATCGGTGCTATGAGTGTAGATGCAGTTAAGGCCAGATGTAACTTTATTCAAAGTGCCTACATCCTTAAATATTATTTATTATTATTTGTGAGAAAGCAGATAGAAATAATAAAGTATCTTTTCCTATTATTCATATGATACTGTAGCATAAATAGAGGTTCAAATGCCTTAGATGATAAGAGAAATAAGTTTTTAGCATTGTGAATACATGAAATATTTGTATTTTCTAAATTCCCAGCATTTCTGCAAAAGCGTTTTATCATTCCCAAATTGGTTGAAAATGCGATAGAAGGGATTATTGAGTATAGTACGATGGCATCTCACAAAATACAATGGGAGCGTGGTCCCCGATAAATACTGTTTTAACAACAGTGTGCAATCTACCTGTGACAGTATGTCAAAGAAACTGGATAAGAAACAGGTGGATAATGCATGTATACGGCTTTGATGCTGTGGTATTAAAGGGAATGAAAGACGATTGCTTCATCCACGGATTTCTTCGTCTAAACTTGATATATGAATGCGAGTCAAATCACCGAAATCGTGCGTAAAATAAAATAAAAAGGTTGTTTAGAGTTGAGAGTTTAGGGCGGTTTGAAAATATAATTGGTGAATGTAGTCAAAGAATCTCTTTACACAATGAATTTTTAAGTTTTAGAAACAAAAAGGCAGTCACAAAAAATATACTACTTGTATAACAACATTCCCCCCCCTGTTAGTGTACTTTTCTGCTCAAAAAATGTAATTTTGTCAATGCTTACCTTCAGGCGATGGAAGTATAGAATGGGATATAATAGAAGAAAGTAGTAAAAAAGATTTTTGCTAATTTATTTTCTTCTTCGCATCTACCACTAAATGGAACTTTGTTAAAGCGGCGGGTGTAAATAATTATCATATTTTATTCTCTACCAATATGCACTTCGTCAAACGTAAGACTATGGACTCCATCGTATATAGGTACCTCACAATTTTTGGAATTAGAAGGGAATCCAATAAAATGTCGTACTTTGCCTTAACTATTATTTTATTTAATCAAAAGGAAAAAACTGGCGTATTTTTCCTTTTGATTTTGATAGCTCTGTTACTATTATGACATGAGTACCTAGTCTCTTTTGAAGAGTTTCATTGTGAATCATCCATGATGGCAAATACTTGGACAACAAAGGCCTTCCTTATATTACGTAAGGGAGTTTGCGGCTTTATTTAATCCCCCTTTTTGTAAGGTTCTATGAAAATATATCCCCCCGCTCCCGTCTTTCGTAGTTATGGGTGAAATCATTATCATATCGGAAACCTTTTCCACAGAAATGGTGAAAGCGCATGTCGGTTTGATGAAATGATTTTGCACTACGATCAATAACTATTATTATCAAGTATAAGGTCGTATTGAAAAAAAATACCTAGAACAACAAATTGTTTTTTTTCCTTTTAATAGTATTAGAAAACATACAGTAAAGGAAAGTAAATTTTACAAGACTCTCTCAAGAGACTGATAATTGCTTAAATAGTTATGAATCGCCATATGCCTTAGTGAGCAATTGCACGGTGTGTTCTTTTGTGCGACTAACGGGAGTTGATATCTTATCTTTATAAAGTTGCTGAAACTATGCAATGTCAAACCGCACGTGAGGTTCCTCCACACCTCTAAACCCAACCCCGTAAGGAAGCGTAGTGTAATAATACCTCAGCCATTAGTTCCCAAAACACTTAAGTAACATAAATACAGCTTCAATAACAGTTATCCTACGAGTAAAATTTTTTTATACTAGCTTAAAATCATCGATTATTTCACGATGCTAATTAGGCACTATTTTTACGTAATTTTTAAGAGAGGGACAAAGCGGCAGAGGTTTTGTCAGTTAAGGGGAAGACGGAGATGTCAGCTGCCGCGGAAGGGGACGAAGTATGGGAGAAGTAGGAAGTCGAATGTTTTGGTGTTGGGTGTAGGAGGTAGAGGAGAGCCAATAAGGAATACGGAGGATAGCCGGAGAGTAGGCTCGTGAACGGAGAAAGGGAAAGAGGCGGGCGCGGTGGGCGGATAAATGACCCGGGGGAAGGGGGAGAAGGGTGGAGGAGTGGGGTGCATAAGTGGCGGACGTCGGGAAGAAAAAGACCGTGTCGCAGACACACACACACACACACACATGAAACCCGTCGCACGGTAAGGGGAGGTTCCCTGGCGAGACTACTACTTCCCTCGGGAGACAAGAGGACCGGGAGTGGGCGGGGCGGGGAGCGACCGAGGCCCGAGCAGAATGATCCCAGAGCTGATTCCACCTCCCTTCGGGCGACGGACCGAGTGGGATAGAGGCTCCGAGGGAATGGGAAATGTGGGTAGGAGAGGAGCAGTGGGGTAGGAATGGGAAGGCGTGTGTGACTTTGCCCGGTGTGGATTTCAATCTCATGTAGAGAGTCCCCGGACCGGTAGGAGGGGGATAGGGAAAGGGAAGCGGAAGAGACGAATGGGGAAAGGTTCCCCGTGTGATCTCGACATGTGTGCGTGTGTGTTTTTTTTGTAGCCGTCGGGGAAGGGAGACTCGGGGAGGATGGGGATCGAATCGCTTTGGAAATGGTTCGGAGTGGAGGCGAGTGATTTTTTTGTCGCAGGAATAGTAATAGGATAGGTATCGCGTGGAATATCAACCTCGTTCCCCTCCTCTGGTCTCACACCCTACGCTCATCGCCGTACTCTTCCTTAAGTCTACATTGCAGAGGATTTTGACCCCGTTACGGGACAGTACACTTTGCACCTGACCCTTGCTGCAACGCGCCAAGATTTAATGCCGGTGTGAAATGAAAATATTTATGGGGTGGCCGAGAAATATTACCCGCACATCCTACAACTCTACTATTCAACATAGATGGTACGGTTACACGGTCGTATTTTTCGTCTAGTTATAGATATTTAGCGTTGAATTTTCAGAATCGTTTATTCTTTTGGTGGTTCCTTCACCTAGATTGGCAATTCATTGCGGACGACAGGAAGGAAATTTATTTTACAATGACTCATATGTATGGTGTCATGTGTATAATTTATTGAATTGAAAAAACCTTCCTTTTTTTTAAGCAAATCATTAAATTCAATAGTAGCAATAACAAGGTTCCTTTGTAAATGTCCTGTGCCCTGAGCAAAAGCGAGTAAATATGGCCAAAGTATTTTCCTTTGCTAATAGACTTTGCAATTTTATTTCCAAACACGTTTATCTCTCATTTGCAAATATGAAAATTTCTATTTTACGCGTAGAGAGATATAAAAAATTGTTGAATTTTCTGATGATTAACTTACCTAACTGTAATGTCAATAGAAATAATATTTTTAATTTCATCGAAAGAATGACATGAATAAGAAAAGATTTTTAACAATTGAGGATCAATCAGAAAAAGGCAGCGTAATTATAAGAATTAAAATTATATAAATTTATGAATTAAACAATGATTTCCCATGGAAAATTTAGCCTAACTCCCATAACAGACTCTTTCAGATTCTAAACTGATTCTCAACAGGTACCTATTCTAGTTCCCTGCAAACTTACGTGCATGAAAATTTGCTTGGTAACGCAATTGGATCTTGGGAAACGTTCAAAATATTTTATATTAGAAAATCTGTTCGCCTAAAATATTTAACCAAAGCCTGGACTTATTTTTTCTTCAGTTTCAATTTGCTCAGTGCAAAAATTTCTCAAATGGTAATCATATCTATTACATGTAAAATATTTTTTATATCATAATTAATATTTTGACCTCAAAACTTGCCCCTTATGCTTTAATCGCTTACTAGTTTTATTTAAAACTCTGAAGAAACTTTTGGGAAGAAAGGGGACTATCAACCGAAATTGATTACAATGCAACAATTTCAGAGCGTAAAAATCATTCGCCTTGACTGGGACTCGAACCCAGATCCCTCAATATCCGGTCGAGTGCTTTAGCCACTTAAGCTACCGAGGCGTCCTCTTAAACTCTGAAATTTTGGGGGTTTCCCTTTGAAATTTTGAAACTTTGAAATTTTGGGGGAAGTTTCTTTGGAATTTGTCAAAGGGAAAACACCATACGTGTTTAAAGTTGGCTTTAACCTCGTGGACAGTGGCGCCTCGCGCACGACTACGAATACATGACATTGTATGTACGGTATTTCGTCATAACATCTAGTTCCTTTAAAAGCCCCAAAATTTCAGAGTTTAAGAGGACGCCTCGGTAGCTTAAGTGGCTAAAGCACTCGACCGGATATTGAGGGATCTGGGTTCGAGTCCCAGTCAAGGCGAATGATTTTTACGCTCTGAAATTGTTGCATTGAAATGCAAATTAGCGGATGACTCCGTTAAAAGTTACTGTTGCGGCATCTCCCGCAGTTTCTTTGGAATTTGTCAAAGGGAAAACACCATACGTGTTTAAAGTTGGCTTTAACCTCGTGGACAGTGGCGCCTCGCGCACGACTACGAATACATGACATTGTATGTACGGTATTTCGTCATAACATCTAGTTCCTTTAAAAGCCCCAAAATTTCAGAGTTTAAGAGGACGCCTCGGTAGCTTAAGTGGCTAAAGCACTCGACCGGATATTGAGGGATCTGGGTTCGAGTCCCAGTCAAGGCGAATGATTTTTACGCTCTGAAATTGTTGCATTGAAATGCAAATTAGCGGATGACTCCGTTAAAAGTTACTGTTGCGGCATCTCCCGCAGTTTCTTTGGAATTTGTCAAAGGGAAAACACCATACGTGTTTAAAGTTGGCTTTAACCTCGTGGACAGTGGCGCCTCGCGCACGACTACGAATACATGACATTGTATGTACGGTATTTCGTCATAACATCTAGTTCCTTTAAAAGCCCCAAAATTTCAGAGTTTAAGAGGACGCCTCGGTAGCTTAAGTGGCTAAAGCACTCGACCGGATATTGAGGGATCTGGGTTCGAGTCCCAGTCAAGGCGAATGATTTTTACGCTCTGAAATTGTTGCATTGAAATGCAAATTAGCGGATGACTCCGTTAAAAGTTACTGTTGCGGCATCTCCCGCAGTTTCTTTGGAATTCGAAATTGATTAGTTTTATACCAACGGTCCCTTTTTTCTCCTCTATGGATGCTCTTCTTATTTTTTATATCATAGTTAACCTACTGATCCAGTGATTTCTGGAAATTTTTTTTAAATTTATGAATACGACAAGATTACAATTTTTTTAATGGCCTGGGGCGATGTAATTACTTTTGAAATTTTGCTGGGCTTATATTTTAGGCTTTTATTTGCATAAATTATGTAAGGAATAGGTCAATTCTAATTTTAATGACCATACATTTTTGTTTTTATTATACAGCATATTTATGGCGAGTGAATTTTGGAAGCTTAGGTGTAGGAATATTTTAAAGTTAATGGTAACTGAAAATGTCTTATACTGCTACACCACAAATGAAAGTACTGACAGGAATTCCAGTTTAATCTCTCATGTTTAATTGAAATGGTAGGTAAAACTCTGCTTTTCCGGTTAATATAATTCTCAATTTAAATATTTTTGAATGACTATATCATCAGCTAAAAATATCTCGGAGGAGAGTGAGGCATCTTCGACCAGTGGTCAAGTCTATACCAGATGGCATTGAGAAGCTTTGTGGTTGGGAAGCCTAAGAAATATATATCGTGTGGGAAAACGAACGCCTAACTTACCTGTTTCATTTCAATATGAAGCAAATCCACAAAATTTCACCGGATAGTGTAAAACTTTATTGGTTTTCATTTTCTATATTTTTACATTGACAGTATCTCTGTACTTCCATTCCATCTCTGTAATCTGAGACAGTATCTCTGTAATTCCATCATAAAATAGTTTTCTGGTTTAACTCTTTCATGAACAAATAATAAAATGTGTTTATCATCTGACTGAAAATTTTAACTCTCAGAAAATTTCAAAGTAATACTTTTTAAGTTGATTAATTCAATTAATGTCAAGATGCAAACGTTCGATAAGTAACTTTCAATCATTGACCAAAGCTGAATGAATAATATCTCTTGGATCTTGACTAGTATTGTAAATAAACTAACTGCTATTACTATTAAATACCCTAAATGCTAATACGGTTTTTCATTTTATCTGCCAGGCTTAAAGTAAAGTATATTTCAACCACCACTGTAATCTCCAATGAGAGAAAGCTATGCAGAGGAACTTGTAGATGTAATCAGTTCAAATCGAATAGCGTCAATATGCAAGGATATACCTCGAAAACGGGTGTGAGTGCTGTAAAGATAGTCGAATCGGTGAAATCTTATGAAAAATAGACTATAAAAAGAACTACAATGCCCACTCAAGGTTATTGGGCAATGTAAAATGATCATAATATGCCTTGATCCGAGTCTCAGCCAGTTACCTGCTATTTTAAAAGCTGAATTAGTCACAGAACCCCATTTCCTTGTCACATTTAGAGCGCCAATCGCAAAATTTAATGCATCGACCAAGGAACCCACCTCAGTGACAGCATAATGAAGAGATTTTTGCTCTGAGTTTATTCAATTTTATTGACGACTCCCATTAGTTGTAACATTAAGAAATTAACATTTAAATAGTAGATCAAGAAGAATCTTTATAACTCCATTCTGGAAATAATTATTTGCTCATATTAGTTCAGTAGAATATGGTGATACCTTGACATCAACCAAATATGAATGTCAATTCTTGTAATTCCCATCCAAATTTTTATGTCAAGGATAATTTTATAGTCACTCTTTACATGTTATGTATCAACTGCATAAAACTCATTCCTCAAGCCAGCAGTCAATCCGCGCAAGCTGAATAAATAAAACACGTACTATTGGAATACTTCAGCTGGAATATTATAATTATTTACCTGGTTTTTGGGCATAACTTAGAAAGAGATATTTATTCAAATTAGGGATTACTTAATAAAAATCAATTGAGTTATAAAATGACTACTCGAGTACTTCACACTTCACAATCAATTTTTTGTTCATTGAATTTTTCTACAACGAATACAAATCGTCACAAGATTACATCATTCTCGTGATAACCTTTATAGTAGAAGAGATGTGAAATATCACAACTTTAACATTTTAAGTATTTGATAATAAAAAGTGAGAGGAAAATGTCAATTTAAAATCTAAAAATCAAATAATTTCAGAGAATTGGTCGTATTTTATAATTTTCCTCGGGGAAACTGCTCAGAAGAATTATAAAAATTGCTGAAAATAATTGGATCAGTTTCATTCTTTGAAAAAACGTATGCAAGAAGCATGATTTTACGTACCAAAAAAATCATATTCACTTTCAGTATTGCTCTTCTCGTTTATTTTGTACATATTTTCGGGGTTAAGAGATGTAAATGATTTACTGTTTTAGTTGTATCGCATCAATGAAAATGTCCTTTTTTATAAATAAAATATGAGCATTTTTCACATGAAAGCTACTATTTCACCGTGTCAATTTCTAAAAATAAAATCATTTAGGCCTTTAATCCCTACTCCGTTTTCATAAGGCGAGGATATGGCTTCCATGGTCCCCTTTTTCAGCCCCAAGGTGTGTTGAATGGGGAGAGAGACAAATCTTTTCCCTGTACTACTGGATGAGTATAATCCTCTCTGGAGGTGGTCGGAATCGTCACTTGGATTTATACTTAATATTCTGCAGTCCATGCCCGATCTTTCAACAGACTAATCTTTTCTAAACCTAGAAACATTAAGACATCTGTTATACATAGCACATTCGTGGTGGCCAAAATACTGCTATCCTAAACCGTTCCTTAGAAAACACTTATGCTTTCCTCAAAATATTCAAAGTCAGAACTTAATTGGCCAAAGAATTTGACAGCATTGCTTGGATACGCCTTATATTATTTCTGAAGTATATGTAAAGAGAAAATTCAATCCTCGAAGATTATAATTTTTCGTTCCGTGTCTCTGCACATATATTGATGCATCGCGCAGCTGTTCAACTACGAAAAAATAAACTTTCTTCTTTGATATTTATTTAAAAACTATAATTTCTCTCCCAATTTGATAATATACACCCACATATATCACCCCGAGCTTACACATTTTTTATGCATATCGAGAAATATTAGCGTGGAGAATTAGTATATTTATTTTAAAATTTACATGAATTTTCCAATTGTTATAACATGAACTCGTAATGAATTAATCCACACATTAGGTTTATTGCCTGCACATACTTATTCTTCCACATTTTTAAGCTTAATCTTTCTTTCTCTTTCTATTTTGCTGGTTTGGACACTTCATTTTTACAATAGGGTCAAAATGACATATTGATTACGGATGTCACTGAAGTTGGCACTAAATAGACCTTCGACTGCGAATAGCAAGAAATTTAAAACTACCCCCATACGAAGGCTCGGTACACGAAAGCTCTGCTCGAAAGTTTGTTCGAGGACCCGCAGGATATAGGAGTTGGAGGGGGGGTGAAGGAGGGAATTGTGGAGAGCGCGGAGGGGTAAAGTCATAACGTAGCATATAAATCGGGAGGAGGGGATATACGTGCAGGAGTGTGTTTCCACCGTAATGGCATTACGAACTTATGGCGCTTCCTCCCTCCCTCATCACTCCCTTCCTCTGCGTTCCACTCTTCCCACATTTCAACCACACCCCCTCCCGACGGCATTGCATTCCGTTCCGCCCATTCCTCTTCGTCAAAATCCTCGGGACCGCCCACCAGTCAGAGCGCTGCCAAAAAATCAATTTCAACCCCATGTTTCTTTCTTCGTTTTTGCTTCCCATTCCCAAGACCCAAATGGTGGCGTCAATTACTCCTCCGTGGTGGGGTTTATGCCGAAAGAGTTTGACCAATGTCACCATAACCAGTCGAAACAGGAACTCGGTATATCAATGTCATCTGGGCTCGACGTAAAGAGTAGGCAGGAATGGAGGTGGTCACATTTTCCTTATTTGTCAAGCATATAATGAAAAACTAAAAAATATCGTCTGCTAAGTTTAAGATTCTTAATTAGCTCCAATAAATATCCGTTATTATTGATAATTTATGAAACCTGGAAAATTTTATTTCAGCAATTGTGGATGCTTAGAATGGGACTGGACAGCTATGTGCTGCATCAAATTTTGCTTGTAAATAGTCAAACTTATTTGACTCAAACTGCAATAAATTTCATTATTTAATATTATTATACACTTTAAGTCCAGAATCAAAGCAAGAAAACTGATCAGAAATTACACTAAGCTAAAACTTTCCAAGCAGGCTGCTGACTAGTGTAGAAATGGCTATTTGTCTGACACGCGTGTTTTTTTCAGATGAGGCAAACAGATGAGGCGGTTTTCAATGTAACAAGTCTAAGAAATCATATTTCGAGGAAACAAATGGAATAAGTCTATCCAAACCTTAGTTAAATGTCTATTATTCATACGCCCAAATTGTATATTTTTCTCATCAAGGAAAGGTTTTACTAATGAAATGAAATATGAAAAACCAGAGAAAGGTTCTGCCATTTTCATCGTTATTTCATGTGCAATCGCTATACTGTATATTGTGCTAAAATTAAAAATAATCCTGCTTTCATTAAATAAAAAACAATTCTGAATATAATTTCTATGTAACATAAACGTATGGGGTATTATTTGGAGACTTCTCATTTGTGGAACAAATTATATCGGGGATAAGCTTTTAGCAAATTGAAAGATTTTGTTGAATATTGGAAAACTAAGTCTTAAATTTTGATTTTAAACCAGTAGATAGCAATTTTAAATTCTACTTGTGATGAAATTTTGAATTGGTATTTACAATATTTGCTCTGTTGGTATTTGGGCAATAATTTTTTTTTAATTGTTGCAAATATGTGCTCTACTTTTTTATATAATTTTCATATCAACAAAGGTAAATTAATGCGGAGTTTTTTCTTTACTGAGAGATTTCTAACCTCATTTCTTAAATTAAAATTTTGTAAAACAACCTTTTTTAGATTAAATATACGAGAGCTGAGCAGAAAGTAACTTACGTTCGGCCTAGCGTGGTGGTGGGTAGGGTTAGAGCCATCATCTTGGTATCTAGACGTCCCTACACTCAGTCCATATCCTGCTGTGGTAGTGTGCAGACATGATTATTCTAATTTGCTCATTGCACACTGTAAAAATGTACGCTATTGCAATATAAAATCCCAAAATCTGTGAATTGCAATCTGGGATTAGGTGTTTGCAGGCAAAAACTCACAAGCTAATGGAAATTCACGTGCGGAAATGGAATGATGAGTGAAGGCGGAGTGAGACAGTGGTGCATTCAGTTTAAAAATATCCGCACAAATGTTCACGGTGGTAGGTCTAGACTTTAAACCGATAAACTGACGGTGAAAATTAACGAAAAAATTGTGAAAATTGCCAAATACAATTTTAAATGTAAGGTGGCAGATTTCTTCAGAGACAGAAGTGAAAAACTTGTATATGGCTATGATAAATGCCTCAATTTGAATAGCAGTTAAGTAAAAAATTTTTTAAAAATGTGCTTTTTAAATGTATATAATAAACCTTTGTTTTGTCACCAGTTGCGTATTTTATATTAAAACATGAGTAACTTTCTGGGCAGGTGTCGTAGAAAAAGAGAATTCTTAAACTCACTCTTAGTGTAAAACCACAATGGTATATGTAATATGCTGTAGTTGGTATACGTATATTTATTTTACCGTTACAATAAATTGTTCAAGAATAAAATTTGGTCCGGTCAACTTAAAATTTAAATGCAAACATTTAATTAGACCTTAAACTTACAAGAGTTAATATAATTAGTTTACATAGTGATGAAATTAAGTCAATATTTACGGAAGAAAAGCCTTTTCATAACTGTGTTTTACCGATGTGGATTTCAATTTTGACCGTAAAAACCAACTTGTTTAAGTTTTATTAATAAATGTATTTATTAAATATCTGTTTTCCATATTTGAAGTTTTCGTTAAAAAATTTTTTGAATGTTATCTTTTAGAGTAGCAAAAAATTTTAATTCCAGAAAATAAAGGCTAAAAATTCCAAGAAAAAGTGTAGTTGTAAAGAATTGGCATATACCTGAATACAGGAATCGGTTCTTAATAAGATATTTTTCTTGACAATGTTGGTGTTTTATACACGCGCATAACGTAGCAATACAACCCCACAATAAAATCATGTATTTTTTGTATCCACAAATATTTAACCACCCTTCGGCCACTCAAGGAATTTTAATCTTTCCCACCATTTGCTTCACATTCTCAATATGCTCACATATATCAGTTTTCGAAAGTCCAACGCTAGGTTATTCCATGTACTCCATTAATTATCAGAAGTAGACAACCGGGTTAGGATAGGTTTTCGATGAGCACAAGACGTAATATGTTCTACTTCATATTCTTAATAAATGCAGCTGAAAATATCCTTAAACTCCATAATACATGCTGCAATAACTCATTCTTCACAAAACGTCATACCACTTATAATTTAGTCGTGTTCGTAAAAACCATTCACGTAACTCTCATGCATTTGTATAATATTTAATGGCCATCCTCAAAGCTCTTGCGTAATCTGCAAAGACACAATGTGTTAATTACAAATTATATCAAGGCAAACGAAGTTGATCTTAAGGACAATTATTCGTGCACAGGGATGAGTAGCACCCATTGTTAACCAAAGCTGATTTTAGAATGTGGAATGTCTCCCAAAGAAATTCTCTCTTTCACTTTTAAGTATAAAACTGTATCATTTGTTTTTCCTTCAGCCTATTACACTCGTAATTTTCTAAACATCGTCTAAAGCACTTCGCAGTTAGATGAGCTGTTCCACATCGTGTTATGCCTGCTAATTTCAATATTTAACTAAGCCTTCTTCTGTACTGAAAACCTCATTAAAATCTTTTACACATGTTAAACTCTCATTTTATATCTATATCCAATGTTTTAATGCACTCAGCGTTGTTTGCAGACCTTTGGCTGGCAGACTAACTTTTGATCGTGCGCAAATATAACTGATTTGATGAGTTCAGCTTTTACCGTCATATCAAACTTCTAGATTTTCCGTGCCTCTCACTTGATTTCTACCTTGTATACATAAAACCAGTGGTTGTAATCGACAGCTCTATTTTAATCTCTCGCTTGTCCTGATTGTGTCTGTTCATCCACTATCCGCACCTGTGTATTCCCGGATATGTGCAGGAAGAGTAGTAATTAGGGGATGCCCATTTAATAGGTAATAGTGAAGAATACATAAGTGAATAATCTGGTAGGGGAAGTTGTTTCAAGGAATGGAAGAATGATGGAGAGAAACCTGGAGTTGGCATAAGACTAGTCTAAACGAAAGGCGCCAAGGGGTCCGCAATTTAAAGTCTCATCCGACGGATGGCGAACTCGTTTACCATGCTCTCCACATAGCATCCCAAATAGGAATCGGGATACCACGGAAAATCCAACCACCACCAGGTTTCGTACCCGGGCCCCCGAGGTAGGAAGCAAGTAAGTTTTATACCGCAGCATCCCAATCCCGATTCCTATGGATATATTTCGGATAATTCGCCGAATTCTTCGGTCTTCTACGAGTATTACCTTTTACAACACATTTCTTCGGTTGATCTCATTCTCATATTTTGCGGAAGAAAATCAGGTATTGTTTTTACTAGCGATTTAAATGTAATAACATTATAAAAGCGGCATTATAATATTTTATTTCTCTTTTAGTTCAAGGATAAACTTTTTGCTTTTTGTATTTGTAACTAACGTTCGTGTTTTCTCTCTCCTACCGAAACTCTTTCTACGATGCACCTTCTCTCAGGAAAAATGAAAATTCCTCAATTAAAGTGACTGAATTTAATTAGCAAAATATAATACTACTGCAACAAAATTCTCTAAGATCTATGATTTCAATAACTGCAAATCATAGAAAGTATATATATTTAAATAGTATCGCTGATATTTCCAGAAAATAAAATAGTATTAGTAGAGTAGTAATAAGCTGAGTAGTAATGAGCTGTATAATACTAAGTTATAGTATTATAACTTAGTATTTACTAAGTTCACCCAGTGATATGAAAAGGTAAAGTTATAAATTTTGGATTTGAACATTTTTTAATATTTTGAAGATTTGAATTATGACCGATCATTGAAATGATGCAATTCATATTGATTCAAGATCTCAATTGCGCCATATTGCTTGTATTTTATAAAAAATAAAACAATATGGGGTATATCATCCATTGCATACCATATATCATCACATATCGTATATCATCCATACCATACCATCCATTTTACCGCGGAGAGACTTTTGCAAATTTTTTCCCTGTTCATCACACATTACCTAACATTTTTTGTGGATTGAAAATCCGGCATTAAAAAAATTACTAAAATAATTTGTCTAAATTAATAAATCTAGATTCGCGTCGTTTTTAGTGTGCATCCGAGTAAGCCAACGACTGGTAGCTCAATGTGTCCAATTAATCCCACACCACGAACAAGAGCCAATAGCAACACGTAAGTCGTGGCGCTTCCACGAACAATTGAGACTATGCAAGGTCGTGGAATTTGAGAAGATCTAGAGTCTATGGAGGATGAGGGGGGTGTATGGGTCTGAGTGCATTTACTCGAGCGTAAACGCCTCTGTGGCAAATCATCTCCCGCCCCCGCCAACATTCACACGGTCACGAACGTGCGGGGAGGTGGCCGCGCGCGCTCCATCGCTGGAAGCATCGGTCCTCGTGGCTGGTAGCGGCTGCTGAGTTGTCGGTCGCGGCACTCCATATCTGCCAAACAATCTGGCGCTAAATTGAAGTTTCCATTCCAGCCGCCTTCCGGTCGCATAAATGGATGGATGAGTCGAGAGAGTGAGAGATCGGTGGGTGGGGTTTGGCGGCTAGATGAGTCTCGGTTTGCAAGTCGCGGCTGGGGAACTCGATGCAATGGGGAGTGGTTTGTGAGGCTGGTAGAGTTGATGGAGCGAAGTTGACTAACGCGAAGCGGCAAAGGAAAGACGCGGCCATAATTAGAACGCAGTTCCTCCAGCACTACACAAAGTCATGGAGGATGCAAGAGGCATGACTCGAGCAACAAATGGTCCCGTGCACCGAGGTTGAGGATTAATTTTAACTTAGTGGCATGCTGCCGTATTTAAACTGGTATTTTATTACATTATTATGTTAAGGCCTCAGTGTGGGATCCAGCGTCCTAATTCTCGTACCATTTGGTGCATTTATAATGAAAAGTCTTAGTGGATGGTAATGATTTATTTTGTTACACCAGAAAAGCGGTAGCTATCAGGGACATTTTTATAATGATTAGCTACGACCAACAACGCAACAAAATGTAATTGATTTAGTATAGTCACGTCATTCTTTAACTTTGAGTTCTTTCATACTCTCCGATGATAATTGAGAGATTAACGTAATGCTACATAACCATTAAGAGTTCGGTGTGTCATTATCTTTCAATTTTAATATTAATTTTAAATTCAACAAGGAAATATGTGCATTTTTTTCAGAAATAAAATATAGTTTTTCTCATTGGGAAACCATAATATATGTCATTTTTTTCCTTTTCACTCTGTGAGCAAGTAAATGTTCAATTAATTTGTAATTCAATAAATAGTAATTATATATTAGTACTTTTTATATTTGTAATATGCATCGCTCTTCAGCCTTTAGCACACTTTCGGGACTTTGGTGATTGGGTTTAAGTACTAGGCATAAGATTTTGTGGAAGATGGAACAATTAAATTTCCATACAATATATCTAAGTATAAGCACATTTTCTTGGACTTCTTTCCTCACCTTTTAACCACAAATGGGAAATTTTCTTAAGCGTTTGAATGGGTATTCAATAAATATAGAAAAATTTCAGATAATGCACAAAGATATTGAGTGTCATTCGAGACTGAATGATGAAATATGCCTCGGTCTAAAATATCTTCATGAGTATCATATAATATTTGTCTATAAATATTTTTTCTGAGTACATTTAATATACTTCTTTTTGTTATATTTGGTCACTACTAAAATAACCGGGTTTAGGATTTTATTTATTTAATATTAGAAAAGTGATTAGGATTATTAGTATTAGAAAAACGATGGGATGAATTATTTATTAATACAAGCCAATATTTTGATTAAAATCTCAATTGAATGTAACTAAAATTCATTCAAAGCAATTGCAATTTTTTTCTGTTGATACGCTGTTCATTCATTTTCCTTGGGTGTCAAAAGTGAAATGAATTTTCCCAAACTGGTATCATTCCGCAATACTCATAACTGGTTCCAAATCTACCAGTACGTGTGCAATAGACATTGTATTCCACGACCATTCTAGTTAATGTAATTGGTTCCCGCAAATCGACCTTGCATTTTGGTTCTCCCCTATTGGTAATTCCTTCACGTTCACATAGTGCCCGCACGGGTGCGCACACACCAACAACCGTAGCGATTGGAGCAGTCGTTTGAGAGAAAGAAATGTTCATCTTCCCAATGTACCCTTTCCACTCAGTACAATCGATGCCACTTTTTAATTTGCCCCGGGAAATCCCATCGAAACAATACGATCCCCTTACCGCTGGCAAGGTTACAGCACTGAAACGACTCGGCTAATCGGGGCCGCGAACTCTTATGACCAGCCACGCAATGCTAACTGCATGTAGTGGACCTCTAATGCACGTTGGCTGGAGAAAAGGGGATGATAGTGGATGATCGGGCCCGAGCATTGTTCAGTGGAAATCGCGTGGTCACTTCTTGGAAACGGGCCATTGGAACGGAGGTTGAAATCGTGCGCTCGTCGGTACTACATCCACCCCCACCCCTGTCTTAATCTGCTTTTATCGCTCAGCGGATCAACATTAGGAATTTCAAACGGTCCGCCGATTCTTCATTTAAGATACAAAGAGCCGTCGGAATTACTTACGACGACGAAATTTGAAGTTTAACTTGCTTAAAAAATTATATTCTTGTATTTTGAAGGTGATAAAATATAAAAGCATAAATTTGCTATTTTGATACTACTATTTTAATAAAAATTAATGGAATTATTGTATGTTGTGGGTTTGACAAAAGTTAAATGCGACAAATAGTATTAGTTTCACCACGATTACCATTAAAATATACCTACTTTATCAAAATATTCCTTTAACCAGTAAAATTTTGAGTGCTTTATAATGAAACAGGTCTGGTAATTTAAATGTGGTATATAATTTAGTGTGTTGGGAACAATATGGCAGAGACTACTGCGTATGAATGTGCTCTTTTCATGCATATGGGAAGAGGCTATTCCTATGTTTATTAAAAATAGCCCATGAAATACGTTTTAGAGCAGATGGACGAATGAACATACCTCTCTATTTCGATTGGTGAATTATGATGATTTTAAGTTTGCAAGTAGTCAAAAAACGCTATATCGATTAAAAATCGCCTCCTGTTAACAATTTAAAATTACAATGAGCTTTTGAAGGACTGACACTATTTATAATACACATCAAGGTCTATCCGAAATAATTGGTATTCCACAAAATTTTCATCCTCATAGTTGACATTTAAATAAAGCGAAATGAATCATTAGTTAGTTAAGTAAATAATAGTTCATCCTAATCTTAATCTTACAAATGGGTACAACATTTTTATCCATAAATTTTGAGTTCTCTTTATGAGGAATGTTTAGTATGCATAGAAATGCAGTGATGTTTTTAAATACATTTCTATGTGCACGTATAGTCATGTTTATTCTACATGACTATACGTACGCATGTTATCCTGGATCCTAAAGGTTATGCAACTTTATGTGTACGCATGAATACGAAATAACATATGCTACAGGATGCACACATCTAATTTACAATTTTATTACTCTACAGCTGTACTTTGAACTTAGTAGTATGATTTAGGGGAGGCGACCGACTGCTGAGGTAATTTGCGCCACAGGGAATGGATAGGAAAGGTTGAAGGGAGGAGAGAAACTCGGATTCGGCATTAGCCTACTCTTAACGAAAGTCACCCAGGGGTTCGCAGCTTAACGTCCTATCCCACGGACGGCATACTCACTTCAAGTTTCTCCACAGAGCACCTTAAGTAACGATTGGGATACCAATGAAAAATATTCAACACCGCTAGGATTTGGACCTTGCACTTTGCTGGCAAACCATCCACCTGCATGCACCTTTTTATAGTGATTCGAAATACCTTTGCGTGTTTATAACAGACTAAAGCACGAAAATAAAATACGTCTCCTAAATTTAATTGAGAAATCAATCCTGAATTCATCATTTGTTATTTAGGATGGCATCGCCAATTTCTGTATCTTGGTCATTCAGGCGAAACACTCTGAAAAAGAGGAGTGAAAAGTTTAATTTATCGTCTAAAAATACGTGAGAATTAGCATTATATCAGTCCTTCTCAATTGTCTCCTCTGGTTGCTAGATGAATAATTAGATATTTCATGCATCCACGTATGAAGTCATATAGCTTAAGGGTTCAGTATTGCAAGCTAGTAAACCACAAAAACTGTAGGATACCCTGAATTTTTTGAGTGAAGACTCAGAGAAAATTTATTTACTGGTAATTATTTTTGGGGAAGGGAGTTTTTTAATAAGTGCATAGTGTTGAAAAACAATTAGTAAAAGAAGAAGTTGATGATTGTGTATATAATTAGAGGGGGCTTTTAAACGATGGTTTTAAATTGGGACCAACATTTCGATTACTTTTGAAAGGTTTTTGGTACTGATTAGAGTATGTTTAATTATGTATGTATATTTATTTGTTGGCAAAAATATTATTGTAATTTTGCACTTGTTCCCATTCAAAATTATTTTAAAGTAATAATTTGTTTGCATGAGTAAGTGCGCATCCGTCTACCAAATTCGGTAGTTTAAGGTATTTCTCAAACGAGCAGGACTTAATTAATTTAAAAAATTAATTGCAGGAATTGATTCATTCACTCAAAATTCTTCAAAGTAGCATCCTTGTGCGTCCACACCCCGCTGCCAGAGGACTTTCTTCACCACGCTACGGCCTGTTATGACTTTTCCACCGAGCAGTAGTTGAAGAACAGATTTGAGGGAGGAGAAGAGGAAGAAGTCTGAAGGGGCTACAACAGGGCTTTAGGGTGGCTGGGCATGATCGACAAGCTCTATGTAGATCTGTAGGCTAGTTTTCTGTGTTCATCCCAGAGTAAATACAACACCAGCTTCGAACGCACCGTTTTCAAGCTCATGTTTTTGGTTGCAAGTCGATACACATCACCTCTAGGGATGCGAAGTTCATCAAAAACCATGCAAACATTAAAATTGCGATCCTTATTTAACAAAGCCGTCACTTTTGTTAATCTTTCGTCACTTTTCCAAGCCCAGGGGCGTCGTAAACGTTCGACGTCTACAAAATCTTCTTCAGACTTCTTTCTATCATTACAAATAATTTAATAACTTGTCAATAGCAACGCATACTTCTTTCTCTAATAATTTTATGAATTGAAAAATATTGATAGCAAAGTTTTACTTTCATACAGCTGTAGAAATGTGAATAATGTGCAAAGTTCATTTGGCGCAGTCACCCAGTCATTTTCAAAAACAAAAAAACATGGAATTGGATGTACCAAACTTCATTAAATAAAATATTTTGCTTTCTCTTTAAACCTAAATTGAGATTGTCTATTCAATACATATTGATATTGAGAACTATGAAGATGGTATCATTTGCATTTAACTGTCGTCTAATTTTGCAGCATTTAGAATTATACGTTACTGCTTGAATTTTCAATTCAAAATATATCAATTATGTCCTATTTTGACTTAAACGGACTCTCTCAAGAAGTTATAGTACATAATGCTGAAATAATTTTTTTTCAATCAGGAAAATAGTTATATATTTAATTCACAATTATACGAGTAAATATACTTTAATTTTCGTAGAATTCGATATAAAACTAAAAGAATATATTTTATTAACTTCAAATTGCCGAGAGGACATACAATACGATGAAATTATTAAATATCTGTGCATAATGGATAATGCCTCAAAACTCTTCTCAGCTGTAGAAATTCATGAAAATCCATGCCATTCAAGCCTTTATCCCCTTTAAGTTCCATCGCATCCTATTTAGTCAGGCGATCCTCCATTCAACACCCTTTTTGTGCCGTGATTTGAACGCATTCTGTCCTATGTCCCTCTCTATTGGAATCCTTTTTCCCACATTTTATCGTCGCTCAACCTGTCCCCCTTTTTATACTCCTTCCGAAATTCCAGATTACCCCCAATGTCCTTACCCTCTTGGAGGTGTGTTCCAATGCTTTCTTCTTTGAGCGTTCCATCAACGTAAGCTCTTATGACCACTATATAAGTTAGCAAGCTTCCAAGAAGCCTGAATGATCTACCAATAAGCATAGGGATTTTAAAGGAATATGGGGGATTTTGGAGTCATTCATGCGTCATGCTAGTCTCGTGGAGTTGAATTTATTCAATGTCACGAGAGGAAGATTAGCAAAATATCTTCACGCGATATTTTAAGATGTAATGCTACTCATTATGTTGATCCCATATTCCAAAGGAGGATTTCAGCTACCTCCTAGTGATTGCTGCTAATAATAAGCACATTCAATGAAGCAATTATTATAGGGGCAAGATTAATCAACAGATAATCCTTCTTTTGTGACGGTATTTCAGGCTATTAGTCGAATCGAGAGACCTAACACGCTTCTCTATAAAACTCTATAGATATTACGGTATCCAACACGGATTTTGCAAGTTCAAATGGAATGCCAGTTAATTAGATCGAGGATTACTACAAATTTCAAAATAGATGCACGACTTATAATTTCTAATTTTCTTAGCGTAAATTTCATTCAGTTAAAAAATATTCTTAATCTGAGCAATTGTATTGCCTAAATACCTGTCACCATTAAAAAAATTAAATATTTGCCATTTTAATATTTTTGGAACATAGTGGCGACTGCATCTCATGATAACGGATTGTATATATCCGGGAATATCTCAGTTCAGGGATACGTCACAGACGAATTCAGCAACTCTTTTTTATCTGGCACAATACGCTGCATAATCGCACTCAATAGTCCAAAAACATTAAATTCACTAGAATACATGAACTTGATGTAAATTTCAAATGCAAAAAATATCGCATGATTCGCATAGGCTAGAATGTTTGCGGATATTAACATGAGCTAACTTGTATTCAGGTGAATGTGCAAGTTAAGTCCGAAAACTATCCAACCTGCGTTCATATCTCCGCATTGGTGCTAATCTTCGTCATCCTTGCCGTGGCATCCTACGAAGTATTCCCAATTTGATTGAACCACACGCTAACAACGGTTTTTCCACATCTTAAAGCAGTTCACGAACGCATATACAGGGTTCGTCCGGAAAATAAGTGTACTGAACTCAGGAAAAAAATTTATTACACTTTTACATATCTTAAGCTAATATTCCTCAAAATAGGACCCTTGTGAGTCGACACACTTGTTCCAGCGGCGTTCCCATTCCTGGAACGCTCCCACGAAGGCATCATCGGGAACCTCTCGAAGACACATCGTCACGGCCTCTTTGACGGCGTCCAAAGTCCCGTATAGCGTTCCTTTCAAACTCCTCTTTATCTTCGAGAACAGAAAGAAGTCCGGTGGTGCCAAGTCCGGGCTGTAGGGCGGGTGCGGCAGCGTTGCCACGCCGTGCTTGGCCAAAAAGTCCGACACGACTAGCGCGGTGAGAGACGGCGCATTGTCGTGATGCAGCCGCCAGATGTTTTTGATCGCTGGCCGGACGCGGGCGACTCGTTTTCGAAGCCTGTCGAGCACTTGGACGTAAAATGCAGCATTTACAGTTTGTCGTTCAGGTACAAATTCGTAGTGGACGACTCCCCTTTTGTCAAAAAAGACAATGAGCATCGCCTTTATCCGAGATTTGCTCATGCGAGCTTTCTTTTGACGGGGTGATGATGGGGTGTGCCACTCCGCACTTTGTCTCTTCGACTCCGGGTCGTACTCAAAGATCCACGTCTCGTCACCCGAAACAACGTTCTCTAAAAAATGTGGATCATTTTTGCAGTGATCCGCAAATTGTGTCGCGATTTCCAAACGATTGAGTCTTTGATCATCACTGAGCACTTTCGGCACCGACTTTGCACAAATTTTTCGCATCTGTAATTGCTCCCTAATAATCTCGTGCACTATTGTTTTTGGCACATCACACTGCTGTGCTATCATCCGAACACTAAGACGACGATCAGAGTTCAGTACATCGCGAACTTTTCGCACATTTTCGTCGGTGAGTGTCGTTGATGGGCGTCCAGGCCGTGGTTCGTCTTCTCTACCCTCCACGAACATCTTGTGCCACCGAAAGATCATGTTTATGGACATGGCTGACTCCCCGTAAGCCTGGTTAATCATACCGACAGTTTCGGTAGACGATTTCCCAAGCTTTACCGCAAATTTGATGGAATAACGCTGCTTCGGCATCGCGTTCCGTGACGTGGGTCGAGCGTGGAGGTTCGCGTTAACAGAGCTCCTCACTACACCACAGCTCAGAGCCGACTGCCTTTTTCAGCGTCGCTTGCCAACATACCCCCCTCCAATCGCAGCCCGTCAGAGCGGTGCTAGGCGCGCCTGGAGCGGCGGGAAAAAATCAGTACACTTATTTTCCGGACGAACCCTGTATTGGAAAGGCCTTCCGCTTGCGTGTCGCAATACTCTGAATTGTCTCGATGTTGTCAAACCGCTTTCCTTTGAGCAACATTTTCCTCCAAAAATCGCTGGAAGCCATGTCGGGACTATACGAAGGCTGGTGAGGCTGTACAATCTTGTCTATTGCCAAACATTTCTGCACAAGATTCGATAAATGCAATGGTGCCTTATCGTGGTGAAGAAGCCAGTCACCGCTTGACCAGAGACGCTGGCGTTCTCTTCTCACGGTATCACACAATCTTTTCAGAACTTCAACGTAATATTCTTTGTTGATCGTAGTGCACAACGCTCTCATAATAAAAAAAATAAAAATGCAAAACGAATACTTTTAGGACATGCCGTTCATATATACTAATATTTCTATATACATAGATAGTGCCTTTAAAACCCACAGCCATATGTCCTTGCGGCGTCTTTCGAGGAATAGATGCGGCATAAACAAATTTAGATGGAGCATAAATGGGTTTGTTTAGATTTAGATCGTGTGGTATATACGAGGGTCATCCGGAAAGTAGTACCCGTTCGTGCCGCATGAAGTGCTGACGACGCGAGTAGCCGCTGGACGAGGTCAGATAGCTTCAGTGGCTTGTCTGCCTTCTCTGAGCCAAGTTGCGTGACGCTAGCATTGCCTGTGTTGTTTCTGTGATTGTTTACAATGTTTAAAAAAATTGAGAACGCCGCCAGTTGTGAAGTGAGGGCAGTGATTAAATTCCTCAATGCAAGAAACGTTCGCCCATGTGATATTCATCGCCAATTAAAGGAGGTGTATGGAGACAATGTAATGGACGAGTCGTCTGTTCGGCGGTGGTGTCGCAACTTCAACATGGGGAGGGGGAACACACACGACGATGAGCGTTCGGGGAGACCGTCTGTCATTACAGACCAACTGGTGAGCTCAGTTGACGAATTCGTGAGGAACGATCGGCGCGTCACAATTGATGACATCTATGAGCATTTTCCCAATGTTTCTCGAACAATTGTTCATGAAATTGTTAAACACCATCTGCATTATGCAAAAATTTGTGCAAGATGGGTCCCTCGCGTATCTCAATGAGCTGGCGGCGAAGGACTATGCAGCAGGAATACAGAAACTTGTCACACGTTATGACAAATGCCTTAATTTGCTTGGAGATTATGTTGAGAAGTAGTTTAAAGTATCCTCTTTCAAATAAAATTTTTTATGTTTGTTAATATTTACTTTTGTGTCTTTATTTCACGAACGGGTACTACTTTCCGGATGACCCTCGTAGCATAGCCATTTTGCTAGGTAAAAATTAAATTTAATGCGCAGAAGACTAATCCAGCTAGTCTTCCTGCAAAACGACATGTTGAATTAGTCTTTTACAACTTAAAATTTGCACAAAAAGAGACGTTTCAGGCGTGATATGGTGGAATATCATGATCAATTAAAAATAAATTCGCAGTTTACATATTGCTCCGGTTCAAATGATAAATTTGTGAGTTAGATTCAGACGGGAAAAAAGATCTGTCCTCAAAATTTTGTCTACGCAAAAATCTAGTTTTGCAGTCCCCTCTTAGGTATCCAAAGATTTATATATTCAATAACATACTGCATACGCGACCCACTATTAGTATGATTAAATAGAAATTGGTGCTTAAACGAGCGTATTTTTAGGATGAAAAGGACCCTTAAATTCATGCTTGAATGTAGGTGCTTGAGCTAACCTTTACTGCTTGGAAAAGGCTGGAAAACTAGATATTTGATCTGTCGATATCGGAAAATCACCAAAACTATGAAACACTATGAAAATCTTAAAAATAAAATAGATCCATAGAACAAATTCACCACATGAATACTAGAGAAATGAGTAGTTATTGAATTTCGTTCTCAACATAAGATACCATGTAGTACCTGTCACATAGTAGTATTGTGTGTAAATGTATATATATACATATATATATATATATATATATATATATATATATATATATATATATATTTATATATAAGACTTCTATTGATAAAATAAAGGGTGACAGGATATATGTAGATATGCAGAATGATTTATGTTTATTACAGGTTATTAGAGAGCTAATTAAGTACCGTATCGTGTGAGGCGTAGAATCGTAACAGAAACTAGGCAGCAGATGTATCAGATACCTACCCTAAACGATGGAATACTCTTAAAAAACAATAATAATAATATAAATCCTCTTTCCCTAAATACCCTGCTAATTGTGCTGACCATTTAGTGATTTAACACATTTTTAAGCTAAGTCTTGACACGGATATTCTCCCCTCCCGAGGTTTTCAAATCTAGAAATGAAATTTTGGTCAGTAAGAGTCGGCGGGGATCATAAATCCAACAGTGCTTCAGTCCTGTTAATGAACCTTCAGTGGAGGACGCAAATGAGAGCTGCATTTCTTGCGCCGCCTTGTAGTTTGCAATCGGCACACATCCTCCTTTTATCCATTCCGTTGGAGCGAACCAGCGTTAATTGCCATTAGCAGTGAGCTGTGAGGTGAAGAGGAAGACACAAGATTGCTCGCGGTGCACGGGCCGTGACGGAGGACGAAACCCGTTCCATTCGCACGCCCCTCTCTCTCCCTCTCCATTGTCCTTCCCACCTTTGTTGCTCCCGCCCCACCCCCTTCGGTCTACTTCTCGTTCCGTTTTCGTCCTCCCATCTCCGGCCCTCTTCACTCGGGAGTACAGCCGCACATCGCCCTCATTCCCCCCTCCCCCGAATCGAAGGACCCTCATCGCCGATTCCTCTTGCCTCCTCCCCTCTTCCCGCCCACCACTTTCGCGTCCTCAGCCGCCTAATGACTCCGCTTCCATCGGGACGAAGACCGACCTCTCCCATGGCGGAGTTCCTTCCTGGCCCGCGTCCTTATCCCACCCCATAACCCGTCTCTCCTTTCTTCCCGCGCGCACAAAACCCTCTCGCGCCCGCCTCGAGCAAAAAATCGTCCGACTCTGCCCACGGATTCCCACGCCCTACTCATACATCCGTGCCGCGGTCACACACGGTCTCGGCGCGGAGAGCCGAGATGCTAACTCCGGGAAGCTTCAGAGTAGGAGGAGGTGCAAAACGACGACCCGCTTTTGCCTAATGGGCGGCGTCTGCCCGGATGATTTGCGGGATTGCCGGACCGTCCCACTCGCAGTTCGAGACCACAGGTTGCGCCCGGAACAATCCTTTTCACGCACCCATACACACACACCGAGTACTCGGATTTTTTTCTTCTCTTGGCCCCTTTGTTCTCCTTGGGAAGGACCAAGCCCAAGTCCTCTAAACCGTCCCCTCAACCCTCTCTTTTTTTCCCTTAGAGGAAGTGTGGTCAGCAGGAGAGTAAAGGTTCAAGCAACCCGGGGAGATACGTCTAGGAGCCATATAAAGTTAATATTCTGGAGTGTGTGTGGTGAAAGGAAGACGACCATGGGTCTGTCTGTAGAGTGAACGTGACATGGAATAAACTGCGGGGGAAGAAAATTTCTATTGCTGATGTTGTAGAGATGAGGTTATTGGGATATTCACCGGGAAGCATCAAACGGACTCGTCAATAAATTTTGAAAACCTTTAACTAAGTAAAACCAGTAGTAGAACTTATCCTTTTTGAATTTGGGTTATTTGTCCACGAAGTAAATGTGTTATAAGTCTAAGAATTTTAATACGTACGCCGTCAGTGAATAAATGGGAAGGAGGTGGGGGTTATTTTACCAGATCTCTTTCGAGATTTTGTATTCAAACATTCCATTTGCCAATGTTTGCAATGCGAGTATGTATTTCGTTTTTCTTCGTATTTTTTATATAAATAATTTTTCCTCCTTTTTCACAAATTGCAATTAGTAAATGTGTTTTGAAGGAATTTTAAATGAATATATTTTTCTTTAATTCTCATTTTTCTCGGGATTATCGCCGGTTTCGAATTATACCCTTTTGATGTCCTCCAGATTTGTATCAGATTGATTTAATAATTATTGTGATGTTTTCGTGTTTTCAAAGAATTCTGTAACGTCTCTTATTCCACGAGTGCCAATAACTTTTATGGTGTTCTTCTTTGAGTGACTATTTTATATTTTAAAATTCTATTAGGTGCCTATTATACTCATAATGTTTCCTAAGTTTCTGTGTCACACGCATAATTGTAAATGTTAGCCAATTGCTCTTAGGTAATGCATGAAAAGTACGCGAATTTTAAAAGGTTACCAGTTTTATCTCATAATTTTCGTTTGATTGAAGGTAGTAACTACATGTGGCTTTCTAAATATTCAAATTTATTTCCCCGATTATTGTTTCTGACTATAGAGCTCATAACTAGGTTTCATTGTCCCTAATGCGTATTTTTAGATATTTTTATGTTTAAGTATGAGGTTAGCTGGGATTATTTTCCTTAAGTGCATTATAACAATATTTTCTCTCTTTTTCTGAGTCCACTCGCAGAAAAAAGCCATAATATTGTTCAAGACACTCAATAGTCTTGCAGTGGGTTTTTCATTTATTTATTGCAAGATAAAAGTATTTTCTTTGAATAAGGTAAAGGTTCAGTGGCGAAGCTAATCTCCAGGTCATGTTCATTTCAGCTCTTTCTTGAGAAAAATATGAATTTTTCTTTTTCTACAGCACTTACCTTTCGATAACCTCTTACGTTTTTTTCTACGATAGATGCATCGCGTAGAGAGAATTCTTTAAGTAGAAGTTCCAAGAATTCGTTACTCCTTATACACCAAAGGTTCTGATAAAATCTTTTAAGGCTTTAATGGCCTTAGTACCCGGTTTACCACCTGGATGAATAAATTATGGTTTGAGTTAGCAATAATACACTTTCCAAAAGTTTGTTGCAGAGATAGTTTTCACACCGTTGAAAACCCTTCGCCATTTTGCTACTTAATTGGCTCATAGAATATCCCGTTAATCGGTTAATCATTAGCTTAAATAAATTCCTTAATAGCTTTACTTATATTAAATGAAATGAGCTACGGTGTTAAATTGCATCCAAAAAATTTATTTCGAGTAATATATCATCGTTAAATATGCATTACACAATAAATACTATACTATACTTACCGTTTAACATAGCTTTAACTCGCCTTAAAAGAAACAAACAATTCTGTGCATAAAATGCTTGATCAGGTAAGTTATTATTTTCACTGACAAACGAACTAAAATATTTGATTAATACCAACCCGCATGCATAATATTTATTATTAAGTCCTATCTAGTGAATCCCAGAGATCCAATTTCATTAGTTCTTTATGATTTTATTACATCTATCTATCTCTATATAGTTTTACATCTATTAACCACTCCGTTGTAAGGACCTTTGGCAGGGGGCGTTAGATCTCTAACCATACTGCATCTTCTCCGAAACTTATGCAAACACATGAGTTACTTCTATCCACAAAATTCGTATGTAGAAAGGGGACTTTAAACACAAAAGTTGTGCAATAATTATATCCAAATTACAATTTTTTCCTGTAAATAACCACCTTACTGTTTACCCTAAGATCACAAATAAGGAATATCATTAAAAAAGGTGGGATATCATGGAAATCTGTCACCAACTATGATGTAACATCCCATTATTACGTGTTTTTCAAATGATTTGATGGATTTTTTGATATTCTTTATTACTTATCGATTGAATGTAATTTTTAATTTACAAACGAAATACGAAAAAGCTGTGCTTTTACTGAAGTCAACATTTCTCAGCTAAAAGTTAACCGAGAATGACATATTTTTACTCATGGACTCAAAGCTAAAAATAACCCAACAAACATCGGCCTTCATATGTTTTTGGCGCATAAAGATAAAATACTTTTCACAAATTAAACATTAAAATTATTTATATTGAAACCTATATATATATATATATATATATATATATATATATATGTATATATATATGTATATATGTATATATATGTATATGTATATATATATATATATATATATATATATATATATATATATATATATATATATATATATATATATATATATATATATATTACTCCTTTGCAGCTAATATTAAAAATCTTATTTGCCAAAACTTTGCGTTCCACATCAGCATGTAAATTTCCCGATAAAGATTATAAAGTGTGACCATGTAGCTTATTTCATTGACTAGCTATTATTATTACTTTCTTATCTCTATATTTCAGTTCTTTCTTGTAATATCTGTGGTATCTAAGGAGTTTATTGATCCAGATTCCGTCCGTGTATTCAGCGCCGAAAGAAGTTGAGATCACTCGTGAAAACATTTAACCCCCCTGATCTTTTTGCCATGCCACAGACAATGGGCCACAGACCTTTCCTCAGAAATGTAAAAAAAAAATTCGAGAATTTATCCGAGAATAAAACGAACACGCTTCTTCTGTCAGCAAATTGAACTCCAAGAGGTCGTTTTTCTCGAACGTCTCAAAAGAAAGAGGAAAATATGAAGACCGAGGCTGGGTTCTAAAATTACGTCGACAGATTACTCCCTATCTTCAAAGTTAACCATTTTTTCTTAAAGCGGGCTTCCACTTACGTGTAACTTAATGGAAAGAAGCTTTCTCCATCTGTTTCGTCATTTTTATTGGCATATTTTCAGTACCCCAGGGCCATTATGAATCCCGAGAAAAAAGCGACGATCGATGATTTTTAATGGCTCAATATAATTACGCCTCGGGTCATGTTTTCCCCGGAGGAAATTGTAATATTCATCCCGCGTTTAAGGGCTACGACGAAGATGGATTTGTAATATTCATACAGCCTCAAATTGGAATGGGAAGCTAAATATATGATCTGGTTTTGGGCACAAAAAATTAATCATTCATAATCCACTCCAAAAATTCTACTTTACAATTCTATAAAAATTCCCATTGTTTACATGAGTTTTATTTGGAATATTTCGCCAGCAGCCTAAGGTTACGTAACATTATCTGTATTGTGAATCTAATAGCAAATGTGCGAGGAGTGCCATTACTATTGCACGCATTTACGATATAACCATATATTGATAGATTTATTTGTGCAATTATTTTTATAGAATTATAAAAAAATGACAATATAAAAATTGCTGTTGTTTATTTTGAGTTACAATCCAACATTGATTTTAGTTTAATATAATACCTGGTATTTTTTCTGTTTGATTTATGAACTTTTTGCGAGTTAGGTGTTCCATATGTCATTTTATTTTGGACTTGAAAGTTTTTTTTAATTCTAAAAATGTCACAAAAAACACATCTTAGATTGAATGAAATGAAACTATTTCAATCAATCTGAGGTATAAGTGTTAAATCAATGTTTCAGGCTTGAAATTGTTTTGTTTTATTTTTCGTCCTCTTGGTCACGATACTCCAGAGGTTAATACGAATATGTGGTATTGTTCCTTTTTACGGGTGGTGACCTAAAACCCCCCGCCACACGCCCTTGCGGGGTATTATGAGATGAAGATGGACTAAGAAACGTTTTCTAGATCTAATACGTATTGTATTTTACTTTGGTTCTTGTATAAATCACAACTGTTTGACTTATAAGAAACCTAAGTATAGGATGTAATAGCGCAATTTAGTGGAAAGGTTCAATCAATACGTAGATGATCGAAAATTCCAATTTGGGATAATATTTTAAGTTATATGCCACTTACTAAAGAAACTCCGAGAAATATCGAGTGGCAGAATCGCACCACAATGGGTAAATAATTTTTATACTCCGATCGTAAAAAGCTTTTGACATTAACCGTGGTGTGATTTCAAATGCAGAACAAAGTTTTTATTTGTAATGAGAGATCTTAGCCACCATATTGAAACTATCTTGCCTTTTAGCCCTTTGTGTGAGTTGATTTACTTTCTCAAATATTAAACCAAGCTCCTTACTATTTACTTTTCTAAAAAGGTTAATTCTATAAAACATACATGAGGTATTCTTTAATAAGAAGAGAAGCTTAATCCGTACCAATTTGAAACTAGAGCTGAAGATAAGATTAGCCAAGTGCTTTGTGTTATGTGTTCCAATGCAAAAGAGTGAAGTATGGTCCTTGCGGACGAGAGAAAGTCACAGAATCGAATCTTTTGAATTGTATGCGTGGAGGAGTTTGGACTAAATGAATCTGTGGGCAGAACAAAGAATTAGTAGGTGTTAAAAAGGGGTAGAGAGGCTATAAAATTTGTGAAGGCTATTCAGGAGGGAAAAGAAAATTCAGTTGTACGTTAAATAAAAGAATAACAGATTACGGCAATAGCTAATGAGGAAAAAGTAGGGAGTTAAACATAGATGTGAAGAAGAGCACTCAAGAGTCATAGCTGATGTGGAGAGAGGAATAGTACACAAGGAGGCCAAGAAACAGGTTGGCGACTTCAGTGAATGGGTAAAACAGTGGTGTACGGGATTTCCTATAATGTGGAATACCTTATGATGTTGAAATATTTGGGAATCCTCGGGTGAGCATTGAGTACTCATAAATAATTTAAAAACCACTCACTTTTTTTTCAGATCGGAATGTTGAATTTTGAGCTTGAGCCAAGGAAAAGGAAATACGTTTGCAGCTCGTATTTATAATTTTGCTCCGAATTTTGCTTATTTCGTTTCTTTTCAATTTGGCATACTTGCTTCAGGATTTGAAGAACTTGTTCTGATCATCCACCATTGACTTTTGGAAGCGTCTCCTAATTTATGTGAATTGAGCATCCGAATATCGAATCACCTTAACGCAATAGGGTTCTCTCCTTCCGCAACGTCGTTGCTACTGCCTTTACGGTTTCCTACGGCGAGCAGATGTTGCAGCTCTTCCGAATCCCATCTCTCAATTGTAAATGTTACCATTTAAATTCGATTTTTCCACTTATAAAGCGGGTGAATCACAGGTACTTAACATTGAAAGATTTGTGTAAATGCTGTTTCATTTCCTATTCAAGATTATTTATTTTGTAAGATTCGGTGCTAAAGAATTTGCTGGTTTTCATTACAACAAAACCAGGAGCAAACTTCCTCGGAGTAATAAATTCATCTCTGAACTTCAACGTTTCATGTGCATGTCTCACGAAATGTTACGTCTGGGTAAGCACGTTTATTAAGACATTGAATTTTTAGTGACTTTAAATTTTCCGTACACCTCAAGTTTTACCTCTTCTTGTTCCTCTAATGTCATTCTTACTGGGCTCCTCGGATTTCTTCGATACCATTTTTAATGCATCGTTGACCCACTTACACAACGCTTACGTGTCTGTTGGAATGAGTCATATTTTCTCTGAGCATTTTAAATATTTTCCCTCGAGTTCCGTATAAACCTTGGCTATACACTAAATTATATGATATATTCATGTATGGTTTTCAAGTGGGGAAAAATGTTCACGATCATGATAGCCCGTCAAAATAAATATCATCTTTATTTAAAATGGAACATATTTTGCAAATTTTAGGGTTATATATATATATATATATATATATATATATATATATATATATATATATATATATATATATATATATATATATATATATATATATATATATATATATATATATAGAGTAGTAGCAATGGATAATTTCAGAGAGGATTGTTGGTAATATTTTTATATCCAAGATGCCATAGCACTACGACCCCTTAATTTCTCCAACATGCACGCAATAGGGCATAATTATACTACCTTGCATCGTTTGCTTTCACGAACAACTTCTCTTTTTTCGCCTCCAAAGCTCTTGTCATATTCCGGACAGCCCTATGTCAATACTCATTTATAATTCGTACTCTACCTATGCCGTAATATATTACAGCATACTTATAATAAAATATATTGGATATTATACATTATTTAATCAGAAAATTTAAAATGTTATAAACTAATTGATTTGATTAAAACAAAAGATATTTATCGTGATATAATGCACTTAAAGATACTTTTGGAATAAAAACTATTTTTTTTCAAATGTCCCACTAACGATCTATTTTTATTTAAATGAATTATATTATTTATTATTGTTGATGACTCTTATTTAGGAAATTTTTGTGCGTGATTAACATGATTCAAATGAAATACTAACTAACGTAACTTTTGCAAATGTCAAGTTATGACGCTAAGATTTAAAGGGAATATCAACAACAGATGTACCAATTTAACAAAAAAAACAGAACTCAAATCGAAACGATGGGAGCGCCACACGGTGGTTATTCCGGGAACTTTTTGATCAAGGTAGTATATCTACAAAATTGTTCATAGCCTCTTTCTTTTGATCAAAATATAATCTAATCCATAAAATATGGAGAAATAATTTATATTTATCATGCGTTGTGAATTTAAGCTTCTGGTAAGCCCATCCACATTTTGGTAGGTTTTGGAAATATAACACCAACGAATATGTCCTTGTATGCAATCAATAGCATAAAATAAAATAAAATTAGGAAACACGAAGAACTTGGTGGAATCGATGCCATCAACATTTGTTCCCCAAGTAAATTCTGTTACTTAAAAGTTTTAATACTGTATACGCTCTAAATATTTCTTGGGAATTTCCTCCTGAATTTTTTATAATGATGTCTTTTCGTTGGCAAGTATTTTTAAGGAAAGAAGTGGTATTTTTTCCCTCGTCTCAAAATAATATGGCTGTCCATAGGCCTTGAATAGGAAAAATGGTGAAAGAAATAAACATCCGAAGGAGGAAACGGAATTAAAGAAGGAGGCGTATCCGTTCGGTTCCCTGACTATTCTTTCACTTCAACTGTCACTTCCTCTTAAAGGACTTCGGCCGTCCCCATTTTATTCCCAGAATGACACAGAATCGTCCTTCCCGTACCGGCCGCCTCATCACACCCTCCTCTTTCTTCCGCCTATTCTTCTCCTCTGTACATTAGGAGGGATGCATTACGCTTTTACTGCCTATGGGAAAAGAGAAGCAGGGCAGTGCTAGCTGTGTTTGTAGTAGTGAGGTGAGAGTTGTGATAAACGGAGAACGAAAAAACAATATTGCTCTAATTGTAATTTTATGATAATAACAAAATCTCAGGTTTTCTATGACATTTTCAAGTATAAAATGGTTTATTGAGTGATCGGACTGCATTAAAAATAAAAATTATTATTTAATAGCTCGACGAAGGGCAAAGAAATATGCTTCAAAGATGTTTGTATCCTGGCAACCCGATATTTTTGTGACATAAAACCTATTTTTTGCTGGTGGCATGAAAACAATCTTGTGATTTATCAATATTCTTGAAATTCTTAATTTAACACCATTGCGTCTTCATCAGGGTTTAGAATTTCAAATATGGTTATCTAAAACAGTATACTTTTTTTCCGTAAGTTACTTCATTTATTATAAAGCCCTGATCCTCCTATTTGCTATCGTCTGTTTCATATGGGTAATTGTTAAGCTGTCTTCATTTATTCTCAATCATTACTTTTCCTTTTTATTTACCCCAAAATTATGTTATGCCTTTGAAGGTGCATAACGAAATCCTGCGCTTCTTCATCATTCACTGTCTTTCATCGCTTCGGTAGCAATGGAGGCATCGATCAAAGGCGTCCGTTAAAATGGATATTAGAACTTATGTCCTATTACTTATTAGAACTATATATAGCCCACGGATTTAGCTTTGATCATCTAGAAAAAAGACAAAACAAATGAAAATCATTTTTTATATTTGAATATTAATATGAAGCAAAGTTTTAATTTGACACATGAGTTTAACAATAACCCCTAAGGAGCAATCATGGCCAAGATTAGATAAGGGAATAGACTTCAGTACTGATAGATACAAATATTCATTCTTTCACCGGCCATTCAGAAATCATAATAAAACGTAACCAAGGTCTGTATATTAAGGACATTGGATTTAAAAATCAAAATAAGATTCAACGTTGCGTAGACATAAGGTAAAATCATAGGTACATGTGTGTGTTAGTTGATAGTACATGTATTCGTATATGTGTAAGTTATAAAGGCTTTTGCATGAATATATACATCTTTGTGGATGTAAATTAGTATGAATTAATCGGTTTTGCATACGGTGAAATTTTATTTTACGGGTAGTGGTCCTATCACCACTGCCACACGCTTGCGGGGTGCTATGTAGATGAAGAATTCAGAGATTAAGAGATAATCAGGATTCAGTTTATTACGTAGGATAAAATTAAAAAGGATAAAAGGAAAAAAACTATGTAATCCAGAATCTTTTATCTTAGAAATATTTCCCTGACAAAATACGCCAAATATAGGCAGTTTGACCGGTAGCGAATTGTGTTGAAATAATATGGAAACCTTTTTGGAAACTGAAAATACATGTATAGAACTTTAAATCACGTAACGGAGTTGAAACTGAGTAAATACCAGCTGTTGTGGGACTGCGAGTTGTCTTTTTTATATTTGGGGGTGTTGGTATTGATAATTAATTGTGACACCTTTTATGCGTCGTTAAATACATTATTTTGCATGCATAGCCGGGAAAGGTATGCTTAAAAGTTACAGCTCAAACAGTGTACTAATTATTCTTGAACACTGACTTTAAAGATTATTCGGTTAATCTGCATCAGGAAATAAATTTTGAGAGTAGGTACTTATTGTAAAATACTCTGACCCCTCTTGCAAAACCCACCCCTCTCTTCCAAATGACGTAAAACCTTTGTAAATAAAACATGGAGTGAAAATTCAAAAAGCTTTATTAGGGATTAATCACTGCAGGTATGTTACCACTGTCAATCATTGGAGTTGAATGTTACTAAATGAAGCCAATTGAAAAACCTATACTGTAATTCATTATCTACCCGGGGCTTGTCTTCGTTATTTTAAATGGTATCCAGAACTCAGTTCGTACATCTTCCTATCTTGAGGGAAAAAAGTAGAACCTCGAATTTTAAATTACCTCCTTTTTCTGAGAGTTGAACTATCGTTCCATAAAATTGCATTCCGCTAAGGGGAGATTGCATTTATCCGAGGACGGACGGAAATGAGAGAAGGACAAGGGAGGCAGGATTGCTTTCGAAATAAGAGAGATGTGTAGGATGTTACTCCTGGTCCATTGGGGAATTTCCGTTGCTCGGAAGCGTTCCACATGTTTCCCCGCGACGGCAAAGGCACCGGGCCACTTAAGAAGAATGCAGTTTTGCCCTTTTTTCCCGAGTAAATAAAATCTGGCTCTGACCTTTTCTTTACAACCGATTCTCCTCTCTTGCTAGTCCCATGTCAGGTAACCCATCAGTCTGAAGGGAATATGGGGAGCAATATAAAAGACAAAAGAGGTTGAGTAGGAAATGTACTACCTCCATGGACAGGCCATGTGTCCCTGCTTCCTAACACTCTTTGAGACATTTAGACTTTTTTCCCCAGCCCATTTACAGCCCTGTATCTTCATCGTGGCTGCTGGGTTTCTTTTCTTCAAACTCTACTTTTATTTAACTGAAAAAGGGTAATGAAATGTAGATTTGGGTGCAGAATTATTGGAAGAAAATAAACCATTGAGTATGTTTTTTTTCTTTATCATTAAGAATTTTCAAAGATGATAAAGTAAATTTGTTTTAAGAAAAGATAATTATAGTATATATTTTTTAGCACCAGTGGAACTCAAAAAATGGACTTTAAAAGTCAAAATCAAATGTTAAGTAATTTTTTGATTTATTTTTTAAACCCTAAAATGATAGTGGGGTTAATTTTATTTAAGTGTTTGTTTTAAATTGCTTCTCTCTGGATTATTTTCTTTTTTATGGTATGTTTTTGAGATAGAGCATGATTTTTCTACCATTTGCAAATATTACTATGGTAATTAAAGGATTTGGCTTTTTATTTAAGAATAAACAACTTTCTATGCTCCTTGTATTTAAGCCTCTTGTGTCTTTTCGGTAAATAGGTATTGAATATAGGTATGGGTGACAAAATCTGTTTCGATTTCCCCTCATTTTCAAGTATTATCAATTAAACGGTTATCTTAACCACTTTAGCTATCTTTTCAAATGTAGTGCTTTTCTCCTTCGTAATTTCTTACATTTGCATCGTTAAAGTAGTTATATTCCACTCTATTTATTTCTTGCCACCCAGCCTTGAATCACTCGTGGCAGAAGTCACTATTGCTCCTTACTATATCATTAATTCCTTCTGTTGTGTTTTCAACTGATGTTTTAACCTTAGACGTTTGTATTACTAGATTATTGCTGCGTTTTTAGCTCGTTTACCATTTTACAATTTCCATTTTTTCATTTGGGATTACGTTTTAACAGATTTTTTTAAATTTGCATCCATAAATCTCATGCCAATTGGATTAGAACGAATTTTATCATTGATATATGTATTAAATTGGAATATTTTTACCCTTTCATTGTTATCTCTCAACGATTTTTAAAATTAACTGAAAGTATTATTTAATAATTCTCAAAGCTTTTTTTTACATTCAAGAATGTTCAATACTTGCATTACACTGAGAAGTTTTACATAAATTTCGTATGTTTTGGATTTCGAAGTTTTTGTTTTGAATAATATCTTTCAATTGTTTTTCCTACATATTAATATGGGACATAATTATAATACAGTTTTCTGTTTTCCAGGTAATTACCTTGAAATGGTTACCTTACTATCCTGAACTACTCTCCTGCAAATTCTTCCGATTGACCTTCAAGTAAATGTGAGGAAGCTTTATTTAATTAATTAATTAATTAATTATGTTCTTTTCACTTTTTTACCTTTCACTCTTATATTCATGAGTGCCTTAATATTTCGCTTAATTTAACGTTTGATAGATCAGGAAGCTGGTAGAAATGTTACTGTAATTCAGTTCCCTCCATGCATTGCCGCTTATTAATACATACCATTATTATTATCATTATTTACGTTTTGTTACATTTGGGCAATTAGACTGGTGGCAACGGTCCAGTGATTCACCCTTATGAGGCACAAGGAAAACATATATGAAACAAACACATTACACTAACGAATTACACATGGCCCAGGTTAACACCATAAAAGGCAACGCACCGTCCAACGTCACACTCCGTTCAAAATCGCACTCTTTTATACATCATACCTCTTCTTATACCACGTATCGTGACACAAATCAAGTACAGAATGATATTTTTTATAAATAAAATAATATATTTATCCCTGACAAATAAAGTTTATTACCCAGTCCTTGGTCCTTAGACTGCTTTACGCCTTTTTTTAAAACTCCTAAAATTTGATGGGAAGGGTTCAAACAGCCAGTCAGGCAATTGGCTTTATTCATTAACACTTTTCTTTAAAAATTAATATGGTTTCATATTTGTTTTTGTGTTCTTATTTTTATTTTCACCAAGAGTAGTTTCTTCCCTTGAAACTTGGTTTTCTATCTCCTGCAATAAGTTGAGTTATTAAGTTAAGATGAGTTATTACGGTCAATACTTAAACAATTATTGCAATATGCGGTGAGATTTTTTACGAATTATATTTTTGCCTCAAAATGCTTAACTTTAAACTTCAAGATGTTTTTTCCACACAATTCCAACACAATTTCTTGTTAAATACATATACGTAGAATGTTAGACAGTTTTATTAGTAATATGATAATTATTATCTTGATTTCCAGGATTAGTTATCATTCATTTCTTTTCTTACATGCTTCCTTACATCCCTGGTTGTCTAATTATGCGTACACCAATATAATTACGGCAGTTAATATGGCCGGATACATCACTTAGGTCGAATAAATACCGCGTACGAATATTCTTGCTTGTTTCATGAACCTTACTGGGCAGAACTTTTATAAGGTCATCATAAGGTCACTATTGGGAAATATATACTTTGATTTACCCAACACAGCGGATGAATCCCTTGGATGTGTTCATAAATTCGTTTTATGGCTCTCTATGATTATCATTACTGAAATGGCATTGGTACATCTGGGATATTACTTATGAAAATAAAATTGGAGGAAGGTTTTTTCAATGATAAACTCCATTTGCGATTCCAACATGGTAGATGTAGACGTGAGCTGAGATGAGTGATAATTGCGCAGTTGAGTTAAAGTAAATGGAATCCTATCTTTTTGCGGAATCCCAGAATAAATGCACTTTGTTAAGATCGCATATTTTCATCTAATGCATGTAAAACCTTGCGCAGTCCTGAGTACCAATTTTTTTTTTCCTTCCTCACTTCCCCCTCTCCAGGCTTTCCTGCTTCTGTGCCATCACCTGTTGCCAATTATCCTCAAGCAAGCCGAGAAACGGAACCATCTCCCGCGAACGATTTGAATGCGATACGCCCCCCTGACGGGATTGGAGAAAATTCAATCAGGGGAGTTCGTTAGACTCGCGTCACTTGAGCACGAAGTTTCGGGGAAAGATTCGGTGATGGAGTTTCACCTTGCTCCTTCACTTTACCATCTGCCCCCTGGGTTCCCGCGTCTCGCGGTGAGTTGATCTTTCCAGACTACCGCAGTTGCAACCCGCGAAATACTTCTCCGCAATTATTCCACCGCAAATATTTGCTAAAAAGCTCTACCGAAGAGACACGCAATTCTATTGAGCATTAGCACAGGTCATGACGCAAGTCTAGATGCAAGCTTATCAATCGATTTGTTCTCATTACACTTAGCATAAAAGGATGAAGGCTGATAGCTGTGCCATTTCACAGTTGCATTTCGAGGAAACTGAAAAACTAGGTATTGCGTCTACTGCCAGGGAAACGGTTGGAATAACAATCAAAATTAAGTTCTCTTTAATTGTTTTTTAGCTTTAAAAATGTAAAATATTACAAATAATAGAGATAAAGGAGATAAATGCAGAAACATACCTCGCACCACTGTATCTATGATACGAACCGCTATCAACGAGAGGAACAATAACAAAAGGATCAGATGAAATATGAACACCGTGATAGGCTACCTGAAATAAAAATACGATATTTATCCACTGCTAGGTCACTCGCAGTCATTCTGATCCCGTACCCCTCGTGGAAAAATTTGATTTGGAAAAAATGAAATCGTATACTGTCGTTGCTGCATTTGATGTTTATAAGTTTACAGTCACACTGTCTCCTATCATTTGGCGAGTCATACATTTTTTACATAATTGCCAGAGAGACAGCTTCCCATCTATAGAGGATATTTAATCTCCAACTTAACCTTGGCTCTATGATTGATTTCCAACATAGTACCTCTAAAATAAATACACTATTAAAGTATTCATTTGAATTATTCCACAAACCCTCTTTAGTGCACATGATTTTATTCGAAAATAAAACCAAATTTTAGTTTTACCAATTTCTCAGATATATTTCATGAAATGGTGTGTGAAATTTTCTTCTATGCATCAATAACTAATGGCAAAATGTATATATTTCATAGTAGAGAGAGACCTCGAGCTCCAATTCTAATACCCTTGTTCGCTCTGCCGATTAAGTGTAGTAACTGATTGATATCTGCGCTGGTTTAAATTAAATAATACGCGCTAAATATAAAATCTATTGATTAAAGATTACCTATTAGTTTCTTTCTCGTCATATCCAAAGTTGCGTCCAAATGCGGAATGCTTGGTTTATTTTCATCGTTGTTTTACATAATCCAATAAATAAAGAACTAAAATTTTTAAATATTTGGAGCTGACTTGTTATATTTTATTATGATCTGGTTCCTTTCCAACGACAAAAGAAGTTTAAAAAAAATTACGAATGAAATTCATGTTCTCATGCAGTTATGTTTCTTAACATATTTATAATATACATAATCTTCCTATCGTTGCACTGCTTGTATTTTGTGTCACTGGATTGTGCACGTAGGGATAGCAACGCAACTCTTTCCCGCCTCGATAAATCTCGTTTCATCTAATCACCAAAGAGATCGCATCAGTTCGATGAATTGAAGAGCAACCTGGACGACGTAAATGCAAACACGCCGCGGACATGGCGTACGATTAACGTCGGATCCAACCTCACTCCTAATCAGACCCGAAATTACGGTCGAACCGATATTTGCGCGGATCCCGGATTGATTGTCTACCATTCAAGCCCCGCCGGCGAGTTGGCGGGAGAACTGGGGACGGGTAGCGCCCAGAGACTGGGGCCCCATGAGCCCAGAGAAGCGTTCGGGCACAATGAACGAACGACTTTACCCAGCCGTCCGTCGACAGAGTTGAGGGGGAGGATAGCGACGGATAAAGGATCCCCTGGGGGCGAGTGTCGTCCCAGGAGGTGGTCTGCGGGGCCGGGGGGGGCCTCCAGAACACCTGTGGCGAGCCGAGGGTGAGGCGTGCTCCAGTGCCCATGCTCTGGCGAAGGGCCTTCCCTCCAGCCGCCCACCCCCTCGCACCGGATCCGTTATAAAGTTTTTCCCTTCCCTCTCATTACATTACCGCCTGCAGGCTCCGTGTGAGCAAAGTGAGGCTTCAAAGTCTCATCAGGGCAGGGTGCGTTCAGAGGGCGCTCGAGAAAAAGGCCCAAAGTGCAGCTGAAGAGACGTAAAGTACACACTAGAATGAAAAAGTCCTTTGACCAAGAGTTTTTATAATGCCGAGGTGTCTTTGGTGCACTAGAAATGTATTTTTCGATGATAATTGGAGGTTGTAACCATAATGAGGTCACGTTCATAATCAGTTGCGGCGGAGTAGCAAATATTCCTTCGCGCTCTTGTTCAGCACTTCTTCTTTTGACCTCATACAATGTGTAAAGTTTGAATGAAAACATAGAATAGGTAATGAATAAATTCAGATATTCTGTATTAAAACAAACATGAATTAACGAACATAATAATATAAACTTTTATGCTTTAATTATATCTAGACAAAAAATAATAATAACAGTTAGGTATTCGGGGATTAGAACAAAACTTCCTTTTCTGTGTGTTAAAAGGTACTACAATATCAAAACAATGCGTAACAAAGGAAAAATATTTTTGACGATTAATCCGTTAATATTGCCTTTAAGTCGCCTGATCCAATTGATATCATATCGAAGAAGGAAATCTCTTGCGATTTGGTTGAATCTTTCCAATTTTCTATCTCAAAGGTTCTCTTTGCATATTTCAATAATAATTAGTCACATTTTAAATGTAAATATTGATGCATATCTCAATATAAGCCAATCATAAAATAACAGTGTAAAGTAAATTTAAAGTATAGATAACTTAAAATTGGAAAACTATTTTCTGAATTTAGCTATTTTTTCCGCTTCGGTAGTATTATCACAATATAGAAAAAGTCGTAAACAGTTCTTATGAATGAACTGATTACGGATATTGAAGTTTTTCATTTACTCGATACTACTAGCCGTAAGAGCTCAGTTCTATCAGTATGGAAAAATTCATTAGTTGGTAATGAGCACGTCTGAACAAAAGCCAATTCATTAAGTATTATATTCGCCAACCTATTATTGTTTCAAACATAATTCTTTGATGCACACAAACGCTTCCATCTTCATCGTAATTTGTCCTCGTCAGAAACCTTTATGTGATTTGCATGGCGTAAAGATGCCTGTCGTTATCCCCGTAGGTTATGAATCTTAGTATAGGAATTCTGGCAGCCGTCCCGAAAAGATTGGTTTCCCTTCAAGGTACACTATTTCATCTCAGTTCCCTCGTTTCATCAGAGTATCGCCGACTGGGACACCCTCATCATTTGCGTCTTGCAGTCCTTTCTTGGCCTCCCCTTGTAGGCGTCTCCTTCAATTATGGTCGTCAAAAATTATTAGCTCTCAAAGTTCAATAAATTTTCCTTTTTTCTGTGGTTTTTGGCTCGACTTGACGGAACTTCATGGTGAAAAGTGAATAATATCAACTTTATAAGTTCCTTTCATTTTTATTTTAAAAACGACCGGTTTCGTCGAATAATCGGCATTTGATCAGCATTAAGCATCATATCTTCTGATTATGTCTACTATTTGACGAAATCGGTCGTTTTCAATATAAAAAGCAGTGAAAATACAACGTTGCTACTATTCACTTTTCCTTTTTCTCTCTTTATAGTGTCTTCGATAAAATTTACCCTTCATCCACATACTTTGACGGACTTATTCATTCAGTGACTTGGTGGTCGCTCTATCTTATTGTCACGATTTGCATGTAATGTTGTGACCTCATTAGTTCTAATTTTCGTTTGTCTAAAAGTGATGCAGTTAAAATTTTTTCAGCAGACGTAAAAGCTAAAATAATAAACCCTTAATGTATATGGTTTTTACGCACTGTTATTTGCCATTTTACCTTGTTTTATTTTTTCGTCTGTATTTGTTTCCTCAAATATACACCCTTATTTACTTGAGCCATCCTCATTTAATTTCGTTTTTCTGTGTCCCATCTTTGGGGATTCTACTCTTAAAATAATCTCATTCCCAAGGCAAATTGATCAAATGCATTCTCTCCCACTTTTTTAGTGTAATTTTCTTTCTTATCAAGGCTACAGGCCATTATTCTGGATTTATATTTTCGAGAGTTTTTCTATACGACATCCTAAAAGTGTACGTGCTAATTACGTGCCAATGTCAATCAATATCAAATTTTTGGAACGTCAGTTCTCCTAGTAACATTCTTGAAGTACTCATAATTAAGTTGTCATGACGTTAATTAAACGCGTAAGCTCAATATACAGGATCCATAATTATGTGTCTTATCCGCATCCTAAATATGATACTTGGGAAGTTTTAGTATGCAAATTTGCAGTCGCTATCACATTTGTGTGCTTTATAGGTATTTTTATTAATAATCCTGTCTCATGACAAAAAAGTGATTCAACTGTAACTTCATATTCAATTTCAGTCAACAAATTCAAATGGATGGGACACGCACTCGATTTCATGTTTATGTCCCTACGCATAAGGAGTTGTTACTACAAATCTTGAATATATTTCTTACAAAACACATGGGCTGCTTAATGTTTAAAATATTTTAAGCTCTTTACCCACAAGTGTTTTAGTTATTGTATCAAATTATGACCGTCCATGCAAAACAACCATATATCGTGGATAAAAATGCATAATTATTATTATGACGCCTCTGTAAACCTAAATATCACTTTCATGCAAGTGAAAACAGAATAGTATTTTAAAGAGAAGGTTACTCTCATAGATATCATTTGACTAAGGTTAAGTAAATTATATGATCCTCGGATTACCAGCATGTTTTCCACAACTTAGTAGACTACTCTCGAGCGGCACTTTTTTGGTTTGTTAAGTTGCATGTGGTTTAGAATTAAATCTTTTAAAGTTCACAGTAATGAATTTTTGGTCGAAAGGTACCGGAAACTGAACACCATGTACAAACTGGACGAGATCAGCACGCAATCACACAATACTCGGAAATAGTAGGGTACTTGGGCGTCCCCATCACAAAAACTTTATCAAGGAGCGAGTATGATGGGAATATTTGTGGAGCCACCTTTAAGAAACTTGGGTTTATTCGACTGATTGAGGAAAATATGATGAGAGGGCAAGGAAATGTGTTACTTTGCACTGGTGAGGCCGCATTCGGGATATGCGACACATATTGGGGACCATCCGGAGAAAGATTTGATTCAGATGATGAAGGGAAGGTTTAGAGAAGAGGCCGCCAGGTTTGTGAAGAATGCGAGAATACGAGGTTGCGAGCGTAACTTGATCAATAGAGAAACTAGGACGAGAGTCCATCCAAGCACTAAGGGAGAGACTAAAGCTATTTGTAAGGTAGATGACATTTGATTTAACTTATGAGACCGAAGGAAAAATCTAACCACCACTTGTTTTATCGGCAGATTGGATCACTCGAATTTGATAAGGGGGCAGATGGCAGCATCAATAGATTCAGGGACATTTGATTTCCTCGTATAAACCACGATTACGAAGAAAACAAAGTTTAACAACGAATGTACCACGGCCAATGAACCTAGCTGAAAGCCACCTAATTCGAACACATCCATTTAGTTATTGAAGGCTATTTACCTAACATCCCCAGACACGCGCTTCCAGAGTAGTTAGCAGCGCGCGGCATAGACGTAGATACAGTTATTTTAGTCAGTCCGTGAAAATAAATATATACATACATGTATTTAATATATATATATATATATATATATATATATATATATATATATATACATATATATATATATATATATATATATATTTCCAAGCTGTGAATTAATGGTGGAAATATGTCTTTAGAATTCTTAAATATTTGCTAACGTGACTAGAGTAAAATTTCTCATGATAAATGAGCAAAACTATTTAACTTAATGAATAATTTTATGAGATATTTTGTAGTATCACTCCGCTTCATTGACGAAAAGTGGTGCGTGCGAATTTTGAAGGAGAAAAATCAGCAGTAGAATATTTTTTGAGGAATAAGATAAACTTTTTAAAATTCACAAAAAAATATATCGATACGGTGCTAACGGTTTCATCACATAGGTGTCAGTGGTCACATATTTAAATACCGGACTTACGAGAATCAACCCTTATGAAAAAAAACACTTCCTACTGTCAATGAAGGAATAAAGGGATTGGCTGGTAACCGAATGGCTTAAATGGTGGTCAAATAATATCCAAGGATTGATAATCTTAAGGATGAATAGAATCGCATTTTTAGTTCATTTTATTTTGGTTCCCTTGAAACACTCGTTTCTTTCTGTTGAATATCTCTACTGTTTTCCATTCCGCATCTTTAACGGAGCACTCGACCTCCTCTTCGCAGCCTCCTCTCTACACCTCAGCTGCTGCCACTCGTTCCCACTTCGCAGTCAAGCCCTTTTCTCATCTTTCCACTCCTCCTTCCTTAGCGTTATCTCGTGGGGCCTCCCCGTATCTTTCGATTCCCCTGACTACTGTCCATCTTTTTCCAGCACACCTCCCGGAAGACACTAGGTCGTGATCTCTCCACCCCATCTCCCAAACCACCCATATAGCGTGCTCACTACAAACAAGGCTGTTTAAACAAGTGTCCTCAAGAGAAAAATGTTCGTTTTTCCTTCTTTCACCCTGTGTTTTTTTCCCCAAGCTTTTGAGCGCAGAGGCGATCTTTCCCAAAGCCGGACGGAAACGGGTATAGGGATGGATGGGGGGGGATGCGTGGAGGATGGTGACCGCTCTTCGTGGAGGTTTTTTTCGGTGGCAGTAATTTTGTTCGATTGTTCTCTCGGGGGAAGTTGAGGCTTCAAGGCATTTGACCTAGGAAAAGGACTTAGGAGGGTTCCACAAGAGGAGTCCCGTTGGGAGATGAAAGGAAAAGACTTGCGCGATAAAAAAATGTGAAAACGGACTTGACTCGTAGGTTCCTGTAATAAAAAGACCTGAGCAGTGACCATGCGCACCTCTTTGTCAAGTTAATAATAGCTCTATTTTTGGGAAAGCGCTGCTAAAATTAATGGTTGTTCAGATTCGGGGTAGGGGTTTGTTCAGTGTATTCCATTTCTTATATCTCTATAATTGCAAAAATACACCGTATTGCATCTAAAAAAAGCTATTTTTAAACGTATTAAATCCATTTGAATGAAAATACTTTGTAACTTCCACACAATTTTTATTCGTGGCGAATAAATATTGTGTGTAAAAATAAAAATACGACTAAAAATCACGAATAAAAATTGTGCGGAAGTTACAAATTATTTTCATTCAAACGAACATGAACCTCCACAAAGTTGAGCCCGAGACCAGAGAATTCGTATTATATCCAATTCAAGTTTAAATTATTATTTTATTTAAAAGTTACATTTGTTTATTTTTCACAAATATTAAGTGGTCAAGATTCATTTTCCATGGTATGTTCTTTTTCGATAATACGATAATTATAGAATTATCACATAATTTTTAATTTAACACTTGGATAAATCTCCTTGAATTACCCATTGCTATTGATTGAAACTAAATGCACCATTTTCAAGATTTGGTACCAATGCATAAGTAGACGATTTCGTCATAAATGAGGCAATGCTCGTGCATATTTAATAATTAATAAAAGACTTTAAATATATTTGGTATTTGATACATTCACCTAAACTTTGAGTCATAATATTACCTCATAAGCAAAAAATATAACGACAGCCGTATTTTACTATGTGGTTAAGCGATGTTTACTCAGCACATTTTTTTCTTTTGGTAATTTTTAAGGTTAATTACTGGTGGTATGCCTAAAAATGGATCCATTGTTTTACGAACCAATGTACTATATTAATAGCTGCTTCCTTTTCACAATGGGCTAAGAGAATGGCAGGACTATTAAGAGGTAAATAAAGGGACAGGCGTCTCGTGCCACGGGCTAAGAGAGGTTTTGAAGCAGTTTTACTTGCATTTTATGTTTCCTGACCAAACATAACGTTTTATTTTCGGTATTTTCTTTGGATAATTTATATTTTATTTTATGTCAAATCTACGCGCATGAACACTACCATAGGTTTCCGCAAATTAGATACGTTTCTGGTAGATGAGATTTCAATATAAATTCGCTCTAATTTTTCTTCGTTCGAATAAATGTACCAAAAATTCAACTCAGCGTTTAAAATCTCTCCAGAAATAATTGAAATGCATTTAACGTTAGAATTTTGAATTATTAAAATAATAGAAATCTTTGAAATATGTATACCACGTATTTTCTCCGGCATTACAATGTCTAAGTTGAGGAACCCTTAAGAACCTTTTAACAGAGTATGTAAATAAACCTTTAAAATTTCGCACATATTAGACTCTGTCGATTGTTACTGCTGCATAAAATATTAATATAAGGAAAAATATTATATGATAGAAAATCCTTATTTTTCTGTTCCTAAACCTGATAATTGATTTTTTCGTATTATTTCTCACTAATAAATAAGAATTGCGACCCATTTAAATACTCGATAACTATGCCTAAATAATTCCTAAATCCAATGATAGTAATTTTCGTTTTCACAGTGCTTCAAAGTCATGGTCGCGCTACTTTTGCTCGAATGAATTGCGATTTTGGGAAAAATTGATTTACTTTAGAGACGAGGACAAGATTTAAAAATAAATAAATTTTTCCCTTCGTTATTCACCGGTCATCTCTCATCATGATTATTGTACTGAATTATACGTACCTTCTTCGCTAGTCTGTTCTTTTTTCAGAAAAATTGAATTTACTTTGTTCAATATTATCAGACATATGCATGCATCTGCCATAGTATAAAACTATGGAATATCATCTTGGATTACACTTACACCCACGATGTAGCTTTATTCTTTTGAGCAAAAATTACAAACCTATTACCGTTCTTCAAATTAAGAGCTACCGGCCTTATAGGGGCTCCTGTTACTCTCACGACTCATTGGATCTCAATTTTTATATCTTCAATCGTAAGCTGTGCCACATAGAAAAATCGCTTTATGGATAGTGAAAGTAAGTTCAAGGAAAAGTATCCTGGATCACGCTCTTGGCCAGAGGGCTTTTATTTTTATCGTGCCGTGCCTCAGTTTACGTTTGAGTTATGCTCTCAATACCGAAGCTCAAACCATCTTAAATTTAAAGCCACATCTTTTATCGTAAGCCAGTATTCGTATTTTATGTACCATAATGGGATTTTTGTGAACTATAAAGATGATGTGAAAAATATGCCGGACTAAATTTGCGGCAAAAAATATCGATATCGTTAAATTTTCCATTTGTGCACCCAGAGTATGTATATAAAAAATATTAACCTTTAGAGAAATCCGATTCGGCTGGTAGTCATCATTACGAGATTAATATAGCACCCCATAGGTTTGAACTAAGTGACACTCAGGAATCGTATATTCATTGCTTTAGCATCGAAATAAAAAATGCAAACCTTTCAGCGAAAGAATTAAAGTGATGCTTTTTTTGCATTTTTACTTTTCAGCCAACATTTTTATTCCCCATTATGCACGTCAATACTGGTTTGCATCCACTGTTTCGACTAAAAAACTCATTTTGATTCTAAGTACTTAGTAGGCAAATATTTGACTCTCACTTTTAACTTATATTATTTGTCGTAAGAAATAGAAATGTATATGACGAAAAGTAAACGGATGATCGGGAAATACTCTTACAATGACAAATGTCATATAAAATGGTAATTAATTGATATCTGAAGAAAAATGATTAGAACATATCAACAGTTTCATAATTGGTAAATCAAAAAAAAAGTGCCAAAGAAACTGCGGGAGATGCCGCAACAGTAACTTTTAACGGAGTCATCCGCTAATGTGCATTTCAATGCAACAATTTCAGAGTGTAAAAATCATTCGCCTTGACTGGGATCCCAGTCAAGGCGAATGATTTTTACACTCTGAAATTGTTGCATTGAAAAAAATGTACGTCTTCTGTCGAATTCCATGTGCAATTTCACATATTTATGGATTATCCATCTGCATTTACTATTTTAGAGGAATACTTATATATTTAAATAGAAATTCATTCAAAACTTTCAGTTAATTGCAGTTCTCCGTATATTCTGTTGATAGGCTTGCTGGTTTACTGAAAATAACTAATATGTACATGAAATTCCACTCCATATTAGTTACACGGCAAACAAATAGTTTTATTATCTTTTTTTATTTTTGTCTGATAACTTAGTATTAATTCCTGCACATTAACCGAATCATTTTCATGACCGTACGTTTTTTTTGAAGTTTTTTACCGATAACAATTCCTTAATAAAGTTCCCGACGAAAAAGGACGCGCGTCCGAGTCGTGATATATACGTATACACACGTACACCCATCCACTCAAAACGTTTCGAAACTATGTCAGCGACAAGACGAAGGTTTCCATGAAACGCTTACAGCACTTAGCGGAAATTTGTATCGTTAAAAGTGCACGCCATCCCGAATGCTTCCCTCGCGCAGATAAAGGGGTTTTAACCTCGCTCTTTGCATCGTCGTTTGAAGTGATGCATCGCTACTGCCGCTGGCCAGGCCATGCATCGAGTTTAGGGCTCAGTGTTTACAGCCCTGGACCGGGTGAGTTTCTCTGCGTCTCCTTTAAGGTTCCTTGGAGGGACAGGGTGGGGTTTGATCCCTGTTCTGTAGTCTTTCCCTTTTTCTTTTTGCCGTCTTTAGTGTTTTTATTTTTTGGTAAAATTCTCTCACAGTTGCATGGGTGTCGGTCTGGTAAATTAAATGTATTTATATGTTATTATGTACATTGAAATGTTGTTTACTTAAATGTATTTCTGCCTTTGTATATTCAGGACGGTCGCAGATACACATTAATTTTCTTATATATTCACCGGTTGAGAATGACGGAAACATCTAATTGCCAACGTTGAAAAAATAATGTATAATTGTTTTTTTTCTGAAATTAGGATAAAATTTAATCTTAATTATTTTTTGCTGTAGCGATTATTACGCTTGTTATTGTATCAAATAATTTTGTGCCTGGAGAACTGTAGGAATAATTTTGTATTCACGTCATATATTTGGCAATTCTCATATTTTGTTTTTTTTGTGGCTACGGGATCATATCCGGTTACTTCTCAACGTTAAAATTCTTCATGTAAGTACATTTAATGACGATACGACCGCCGTCGCTAATAATAATAATTATTATTAGGCTTTATTCGGGCAAAATTGAGGCTGTGGCAGTCCCAGTAGCCAAGATTTTGGTGAGATTTTTCGTTGAGAGTTAAATGCATCATACCTAGCGGTTTATGAATGAGTACCTACAGATTTGGAGGATTGTAATGTTTCATTGATCCATTTTCTGTCTCCCCATTCCGAGGGCCCGTGTTCGAAATCAAGACGTGGTAGGAGTTTTCCAGTAGTAACCCGATCCCTAATTGAGGTGGTATGTGGAGAGTACGAGTACATCATGCATCGGATGGGACGTTAAACTGCTGCCCATTTGGGTTTTAGCAAAGAGTAGGCTAATGCCGAACCCAGATTTCTTCCATCCTTCCTCCATTTCCTGATCATCCTAATTTTACCAAATTACCCATCTATCCCTAAGTTGAAAATGATCTTGGCCGTCGGTCGGCTCCTTTATTCTACTATTGCCTATCAATTTGTAAAGATGGCGGACTATGGCGTAATCTCCGAATCGTTTAAATAAGCAATGCATGCAATAAAAGCAATGGATGCTAGTGAGTGAGATCCTCAATACAAAAATACAATTAATCGTCTCGGGAAAATTAATTTCAGTACTATTCTAATTTTTACTTGAATAGTTTATAAAGAGCACTTTCAGTGGTGTACTACCTTTTAGAGTATATGATGTCCCAGCACAATGCTGTCAAAAATATGACAATTCCCTTAGTTTAATTAATCCATCCATTATACTTCTAGCCAATATACTTAAAATTGTTTCTACTGTTGAGAGCACTCAGTTTCAACTACAACTTGTTCCTTCATCCAGGTTAAAACGCTAGGCTGCAATATGATACATTCGCCGTCGTCCCCCATTTTTTATCCTTTGAATAAGGTTGCTCTGGCTTCAGTTTCAACCTTTGAACTGTCACATTTATATTTACGCTTCCCATAACCACGCTCCAGCTCCCCAGGGGCCACCCCGCGCCTTTTCTTTACAACAGCCGACTGCCTCCATCCCCGGAAAATTTCCGAAGCCGATCAAATCGCAAAACCTCGTAGGTGATTGCAAGGACTGCCTTGCTATGGTGAAGGCTGTGAATTCCTCGCTTCCCTACATCTCCCCTCACCCCGACAACCCTCTCCCTGAATGATCATCTGGCGCCAGTCTCAATAGCCCTCTCCGACCATCAAAACGATAAATCTCACCAAAGTGAATTTTCGTTGCCAGCGCTGTAGAAATGGAGAAATATTGTCAGTTTTCGGTACTATTGGAAAGTATTTCTGTTTAAATTGTTTGCCAATGGCCAGAATTGATATAATTTGGATGGTAGTGAAAATATTTCTGATAAAGCAGCCTGGGCGTGGAGAGCGCTTAACTCGTGACATTTAACTCTCCTTCACAATGATCCACATTTTAGCTATGGAAAAACTAATTAAAATTCAATATTTGTAGCTATTATTCATGCGTAACATACTTCTACGGAGTTTATTGATATTTTACATGAAAAAGCCATTATATTATAACACCAACAGGCTTTGCTAATAAAATTAAGTAAAAGCAAAATGTAGGTTGAGTGCTGGCTCTGGAGCTAGTGGAAATTAAAAATTAGAGCCTGGGGGTAGTGAAATACTGCGCTGAGCATTTCCATAGTTCCAGGTTGGTAATTTAAAAGACTACAAGTTTTCCAATCGAATCATTTCTTCAGAGATTTGATAATTTCTTCTTTTTCTACGTTTAGGTATTGATTCATTATTATTATTTAATTTTATATTCAACCAGAAATATACCGTAACAGTATTAATATCCCATATGCTATGTTTCATATGGCTCTGGATACTCTCAGGGATGAAAAAAGGTTCATTTCAATGATAAGTACTTTAGTTGGAATCCAGCGCAAACCAAATAAGGGGTAAATATGAACGAATTGTATGCAAAACAAATTTAACTAGCATACGATCGTATTTATGGACCAAATTAATTTCCTTACGACCACTCATTGTAAAAAAATTGTAAACTCGAAGCCACCAAAATCTTGCCCATGCACATGAACAGAGACAAAATTATTAGCAACCAACCGGGAATCATCAACAATCTCTTATTTGACGTGGTTCCCTAGTTTAAAAGTACGCAGGCTACACAGTACAATAGAAAACAAATCTTATCCCCTCTCTCTTTCCTCCTCACACCTATTCTTTCATCACCCCACCCAAAGAACTGATTCCACTCTACCTTCCCATCCCCCTCCATTTGACCGTATTCGCTTGACCAAGGGTGGTACTTCTCCACTGTTGTCTTCCCCGTTGCCAAATTCTCTAGAAATGGAGTTCCTAAAAATCAATATTTTCTATAGGATTGACACCGTTCAAACACACAAGCAATAGTTCACCTCTTCTTTAAAAAACACACCTTACACATAATTCGCAGAACATTGATTAACCCGTGAAACTTCCGTTGGTAGCCGGAAACCTCCAATATGTATATTTTTGATAGCTATGCAACATTTTTTTCGATTAAAAAAAGGTCATATTTATGTATTCAAAACCTCACACTGAGGATGAGGATTAAATTTTGTATTTTGAAAATTATTTTCTGCAGTTAATATCAGTATTCTCGCTACAAGAAGGAATAAGAGAAAGGTCCAACATCAAGCTTACTTTTCAACGCACATATGAAAGACATACTAATACTAGCTTGGGAAGAATTAGAATTAGGAATAAAAGTCGGCGGGATTGTCAGAAAATAAGTTAGTTTTGCGGATGATCATGCCTTTGTTTCTTACCAGGGAATTAGAATACCTGCTGATCGTATGGCATCCTCATTATTTTAAGTATATAATGTGAAACATACAACCAAAACGAAAGCTATGAGGTTTTCGAGAAAGGGGAAAGCTGAGGTAATTATAAAAGATAGAGGTAAAAAATAGAGCAGTTGGAAGATTTATTCTGTCTTGGAAATGTTCAAAATCAAAATGTTCAAAGTATCGTAGAGACACAAGAAAATAAATAGCGTTAGACGGATAAGCTCTGAAAAGGAGGTGATTGAGGGTAGGGATGTTGAGAAAGAATGTTAAGGAGCTCAAAACTTTGATATGGAGCTTTATTTTGCATGACGTGGAAACATCCTTGCTAAAGTAAGAAAATTGATGTAGCTTTGAGGCTTTTAAAATGTGGGTGTGGATAAAGATGTAAAATGTGCAATAGACAGAAAGGAAAACAAACGAGGGAGTAATAAGCGAGTGGATAGGTGACAGGATTGTTGTGATAAATCAAAAGTAGACAGGAAAGATGAATGAAGAGTGCTTTGATTTAATATGGGACGTTTAAAACTGTGATAGAGGGGAGAACATGAAGCAGACGCGGTATGGAAAGAAATAGGATTTTTATGTTGGCCGGAATGAAGGGAGGAATGAGGTATGCCTAATTAAGGTGAACGTTTTTTTAGTGTCGTATGTAAGCTTATTTGTAATGAGAGGCAATTGAAATGCATGGTTTTGCCTTTTCTAATTTGTTTTTATCTAAAACCTCCCTTAACTGGTCTGATAGCATTGATAATGCCATGCATTAATTTTTGATAAACTTACTATCTGCATGTAGGTACTTGACACTGTGTGTGGATCTATGACTGAGAGAAATTCTGAAAATTCTACTGGACTACAAATATGATACTAAACTGATATCATCACAGTTTGTGTTTTTCTGCTATAGAAAATCAAATCAAAAACTCATGAAAATTTCTCTTGGTCAAGAGATTTTCCAAATATAGGGAAGGACGTGTGGCAAGAAAGGTAGGGGTTGGAAAAGAATAGGCATGTCGGAATGAAGGGAGATATAATGTTTGCGGAATCGAAGAATAGCTTATATTATTGTGTGGTACCACGCTGTATCCCGATAGGTGAGTCTAAGTAATGTAGCGGTGGTTATTCCGTGTCTATCTACTTTAAACAGCAAAATATCATAAATTATGTACCTACTTACTTTGATTTTGAGTTGTCTGTGAGTGGAGGTAGATGTCAGAGTGCCTGGGTGGTGTTGACTGTGGAGGGTAATTGAAAAAATAAAATGAATCATTACAGCCAAAATAGTTAGTTTGGTATGAATGTAGGCTTTCAACCTATGTTGAAAGCCGTGTTTCCAGAAATTAGAGATTTGGACTTTTAAACCCATAATTCCACAAGCTTCTCATCATATACCTAGCCTACCAAATACCTCCCCTCCTTCATCGAAAAATAGTCGATGATAAATTTCTTATTAAGGACAAAGTGATGCTGTTTGGTCATTAAAATGGCCCAGTTACACCAGATTACGCATGAAACTACACAATTTGTTTATAACAGCAGTACTCGTGCTCGTGTCCAAATTTCTTTAGCATGACACAATTTTTCTTTTCCACTCATCTGCCTTTTTTATTTCATTAATTCAAATGGTCGAATAAAATTAATTTCAAATAATCAAGCGCTATGCAACGTAAATAAATGTTTCCCCCAAAGTTCATAAAATAGTATATTTAACGTTCGCTTAAAGAGTATATGTTCATCGTGATATGAGAGAGTAATCAAATAGTTGCCATTATTTCATTCAAGAAAATAAGTTGAGATATGCATGTTTAATGTATTTCAAAAAACTATCAAGTTTTTTACTCTTGAGATACTTTCGTAATTCATTGAAAATATTAAGTTGTCTTCCCTATGACTCGGCTTCGTTAGAAGGTCAACCGTTACTACCTTTGTATTTCACCGCACTTGAATATAACCACGAGTCTCTTAGGAGATACCCATTGCCCCTCAATACTCCCTGTCCCACTTCAAATGAGTCAATCCCAGTGCAGTCCCCATCCCACCTCCTCTTCATTTACCCCTCCCACTCACTGTCATCCCCTCACTACGCCCGTCTTCCCCGTAACCCAGGGCAACCCGCTCGACAGGAAGTGTTAACTTCGATCGTCAGGTTCAGAGCTCTTCTTCTTTCCTATATTTTTTTCCCTCTCAGAGCGGCCCGACCCCTTTCATCCCACCTTTATCCCCGCCGTATCTTCTCTTTCCCTTTCGAATGCTCCTACTTTTTCTCTGTCACTCCGTTTCTTCCTCTGTCTTTCACCACCTCTGCGTATTTCTCAGCTCTGTGAATGTTTTCACGCCATTTTTTTCTGCCGTATTGACGGAGATACAATCCTTTAAGATTTCCCCAAAGACATTCCCGCATTCTTCCAGGGAAAGGTACACAAGTGGAAAAATCCTTCCAATGCCGTCACAATATATCTTCAGTTGGTATTTATTTTTATCTCTAAGGCAAACGTTCATACCTGCTTTCTACAATCTTCATCACTATCAGTCGTTGGAACCAATCCGAAGGTGACCGAAACTTCCATTCTTCCTTATGTCAGACTAATTCTCGTACACTCTGGTGGGTCCTCTGTCATATCCCTCTTTATTGCACAGAAATATTTGTCTCATGGCCTTTCCTAATAGGATCTTTCCATTCATTCTTTCTTCTATTACATTCTTTCCAAATTTGTTATCGCAAAATTTCTTCAATCAATCAGGTTTTTCTTTTCTTTAAGTTGTCCTGTATGAATTTTACTCGTAAATTCTCTTATCTTCAATATTATGGCTCTAGTGTAGACCAAAAATATCAATATTTTTAGATGAGCCACAGGTGTCTCTCGTTAAGATTTAGACGAATATACTATGATTTATGTACTTAACTAGATTCTACAGATAACATTAAAATGAGTTTTCTTTGATTTCTTATGTTGTAGGTATGAGTTTAAGATATGCGGTTCATGGCAAAAATGAACTGAGGTTAGAAAACTAGAGATTAAAAAACAACGAAAGGCAGGTATGTTAAATAGCTTCACCCGTAATATATTTCCAAGATTTGCAACGGTTTTAAGTAAAACATCAAATTTTTTATCTCAAATATAGTGCACTGTATTTATTTATTAATGGTTATAGTGACCTAACGAGGAGTAGTCTTCTTAGAGTTCGAAATCTCAGATTGGTCTGCATCAGTGTCCCAGTCTTCTGCCCAGCAAATTCTTTTTATCTTTGTAGTAATTTGAAAAAATAAATCGTTCTTGGTCTGTAAATAATAGCAGGATGGGTAAGTTTTGTTCTGCTGATTTACAGTAATTACTCCAGGTCATTGTAAATAATAAATTGAAGTACAAACTAAGAGAAAACATTTCTCTTGCCATATAGTTTATCACTTACGAAAAGCACTCTAGGGTAACTCAAATCAGTAGACAAAAAGGGGCAATAAATTACCTATTTAATAATTCTGATTTCCGTTTTTGATGGATAAAAGTCGTGGTGATTTTTAACTTCACCATCTGCCATTTAAAATTTACTTATGCAATTGGCTCTAGAAATTCATTCTTTTTTAATTTCAGCTCACGGTGTCCCACATTATTTCCCAAAATATCTCGATTTTCGACATTTATGAATGTTGTTATTCAAACACAGGAGCGAGACCCTTCTATTATTAACCAAAACGTTAAGCTACTGGAGTAGGATTCTACCTGATGAAATAAGTCGTTAAAATTTTCACATCTCCATTTCGTTTTGTCCAATTTAACAGTCATTTTATGTATGATTTGGTGCATTCCCGGCAAATTTGCTTCATGAAGTTTTCTCGGGTCTTCCACTGGGTCAGGGGTTTCATATTTGCCGAAATTTCGATGCCCGACTCGTGCATCGTCCTCAAAGTAGATCCACCCTGAGGACGATGCACCAGTAGGGCATACGTCGGCCAATATGGAAACCCTGACCCAGTGGAAGACCCGAGAAAACTTCATGAAGTCTTTTTATGGTTATCTTTCAAGTGAATGATAGAAGAACAAAAAAAGTAAAGCTGAGTCAAAAAACTTTTAAAATTTGATGTTACTTTTAGTGTAATAAATCTGCTACAGTTCGCTAAAATCCACTCTTCATTTAAATCTTGGAAATGAATTGAGCGTAAACAAAAATTTAGTACAAATAGATTGACCGATTAAAATAACTAGTGCAGTGTGGGCCAAGGTGTTATTATGTCAATAGCAAATTCTCATTAGTTGTACGATAAAACATATGTCCTTATTAAAAACTTTCGCGCCGGACTCCGAGGAAAAAAGAGAATTTTGCCAAAATATTCGGCAAGGAAAAAAATTAATTTTCAATCTGAAAAAATATTTCCAAGCGTTCGCCAAATGCGACGCACTACTAGCGTTACCGAATGCCAAATACCAAAGACTAGAGCGTCGAGCTTAATATTAGCAGGGATCTTTATACATTCTTACTTTTTGCTACGTAAATGTCAAAACCTTGGGAATCAATAATTTTCCCGAAAAGTTGGCGCCTGAAAAAATTTGCACGATGGGAAGGGGGAAGGGTTTAAATTCTCGGTAAAGGAATTCGGGTGGGAAAAAAATGTTCCACGGAAATATGTGGTACCTTTTTATCTCACCGCGAAATGCAGTCGCAGCCATTTTAAACCGGGTTAATAACGGCCAGAGGAGGCCTTGAGAGCGCGAGAGATGAAGTGTGTGTATTTTTGTGCGGCGACTGCTGAGAGGGGGGGGAGAGATGAGTGGGGAGGGGAGAGATGAGTGGGGAGGGGAGAGATGAGTGGGGGGAAGGGAACGGTGGCGATGGGGAGACGTAGGGGAGAACCGGAAGTGGGACTAAACCCCTTCTACTTGATGAATGCCCTCTCTTCTCCCACCCTCCGGAATAACGCCGCAGTTATCTGACTGCCTGTCTTCTCCCTTCCACCCCCGCCCCTCATCTCCTTCGCAGTACTGAAATTCTCTTCCCGTTCAGCTCCGTGGCGCCGAAATACCATTGGGTGGGGAAAGGGAGTAAAGAGGCGTTGGAATACGAAGAATTGGAGGGGGATGGTGAAGGGGAACGGACGAGTATAGATGGCCCGGTGAAAGCGATGGGGATGGGGGGGGGGGGGAAGGCGGGCAAGTGAATGAAGATAAAATACGTCTTCCGACCCAATTTTCGTCACTTCTTCCTTTTATATTCTTCCCCGTCCTTCAATTAGCGCTGCGGAAATCTCCGCTTTTTTCTCTTTCTTTTTTCTTACTCTCTCTCTTTCTCCATCACCCTCTGAACGCGCGGTTTTTCTTTTCGTTTTCATTTCCGAACGTTTTTACGCACCCTTTCATCTTTTCATTCTCGTCTTTCTTTATTCAAAGCTCTGGGATTATTATTTTTTTTGAGAATCGTCTTTTCCCTCCCTCTCTCACTCTTTCTCCATTTTCTTACCCTACTTTCCCACCCACTCCCCCATCTCCACTTTTGCCCCTAGCGGAGAAGACTCATTTGTGGAAATTCTAATTCTCTCATTTCATTCATTCGGCTCTCTGGTTTTCGGAGATTCTTGACCCAAAGGGAAAGGTCAGACGAATATTTGTTATCAGGGTCTCTTCTATTTCTGACCCTATGGGCTTAGTTAACGAACTCGCAAAATATTTATAATACATTCTATTCCTTTACCCGGAAAATATTAGCCTTTTTGTTGCCATTCCCAACTCGGTGACCGTGATACACTTTCATAATAAATTTGAGCGACCTTTCCACTTGTCATTATAAATAAATCAAATTTATTACCAGAATGAGATGTTAATATTGACGAAATGACACCTTATTTTCAAATATTATATTTTTAATCGTTGTCTATTGGTTTAGGTTAGATACGGTTAATTACCCACCACAGTAACATTTCTAAGTTAACTTAAATATATTTTTAATATATATTCATCAACTCAAATAAGTTTTAGAACCTCCAAATATACTAATATACTGCTTTATATACAGTCTCTTAAGGTCTTAGGCCGTTTAAGTCTTTCATGTTCGGTGACTCTCTTTGGCAACTGAGTCCCCTTGACACTATTGACATTATCGCTTTCCTCAAAAAACTTTCCTCACGCAAAAGTCTAGGAAGTAGATCCTAGGTTCAGATACGTCCTATTCCTTTTCCCCATATCTTGACCTCAGGTATTTGCGACGCAAATGATTACAGTATCCATATGCCTCAAGTGACCCTTTGAATAAGATCTTTTACTAAAATATCCAATTCAAAAGGATTTTAATGACTGTCCAAATCCGGCACCCCTGCCAGTGAGACTACATTTATGAACTCTTGTTTTAACCAACATTTTATGCTATGTTCGACTCTGTCCAGTTCTCTTATCTTCTCGGCCGAAAGTATTGGACGCGGCAAGGTGCATCCGCGAGCGTTCCAATACGAGCAAAAATGGAGCGAAATAGGAAGAAAACGGTACCATCAGCCGGTGACCCAGCAGGTACTGCAAATTTTGGCGTGCTAGGAAACCATGAGGCGTTAGGTTATGTAAACACGATGGAACCGTCGTCCCGGAACTGCAGCCGAAATGCATCTATTCGCTGTGGTCGCCGCGCCGTGAATGGATCGCATCGCCGCGCATCGTTTTTGCATTCGTTCTCTCTCGTGGCAGAAAAACGTTTTTTTTCCCTCGACGTTCCTGGAATTTTCGGGGCCATGCTTTTAGCCTCTAGGTGCGTTGTACAGATTGCGGACGCTGGGTCGTCCGCATGATAAAGAGACGTACGGAGATATAAGCGAACGTACTCGGTAGTTTCAGGTGAATGAACGGCGGCACTCATAACGACCAAGGTACAGATTTATCTCATTTTGCTAAGTATTCAAATAGCAAGGAATCCGAATTCATTCTATGACCAGACAAACGTATGACCCTGGCAATTAAACCACCTAAATCAAGGATGAAACGACAGTAGTTATTCATGTAAACAAAGGCACTCCACAGCAAGAGTGACCATGCATCTTTAAATTTGTTCAGCACGACGTGTGACAATCTTCTCAGGTTAAAGAATTTGTCGAAACATTTAACCATAACCACAGTTATCAACAAGAAGGCCCGTTTTATTGGTGAGGCTAGAGTTCCCCTATTAATAAGCCTAACGGCGTGTAAAATTCACACATTAAGGTAGAGAGACCAGATGCTACCCCTATGGCGCCTCCGATTCCCCCGGAAGGTCTGATACCCGAAAAATCCCTTAGCCCAGGTTATGCTGAGGGTGCCCATAGACATGCCCGGGAATCGAACCTGCCCCCCCCCCTCAGTTAGTAGTCACTCTACCCCTAGACTACCAAGTCTCCATAGGTATAATAAATACCCAGGATTACACAGGAATATATATATACCTCAAACTAGCTAAAATATATTAATAGAGCTTCAAGTTAAATAATCCAGGGTGACAAGGTAGTCTATTGAATAGAAGAACTGGCTACTATTCAATTTATGCCTAGAAAAGATGCTCCGGTAAAAGAACAAATAAATACATACGAATGTTTTGGTGCCTTATAGGATAAAATTCCTCAAATAAAAGTTAGTTAATAAAAAAATAAAATTAGTTAAAAGTAAACAATTTTCAACTCTGTAATTATTTTTTGTAAGAGAGTCTTCATCTGCTTTTGAGATTCGAGTTATGCCCTTTGCCATCTACTTCGGTATTTTTGCAAAGTGCAAGGTTTTTTGCCGAATTTCTTTCTATAAATATGATTATAAATTAAAGGGGTGTTAAATAAACTACCAGTTTCTAGCTTTCTTTTCCAATTATTCAGCAATATTTACTCTCAATTCTTGATATTACGTATTTATCTTCTTGTCGTCTTTGGTATTTCTTTATGTTCTTTTCTCTTATCACTGATTAAGAAACTTTTGCTCCATAGCCGCATTTCCTATGAATCTAGCGTGCCTGCAAAGTTTATTTTTTTCTCCTGGTATTGATGTGTAACCATATTTCTAAAGGCATACCATTTTGTGTTTTGATTCTTCACAGTTCGCGTGATTAATGTGACCACGTCTCCATGAGCACGTTTGATCTCTTTGTTTGGAATAACCATTGCGTCGCTATGTATTTGACAACCCTAGTGTTCCTGGCACTAAAGTTCGCTAGATGTATGCGAAGACAGGCAGTGGAAATTATAAATAAATCTGAGACACACCAATCATATAATTTCTTTCTCCTTATTGGTATCGCTGTTTAATGAGAAAAGCTCGTTAATTTCCACATTATGTCTTCCGTTACATACTCCAGTTTCGTCCGCATTATCTTTTCGTTATAAATCACAGGCAATTCTCGGTCTATTTTTGTCAAATAAACAAATATTTATGCGTCTTGTTGCTTTCTATTAAAGGCATCTATCTGAATTCCTTTTGGTTTCGTATTTTGCGTGTTGAAGCATGACCCTATAAGAACTCAAATTGTATAAGCGGAATAATTTCGGCTTTGCATCTGCGTGTGAACACGCTTTTGGATAGTGGCCAATCTTAAAAGGTTTGTCAATGACCAAATGTCAATTCCTCGTAAATATACAATGGTTCTGGAATTAATGAATGAAGGGAAAATTTATGGAAATAATCGCAGTGGTATGCCAGGAATTCTTTTGTTAATAGTGATCAGCTTTAATAACACATGAGAGGTAATTCAAATTGATTTTGATTCGTTAACTTTTTGACTTTAAGCATTCTAGTTTTCTTCTATCTTCATAATCTACTCTGCTCACATTTTCCTCCACATCAACTTATGTCATATGTACCCATGCATTTAGTTTATGGCACAATAGTAGGGTGTTAATTCCAAACTTCAATCGTCATGGGGTTAAATTCATATTATATCATGAAATCTTAAAGTAAAAAATCATGACAAGACGTGAGTGGTATTCGGACTCGAGATCATTTTGTCCCCGGTCCCTAAATTCGCCACGAGAATATTCGCCACGTAATTATCGAGATTGACATTCATAGTGGTTTTACGTGGACTATATCACTAAGTTTTCAGTGCATTAGGAGGAAAATTAAATAATTTTGAATTGATTGTGCTCGCCATTCCTACTGTCGCTTTAGAGTTTTTCAGAATACATTTGTGCACAAAAAGAAATCAGAATATATATTTTTTAGTATTTCTCACTGGTGAGTGCATTTAGTTCCTCGACATCTGAAAAAAATGTTCACTGTCATAAAACTCGAACTGTCTATTAATCAAAAGTCACGACAGGAATGCATCTAGGGTACTGGAGGAGTAGAAATCGATGAAAGTTCAGCTACACTTCTTCTGCTGCTTCCCGTTTTGTTTCAAATGGACACATTGAATTGAGCTGGATGACCTCCAACTCACTAGCCCCAGAAAGGGAACATTCATTCCCTCCTTTCAAATCCATCGAGCGGGAGTTCTCCATCTATTGCCTTGCCTTTTTCTTTCTTATATCTCCCTCCCCTGCCAACTCGACTCTACATCCATGCTAGCTGCTTCTCGTAATACCAGACATGACATGAGAGCTGCAGTTGTATAAGTCAGCAAGTGGGCATAAAAATTGAAATTCTGATAATGGCACCTACCTTAAAACTTATTAAACGGATTTTCATGAACAGATATTATATATGCCATAAGGAAATTTGTGGGTTCCTTGAACTCATAGTATTTCAATTGCAAACTAAACATTAAACCATGAGTAAGGAACAAATCGCAATTTTTTAACCCTATTTTTCTTTTGAGACTTTGAGTCCCACGAAAAGTCCTTCTAAGTCATTTAAATAAGTTATTTGATTTCTGCAATGAAAAATGTATGCTTGAGAGGTCACGAGATTGCCATAGAAATGCGTTTCATATATTTGATAGGGATCCAAACTGTATGATTCTTTATTTTCTAAGTACTCACCTAAGAGGATAAAATATAGAACTTCCTACTTTTTTATTCGTTTAATGTTTTGAAAGAAAACATTTCCCTTGTTATATTGTGAACTTTATTGAAAGAAATAGTATCACTCACCTATTATCAGTTGAAAGTAATTTGTCTTATCATCGGTGTAAATTTATATAATATTATTATTCATTATATAAGGAAACAAAAATAATCTTTTCGATTTAAATTTACTCACTGTGTCTTTATGGTCGCCCTGACAATTGAGTTTTCTGTTGGTTTTATTTCTCCTCACAAATTTATCACCCAAAGAAAAGATTTATCACTTGATTATTTAATGCATATTTTATTCTTTCAATCAGTCAAAGCAGATAGTTTGTAAACAGGCGTAAGCATTTATAAAGAGGTAATGTCTTTATTGGTTATTTTGAATGATTATGCATCACCTATGATTCAAAACCAATTGATAATTCATTGACGTCAATGGCGCTTAAGCATAATAATTTTTAAACGACACTATTATTAACTTATTTTTCTAAAATGAATCCCTTGAATGCATTTCAGCAAGGTTAACAATTGATTTGATGTCAGGAATGATACCACTTCTCTATTTAAAATATTAATTTGTATGGAAAAAGGAATTTTTTATAGGGTGAATTTAAAAATTCATTATCAAAAGTGCCCAAAAATGTTGCTATTTTGAAAATAATTTTGACCATATTCTACACCCCTAACCAGAAGCGCTCTCGGTTATCTACTTGGAGGACCTTTATTGCCAGCTGATATACTATCATATATTTTAGCTGTATGGTGTCAGGTATAGGTTCTCCCATGAAGCTGAAAAAAACTAAAGTAAAATTAATATTGAACGATGAGGAAATGTTAGGAATAAAAATGTATGAAGTGCTGTTTAGTGCTTATTTACCCTATCATCGCGAGCCCGCCAAGAAAAGATGAACTATCAGTTTCACGACGAGTCCTTAAGAACGAAGAGAAAACAACACATTATTATTAGATGGCATAGTTATGAGGCAAGAATATATTTCACGCCAAACGTTAATAGCTACAAAATAAAAAATAGTTTTAATACAATGCTGAAAAGCAGGGATACTTATAGAAACTAAATTAGACTGGTAAGGAAGATCACAGCGATACTTTGAGTGGAATCAGGAGTGCAAAACAGGTAGTAAGACATGAGGCTGTGTTTTCCATCGTGCGAATCGAGGTCACAACGGTAGGTAGTGAACGATAATTTGACTCCACCGGCAACATTAATAACCTGTCTCTATTAATGACTGGTGACCTTTCAACCCCTCGTGGTAGCTTCCAGAGTAAGATATAAACGTAGAAGTATTACCGGCCATGATTTTCGTCATTTAGTTTGTGCAATAAATTTCATATTAAATTATAAGTATTGTAATCATTGATTGGGCTTCAAATCTTCATTTATGATTTCTAATAGCAAGCCTTGCGAGGCTGAGTATAATGGAGTTGAAAATAAAAGGATATTACGGTATTTTAATTTCTTCATAACTGCCTAATTAATCGTCGGTATCCAACGCGATTTTAATGAATATTTACACCTAATTGATTTAACCCCCAAAGTTGACATTGTTCACGGTAATTAAAATTAATTAACTTACTTTACTCACTAATCAGATGGAGGCATAACTTAAAGGCATTGAAGAGGATCACCTAGTACCTCACGCCCAAAGATATTCGTTCACATTTTTTATTTTTACCAAAAGGACTCTGAAAAGGCCCGACGATCTTATATCATAGCTTAGTAGCCTTACCAATTAAACATCTGCTTTTTTTCAACTTTTAATTGTTTCATACGGGTATGACGAACTAGGCTGGAAAATGAGTCCATCGTAAACCCCGAGAGCTGAAATATTTTCCTCTCTTCGTAACTTATTCGCAACATCCCGAGCCATTATTTACCCAAAATATTCGCGCCTTTTCCATTCCCACTCACGCACTAGCGTACAGACCTCTGCCACTCAACCCCCACTGCCCTTCTACTTCCGGTCATTCATCTCCCTAGAGCGGCCACCGCCCGTTCAAATCCCACGTCGACACTCCTCAGACCTCTTCGTCCCTTCTCCATTCCCCAAAACTTCCACAACAGACTCGGTAATCCCAGCAGGGATTAAGGCGAATTCCCTTTCCATCACGGCCGTTGTACTTATGGGGGAGGGGAGGCAGAGTATATTTCATTTGCTTTTTAATATTTCTCCTCATCTCCCTTCCTCGCTCAGCCCAGACCTCACAAAAATCCCCCACTACTGCCGCCCCCCCACCCTCTCCACTCTCGGCTACCCCCGCCTCCTGCACTCCCGTCGGCCTCTTGCCATCTTTCACTATATCCCCGCCGACGCTCGCGAGGTTAATTTCCGAAAAACTAATTTCACGGCGGTGTGTGTCTCTCTCCATCTCTATCTATCTATCCCACCACGCGCTCTTATGTCTTGAAGTTTGTTTTTTACCCCGTCCCCACAACCTCGTCTCTTCCCCCCTTCTCCCGACCACTCTATCGCCCTCCGACCTTCCCATTCCCGCCCGAATTCTGATGCATTTGGATTTTTATGTTTCATTTTCACCCTCATTTACCACAAAAGGGGACCGTCCATCCCCCTCATCTTCCTCTCCGTCTCTCTCACGCTTTCTCGGGTTCATAAAAATTCTGCCGACCTTAACGATCCCTTCGTTGCCTCACACCCTCAGTACATTCTCCCTCCCCATCATTCTTTGCACGACCCCGGCGGACGTCCGTCCCCATCCCACCGTGCATCGCCAGGGATGGGCCCCGGTTGCATCTCCCATTCAGGGCTCTACTTTTACCGCAAACGTTTCGCTCCCGTTCTCCAGCGTCCCAAGGGTGAAGTGATTCCAAAAAATATGCTGCACTGGGATGTACGTGGCGACCATTGCCGCAGTGTTTTTTGCAGGTATTTGCTATCTATTTGAGAAGAAAGAGCAAAATACAAATAAGGCGTCACGTTGGAACATGTATAAGCCCATGCTGCTGTATTAATTACCTACTTATTAATTGTTAAAGGGTTAACCGTTGCTGTTTTGCCTATGATACATTTCTCTATGACAAATCTAAATGGAGTTTTTACTTATTTATTAAAAAATTATGGAAAATAAAGTGACTAGATCAATATCTTCGAAAAATTAATCCTTACTAAATGCTAACATGTCTTATTTGGTACGGTCGCAGTGTATGATTCTTTAACTTGAATAGTGGCTTGTATTGATTATAAAGTAAGTAATATCACAAGTATCAATTAACTACCAATTTTCTGCGATGAATCATGTAGCACACTTTCAAACTATTGTATTAACAATGTATGTATTATGATGATATACCAACAGGGATAAGCATTTTATATGCATAGTCGAATGATAAAATAAGCGTGTTATACATTTAAAACCAAGCGCAATTTTTTCAGGATACTCTTTATATTTGTATGTATCAAATTTGTTTTTTTTTGTAATCGTTTTAAGCCGGCGATCAAACTTTCTTTGTCCGACAGAGGACGCTCTCAAATAATGCATAGATATTTGCTGTATCTCCTGCCTCACCGTGATTAATTTTGCAAAGTTCCATCTACCCCATCGTGTGTTTTCTCTCGTGCATCTCACATCTCTTTTATAGACACGATTCCTCAACTCTGAGGTTAATTTGAATTCTCCTCAGAAACGTACTCCACTCTTTTATTTTCTGCGTTAAATTACCAGAGCGTAAATATTAGAATTTCACCTAGGGAAATCACCCCGCCTAGTTCCAATAATAAGACCGATCGGTCTTGGGGGTTGTGTACTGATATCCAACCTTTTGAAGTAGATTATCCGTTTTAAAATTTAATTCTGAAAACTATAATAGTGTTTTATAAAGGTGAACTATATCATACTTTCGATAGATCCTATGCAAAAAAGACTAAACGATAGAACTAATATTTTAGTTTAATAATTTAGCATGTGCTAAATTTGATATTAATATTAAATTTTAAAAGAAAATTGCGGTGTTTTTGTCTTTCTTTTTCAGTTTTATTTAAAACGTTTCAACAATCATTGATTTCATTTTTCGGGTAAGGGGATAAAAATAATGTTCATCATGATTTTTTTAAGAGCAGGAATTATTTTTTGCATAATTTCATTTTTTTGGGTTTCAGTTACTCCAGCCTAAGTACTGAGTAATTTGTACTTTGGAAAATAGTAGTAGTTTTTATGGGAAGCGACCGACAGCTAAGGTTTTTTGCGCCATAGGGGATGGACAGGAAAGGATGAAGGGTGGAGAGAAACCCGGCGTCGGTATTAGCCTACTCTTGTCAAAAGGCGCCTAGGGGTCCGCAGTTTAACGCCCCACCCGACGGGCGTCGTACCGACTCAAAGTGCCCTCTACAAAGCACCTCAAGTAGGGATCGAGATACCTCTGAAAAATATTTGTTGTCTCCAGGATTTGGACCCGGGCCCTCTCGGTGGAAAGCCGGTACGAGTACGTAGCCACCGCACCATCCCGATCCCCTACTTTGTAAAATAAACATTCTAAATGCCGAGGAGTAATTTCAAATAAAGTCGCAATGTGGGTAATTAATAAAACCGATGAGAATAGTGTTATCTTATTTTCGGATGTGTAACCTGTTTGATCATCATTGATTAGGTATTTTCCAAAAATATTGAATATTTTTTTCAATCAATTGAATAAGATTTGATTTTTAAAAGGAGATTAAGGTTGCATAGTCGGTATGGAATTCATGCATTCACTTTACTGCACCGAAGACAAAGAAAAATATATCTCGTTACGTTCTAAGTGATACGTCTTTCTTACATTTTAATTAAGATTGGCAAATAAGTCTGATGCCCATTCCTCCAGAGCAAAACACGAACTAAAGATTAAATCACCATCGCGTTTTCCAATCAATACGGACCCAATTCGCCTCCATGAATCTCCATCTACAAGCGACACGCCACCCTCAATCTACCCCCCAGCACTTGTATCCCACTCGCCACCCTTGTATCGTTCGGTGGCTGACCACCCGAACGTAAGATTAACGGTCGGAGGATGGATCCGGCCGACCTTTCCTTAAATCGCTCCTTAAGATATCGAGGCCTGAGGTGTTTGGAAGAAAATTTCACGTACTTATTGATCAGACTCAGGCTCAATCTTTCCTTAGGATTCGGAAATTAACGCAGTAACGCCGAAGATACAGGGGTCGCTCCGGATGGACCTCCAAACTTTAACGTAAAACCACCCTACCCCGAAGGTACCTTTTTCAAATTATCCTTCTCCCTTGTTTATCTTCCTTATCTCCTTGCGTCGACCGACTCCTAGCATTTCCCTATCGGCTAGAGCACTGGTTTCCAAAGAGGGCGCTGCCGCCTCCCGTGGGGCGGTGCTCTCGTCTATGGGGGCAGAAAGATGCAAGGAAGCAACAAGGGGGGCGCCGGAGGGTCCTTACATTTGCGAAGGTTCGGTAACCTTCCTTTTGTTTCAGTCTTTTGTGACCAACACGAAACCCGCCAAATAGTAAACACATTCATTACATGGACATAGATATAAGGATAATGGTTGGAGACCCATAAAAGAGAAACACAGAAAAGGAGGGGAAGGTGGAATCAAGCATATCACGTGTGCAAAAATGCTTCCTTGACCGAAACTTTAGCCACGGATCTTCGACTTGTCGATGTGCTTAACCACGGGCAATTGAGGAAATCTGCGGGCGATTTATGCAAAGAACGGCCCCAATATTTTGACCGGGTAATGGCGTTCGGGAGCTATTTCACTCACTGAAGGAGAAACGGACTAGGGCTCAAAGGGAATTGATACTAGGGAAAGCAATCATACATTATCATAAATTTCTTCTCTTTATAATCAGCTCGATCAAATTGGATATTCCCCTCCTGGAGCTGAAAAAATTGTTTCCTAGGCTAACACTATCTATAATTGAAATGAGACCGTCTCTGTCAATTTTTCCATAATTGTGTGTTCAATTGACACACATATTGTTACAGCTGTTACAGGTACACATTATACAGTGGTTACAGTTACCCATTTATTTTTATCAATAAACTTATTTATAATGATAATCGTTTCTTCCGAATATGAGTTATTTAGATTACGTCGTTATCAATTAAATTAAAGTAGAACTGTGTTTCCCAGCAACATTCGACGGCTACCATTTCATTTATACGATGAATGATATTAAGAAAAGCATGCGGGAAACAAATCAATCAATCAGCTGTCTTGTTTCCTTAACCCCTCCTCTGAATAGTATTCTTTTACGCTTTTTGTTCCCTTACGCTTTATACAATTCCATATCCTAGAGGATCGTATCTCAAAGTTCCCTTCTCTATTCGCGGAGTTTAAATCCAATGAATAATTGTAGTAATCTTGTAAATGGCATCCATAAATCTCATATAACTGCAAGAAACTTTTACCTTTTAATTGCTTTTAATTAAATGCTTAACATTTAATTACAATTAGTGTTGTTTCTTGTGCTCCTTGATGGTGATTATCACATCAGAGTCTAACTCGGTGGTAACACTTAGGCGCGTTCATCTCTAGGTGACCTAGTTAATGAAAGGCTTACCTCTGACCCTCGCCCATTTTCATTAAAGCAAGCCATAGAGGTTTCCGCGTTATTGGCAAACTTCAATTCCCCATTAGTTCGGATCTACTCTTTCTGAGGAGAATATACTTATATGTTCCCATGGCTTTACAGATACTTCTTACTATAATCTGAAGTGAGCGTTTTATTTTATAAAATAAACATACAGCATTAATGATAATAACGGTTTCTGGATTAACAATTGAATTAAAATATTTTAAACACTTTAATTACTTTTATTTTCGATCCATAATGTGTTTAACAAGAACATTTTCCGTAAAAAATACTTCAACACCCATATTCTAATTCAATTATATTTCTCTGGGTATTTTAGATGGAATTAGTAATGATTTATGGGTATTCATTGAAATCATTATCATTATTTATTTTTAGAAACTCAATGATATGTGCGCAAAATGTTCCTGTGATCACGAGATGGCGTCGAGGAAACAGAGTATTTAATTAGACATGGCCTCCCAAGGAACAGAGTGCGCGAACTGTTATAGTTATGGCTACTAAGGCAAACCCTTTCAAATCAGTACCTTCCGAAGCATTTGCCTTATTTACGTTTGAATTTCAGGAACGCCTTAGGGTATATAATAACAAAAATAATACCTAATTTAGTCAGAAACCAAAACCTAATAACTAAATTAGTCTGGTGGGTATTCACCCCCTACCACACACCCTAGCGGTGGCTTGCAGGGTACATAAATGAATAAAACCAACTAAAATTTATGAAAGTGTAAATATTTTGAACAATACGCTTTATATGTCCACGGGCACCTATCTTTGATTGATTGCATTTTCACTGGAATAGAATTTTTTATGTATCAAATATTGATTAAATGCAGTTGGTACCAAACATCAAATATATATATGAGAACATTGACGTTTTCGTCACCGTTATTACAAATGCATGGAGTTTTAAGCAAATATATGATGCTCCATTTTTTTCCAATAATAATTGAGTAAAACATCAACGGTACAACACATAAATTACGGTTGAAATGGCAAACTCAAAGGGTAATTTATGCAAGGTTAAAGATGTTCAACATTTTATCTTTTATTATCATTTAAAATTTAAAAGATTATCCGTTTCAAATCAATGATGGTCTCCGATAAGGTAACTGTTGCGGTATCTCCCGCTAATCTTTCTTAAATATGAAAATAATTTGACTTTCTTCCGATTTCCCAAGTGACGATTTTAAATTCCAAGAATGCGTCCCAGTGCCGGGAATAGGCTCCCGTGGTAAATGATAATATGATTCCCTTTGTCCATTGCTCACAATAGCATTCATTTGCAAATTAGGGACACAAAGTGCCGGGACCACCTGACCTAGGGATTCCGCCGAAGGCCGAGAGAAGGCAATAGCTCATCAATCATGGATTCGATGCGCTGACAGCGGTCAATTATGGGCGGGAAAATGGAAATCATTCGACATTTTCCTCTTGAATTGACAACCAACTGGGCTGAAAAGTGGGACGTCTCCACTTTTATACCGTGTCACTTATTTTTAAGTTTTTATCTTTTTCCCTTGTATTGCTCCAATTTCTGTGGGCCCACTCATTACTCAAATATTTCCTTTTTTCTCTCTGGCTTCAATCATTTTTTATGAGCTAGATTTATTACACCCTCAAGTTCCCTTCCCCATCTTTCATTTAATCCTTAGTCGATTATCCTGCGAAAAGTTTTTCACCGGATAAACGTCCACCACATTAGGCATGAAAATGAGCCTCAAATGGAAGCCGTGAGGAATAGTAAGTAATTTTTTTCTGACTTAAAACGTTTGATACGAAGTCAATGAAGTCTCCCCATCATATTTTGCAACGATATCAACTCTTGAAAATAAATCTAAACAATATAGTATAGTGTAATACTTCATTTTAATTTGCCCTAAAATGCAAAGCTAGTGACTGGTGGATTATGTATGATATTATTGTCTAATATAGGTACAAGCCCACGTCTTATGATACAATGTTCATGTAAATATATATATATATATATATATATATATATATATATACTGTCTTCCTCCCTTCATCCCGTCCCAAAACACAAGCCAGCAACCTTCTCTTCATCAAGTACCTCTTCATCTCTGTATATTTCCTTCTTCCCATCATCCCGCCCAACGTCCCTATCCTGTTCCTGCCCTTTCCACGTATGCCTAAAATTCTCCCCTCTATCACAGTGAAAAACATCCCACTGCCAATAAATTTGCTTTTCATCTATTTTTCCTGCCTCCTTATGATTTCTCCCAACAATCCTCTATCCTCCCCACCATTTATAGCGCATCATTACATGTTATCCTTTCGGTCAATTTAACTTTTTACGTTCTTCTCCACACCCACATTTCGAAAGACTCCAATCTATCCTCCTGCTTCAGTGACCGTGTTTCCGTGCCATACATAACTTAGCTTCACATCAAAGTTTTGACGAGTCGTCTCTTAACATCCTTACTCAACGTCCCTATGATCAATCCCCTTCTTCCTTACAAAAGCCTCTTTGCTTGGTATCATTCTTCTTACGTCCTACCACATTTACCATTTTGGACCAAAACACTTCCACTTCCGTAAACGATTCCATATGCTCTAGATTTTGCCCTCCTGTTTTAATATTTAGCTTAGCTTTTTTCTTTTTGGAAAATTGCATAACCTTCGTTTTATTCATATTGATTTTCATTCCATATTTATCGCGTTGGATTTCCAATTCCCTCAAAAATACGTGCAACCCCTTGACTGAATGACAGACCAGAGCTCAGTTATCAGCATACCTGAGTGATTTTACGAATTTTTCTTCGACTTTCATTCTTATCTCCAGTTCTTCCCATGCCTCTTGAATCATATTCTCCACATATACGTTAAACACCACCGGTGATAATGGACAACCCTGCCTTATACCTCTTTCTAATACTGCCCATTCGGACTTTCTGTCGCCCACTCGCAGCTGAGCAGTCTGAGACATGTACAGGTTGTGGATTAGCCTCGTGTCCTTCCAGCCCATTCCTGTTTTCTGCTATATACTCATTAGTTTTTCCCATTTCACCATATCAAGTGCCTTCTCAAAATCTACCAAACAAGCAAATACGTCCTGATTATATTCAAAATTCCTTTGTGATTAGTGATCTCATTGCTCCAATAGCATGATGCGTGCCTTTTTCCTTCCTGAATCCAAATTCATTATTTCTTAAGTAACATTTGCCCCGATCCTCATCCGCTTGTTGATGTTCCTGAGAACTACATTAGGTGCGTGTGAAACCAGGCTTATCCTTCTGTAGTCCTCGAATATTCTGATTTTCCCTTTTTTGGAATAAGAACTAGTACTGATCTAACGAAGCCTTCTGGCCGAATTTATCTCTTCTCCTCCAAATTCCTTTCAAACCCAGCCCATAAAAACTCTTCTTTCCACGTTTTTCCAAACCTTTAAGTAGTTCTACGGTAGTGTTGTATGCCTCTACGGCCTTATTTGATTTCAATTTCTTCAATTCACTTCCTTTCTCACCATCGAATAAGCTAATCTGAACCTATTCTCATGTACGTCATTATCTTTCTCCGTTCTACTCTATTTATTTACCTCCAAATGTGCCGGCCACCTCTTTTGGATCTTTTCTGGTTGTTTTAATATTTTTGCTGACAAGTCCCTGATTGTTTAAAAAGATTTTTCCTTTTTACTTCCTGGCAATATTTTAATTTTCTTTTACAGAGCACAAATTTTACCCCTTCTCTGTAAACTTTCCATAACCTCGCACTGCGTTTTACGTCTCTTGATTACTTTTATATTCTTTTTTTTATATATTGCCGTTTTTAATCGAAAGTACCCAGCTTTGTTTCCTCACTCATTATTTTCCCTACCGTATGCTGATACTTCTTCCTAGACAATCTTCTTCCTAGTTAATTCTTAGCTGTTCCATTTCCTAAATCTCCTTCCCGGCTTAAACTTTTTCAAAAGAATTCTGCACTTCATAATTAATGAGTTAATTCCTAAATAAGAAAGACATAAAGCAGATAAACTAATAGAGTGTGGAGAAATTTACACAGTGGAGAGAATAATGGGGAGCTGGAAAATATTATTCCTAGGATTGAAATACTGATGATTATGAAGTGCTAAATTTTTCCTAGGTTGTAATATTCCTGTTTCCACAAGTGAAAATGGAATGGAGACAAAAAAGGAGCTGGACAAAATGTATCGCCAAATTTCTCAACCGAGGGCTACTTTTATGATTTGCATTATTGTGGAAGTTGCCTTACCCACATATCTGGTTTGTTAAGTGGAATGCCCTTCTAATACTTAAAATATGGATGGATCCACCATGCTCCTTTTGCTTTATTTGTTGCCCAACTCAATTTATTTTTTAACACTTTGTACTTCCTTCCGTCTAACTTTGTGGTTAAATTCTTTTATTTTCTTCTCTCATCTTGATCCGTGGTTTCCCATTGCTTTTCCTATTTACGGTTCCTATAATTTATATAGTATAGTAGATCCTATAGTGGCTTTAGATATGCATTTTATGATTTATTCCTATTTTTCCTCAATAGTACTCAGCTCTTTACCCTCATCCATGATTTTCTCTAGAGTCTGCCGATAATCCTCCAAGTCAATCCATTTAATACTTCTATTTTCCGTTTCCTGACCTGCCGCCCCTGCCTTATCTTTTAGAAACGGACGCTACACTTCTTAGCAACTAAATTGTGCTTAGAGTGCACATCGGCCCTAAATTTTATTCTCTTTACAGCCTTGCTAAATTTATCATAGGCATATTTTGTGTGTTATCTGTCAGCAGTACTGAATCGCTGACGTGGGTATGGAGGCATTTACATTTTCTGCTTCCAATCGTTGCGCCCAATTTCTCATTAATTTATCGGAAAAATAAGAAAATACTAGCTGTTTGGTCAAATATACTTTCTCTAGTACACGTTTACAAAGATTTTGGTACTTTTTTGTATTTTGAGTACAAATTCTTTGTCACAAATAATGTTCTATAGGTAGAGTATTCATAGTCCTCCTTTAATCATCTCCCCTTGCTTTTTCATACCTTTGTGTCTTCATCTGGTCTATTATACTCTTTTCTTTTATTCCATATCTTTACCTAATCATTTTCTTTATCTTTCACTTATCCTCATGTTCTCAAGCAATTTGAATTAAATTATTAATCTTTAGTAGTTTTAGATAGAAATTTTTGCTCGATATGTGTTTTCTAAATTGAACTGCTGGAACGAGCACCTGCTCAAAGTGGACAAGATGATATCTTACCATCATCTTACTCTCTATAAGTTCTATCCTTGGCAATTCAGCTAAATATTTTGGAATAAAATTACCTGATAAAATTATTTTGTCAACTACTATAATAGTAATGGAATCCTTTTTAGGCAGAGGTGTCATTTTTTAGGAAATAAATGCCCTCAGTAAAACCTAAAGATTGTCTATAAATGGCTTCGATTATAGGTTTGATTTTTCACTCTCCCTCTTTTCTAATATTATATGGTAACTTTATCAAGGACAATGATAATTAAGGAATTCCTGAAATGGTTCGCGTGCTGATACTTTTTAGCTAATGCTCCAAAGTGTGATTAGTTGAATGCTGTTAGATCCTAAGTGTGAACCTGTTTTAGATACATATGATAAAAGATTGGTACAGAACAGATTTTTTTTTGACTTAGCTTACATCTAAGATACATACTTTGAAGGGTTTAATTTTAATATGACTTAATAAAGTTATGATTTTTGTAGATAAATAATGATCGTGTAACTCTATTCCGTGATTTTAACAAATTTTGGATGTTTTAATATCATATAAAGCACTTCATCGATTTATTCATATTGAGGCAATTGTGTAATTATTCAGAATATCTCTAATATGCGTAGTATATTAGAATGCAATATGCGGTTTATGACTCCATGAAAGACTTCATTGTAGATAATATGTAATTAATTATTTGTGCTTTTCGTGTTATTTTAAATATTCCTTGTTCACATTTTTTATTAGCTTTCCAAATGCCTGCGCAAAGTCGTGTTCTATTTAGTAACTACTTTTAATACCTACGTTTAATAACTACGTTCATATTTTCATTCCGCTATCTTTAGGAATCAGGTCCCGCGATTTACCCACGTAAGTCAAATTTCCTAACCGACAGAGCAGAAAGAGAAAAAGAGCGTTACCTCGCCGTGCTTAATCAAGGATATTCATCCTCCTGCTGGAGTGTGGTGGAGAAAACAGAGCAAGTCCAGCTACTGTTGAAATATCCAATATTTAGTAAGTAGCCCGCGGGAAACTGGTCGAAGAAGCGAGTAAAATGAAAGGAAAATTTTGCTCTGGAAAACGGGTGTATCTTGATGAAATTGCCATATTCGGATGAGGATGCATAGACGAATAGATCAAAAAGGAGAATGGAATGGAACTTGTAAAGAGAGTTCAAAAAGTGAGCGGTATAAACAAAAGAGCGGTGTAGAATGAAAGGAGAATTTTATTGCGCCCCTAGCGACGATTTTCCTTTTCAAGGAAATGAAAAGTGGTAAGGAAGAATGAGGAGAAAAAATTGATATCAAAGAAACAATGGACGCCAAACTTTACTTCCCCCATAAATGTTGTCCCGAAAAAAATGCAGAAGTTTCACTCTCTTTACGACATTCTAAAGAAAAAATATCATTTTCTTCGGTTCTTTCTTCTGTCAATATTATTGTGTTTTCAGAACAGAAAGCGCTCAACTCGAAGGCCCGAGCCATGAGCCTAACTTATTCTTACAATGCATTATCCCTCAGCTCGTCAATATAACTTAAATAGTGGATACTCTCTTTAAAATAATCTACTTTAAATTTGACCTCCTTTACTATTTCCTCAAAAATAATTTCTCTTTCCGTGGTTGTGAAAAAATAAGATTTCTTATGTTTAACATAGACATTTTTATAAAAACAAGGTCTGTCCCAAAAGTAGAATGACTTTTTTTATCGGATAGACGGACAAGTAGGTGGCATTTCAGGGAGGAGTGTCTTAGAAAAGGCCGGTGCCCGGTGCCAGTTGGCTCCCACCTTTTGGTAGTGCGGATGGTTCGTTTGCGAAACCTCTATAACTTGGCCTCGTTACGCTCCGTCATTAACTGGCAATTAGAGTAACGCTACGCCATCAAATTTTGCGTGTAACTGGACAAAAGCGGGATAGAGACTCATAACATGCTCAAGGCCGCTTATCATGATCACGTCATGCGTAGATCGGGTTTTTTTGAGTGACATGAGTTGTTCGGGGGGGTAGAGAAGATATTAAAGATGCCGGACGTTTAGAACTCTCTTCGACCTCAAAAATGATGAATGCCGTGAGTGCTCTGTAAATAACGGGAAAGAGTAACGGACTACCTGGCGCGGCGCAACGTAGCAACCCTACCTCAAACACCTTATAGTCCTGACGTTGCCCCACCAGGCTTCTTCCTTTTCCCCCGCCCTAAATCCGTGCTGAAAGAACGTCATCACGGCTGGGTGAAAGCGTTAAAACTGGATGTGACGCTTACTAGCATTCCGGGCGTCACCTTCCATAAAGCGCACGAGGTTTGGAAAACACGGTGCTAGCGGTGTGTGGAGGCACAAGGGTGTTACTTCGAAGACTTTTGAGTGAATGTATTTATTCTGGCAATAATTTTTTTAACTCATTCTTGCTAATTTTGGGACAGACCTGGTAATTCTGCAATAGTAAAAATAGTTAATAGTAAAATTAGGTAATAACTTATTCCAAGAAACTACGTGAGATACCCCGGCTTTTAACTCAGTAATTCGCTAAATGTGCATTAAAAATTTTAGAGCGTTAAAATTATTCGCCTTAACATGAAATTGAACCCGAATTCTTGGATGTTCGACCTAGTGCTTAAGCCAGTTTAACTTCCGAGATTTTGGAGCTTTAAAGTAATAAAATGTTGTGGCAAAACACCGTACGCACGCTTTAACAGGCATTTGTAGTCGTGTGCGATGCGCCCCAGTCCACGAGGTTAAGGCCAATTTGAAGCACTTAGGGCGTTTTACCTTTAACAAATTCTAAGAAATTACGCAAAATGCATCGACAATAATTTAAATGAAGTTATCTTTGAGCGTGTAAAAATCATTCGCCTTTGCCGGGATTCGAACCTGGATATCTCGATACCTATTGGTTATGTATAATTTAGTGTCCTGGCATCTCAGCGGCGTAGTAAGTAAAATTTCAATATAAAGTGGGATCTTTTGCTACAAATTTTAAATATTAATTCTTTTATTTGATATAGTAAATATGTAACATTTTTTCATATTACATATGCATTAAAATTTCACTTTATCGCTGAGTCCTGATTGATGGAAAAATTCAATATAGAGAAAAGAAAGAAACGTCAAATTTATAGCTTGGCATTGTGCCTGCATTAGTAAAATTCAATAGTGCAGAGAAGAAAGTGATGAAGTTATCAAACGTAAAGGAAATGACGTAAAACTGGAGTCAGAAATCGAAATGAAAGTCATATTGATTTCCTGAGCAGAGTGAAATGCTAATGCGAATGTAATTGGCAATTTAGCTATAGCTCTAAATTTACATCCCGAGGACTTCAAATCGGATGACTCTTAATTGGACATAATACTTAATTATTTCTCCTTCCGTAAGGCATGGAATTAAAATCCTTCCTTCCTTAACCTTTTTATGTAATAGTTGAACGCTACTTAGGATACATTATAAATACTCGTAATATGTTGTAACACAATAAAGTGAAAATTTAAAGTTTTTATTTGCAACTAGATCAATATCTACGGTTTATCTCTTTATTTATTAGAGAGAACGGAATGCAGAGAGATGAGGAACCCGAACGCTATTCGTCAAAAACGTAGTTTTCCTCACGATCCGTCTCACCTGTGAAAGGAAATGTGCCATCGATTGTATTTCCGGTCAGTTTATTAGCTGAACTTTTAGTTGCACGGGAGTCCGTTACCTTCCATGCCAGAGCCACTGATGCGTGTTCTTTTTTTTTGCTTCCGCCACCGAGCACTCCTCTTATTTGCTTCGGGCGAAAATGGAAATTTCCGGGAGTTTGAAGCAGCTCTTAATTAGAATGTGTCCTGTCCCACTTCCGGCCTAAGCCCCCATCCCTCCCTCCCTCTCTTCTCTCTCATTTCTCCTCCTCCCCGAGCCTCCCCTGCTTCATAGTCAACTCCCCCTCCCCTCCCAATCTCTCCACTGCCCTCATCAGGAGACCCACTCCGATGCGGCTGGACTGAAATTGAAGATCGGTGAAGAGGGTGAGGGGAGAGAGAGGCAGCCATTAGAGATTGACCGAGGTATTTAATGCGAGGCCATCGACGTGGCGGACGTATGGTATGCCCCATTCCCTCTTGCGTTTAAAACGATTTCTGATTGGAATGGTCAAAATCCTCTCGGCCAGCGGTTTTTTTTTCACTCTCTTACAGGTTACGGGAACAATACGCTGGGCCTTTTTATGTCATTTATTTGCAAAAATTGGCTCTAAAGTGAAGGAAGCGGAAAAGGTTGCCCCCTTCGTCATGAAAGGCATAACGATCCAAAACTTTTGAAGTTTCTCACTTTCATTGCATACTTATTCAGCCACTTCCGTTCTCACTTAAACGTGTGCGCATATATTTGTATGAACTCCCTCGAAAAATTACCCATTTATCTAATGGAGCAGTGTGTGCTGCAGAGAAGAACATTTTTGCTAATTTAACCTTAACGGATCATCCACATACCGTAGCTTCACAATACTGAACCTGTGCAGGAGTAGGAATAACATCTCCAAATGGCTAAGAAACGTGCGTCTCGTTTTTATAATATTTGACATCACTTCATAAGGAAAAATTATAAACCTCGAATGCACTCTTTTCTAACTAACCGTGCCGTGAATTTTACCATAAAATATTCTCTCTACGAAAGACATTTTTTATGTTCCTCTTTACACTTTAAAAAATTCACGATTTCCATCAAGTAGAATTTTCTGAAGTGCTTCATAGTAATTTAGAGGACCTATCTTCATTTCACCCTAACCGGCATTTATTTTACAAGTAACAATATACTTTAACGCGCCAGAGAATATATTACTCAATTGGATAGTTTGAGGCTATACTCGGTAAAAAATCATGTTCACTGAATGAATAAACTTTGTATTTTTTTCACATAAAAACTTTATCATTCTACGGATGTCGACGCATAGACGACGTCATGAGGTATCATCATCATCAGGCTATGCGTCCAAACCGGTAATATTATAAAGTTTTGGTGTGAAAAAATATCCATTTATTTATTTAGCGTAAATGGATCAAGTCCAGTGCTAACAAAACCACCATTGTTTACACTGTAATGACGACGCATATACTGGATATTGTTTCACTCTATTGATTTAAGGATTTTGTAATATTGATTTTATTTTCATATGAAACAACAATTTACCAGCTACAACTCAAAAATGCCCTAAAAATTTGTTAACGTGATAGTAACAGCAATTTGAATTCATAATGCCAATTAATAGGTAGCTTATTATTTCTCTGCGTTAATGAAAGGTATATGCAAATAGTATAAAGTTTAGACGGGTTATTAGTATTTATCGTACGTAATTTCTGTGGGATCTTATAATTTGATGACTAAATCCAGGAGAACATTCGTGAGTTTTCTGATTTTGATGTTACGAAAAATATTATTTTTGCCTAATACATGTAATATTGGATTAGTGGCACATTATTTCTCTTTGTTGTTTAAAAGGAATGTTGGAGTTATTTTTAAATATGGGTTCTTGTGTATGTTGTGGTTCATATTTCAACGCTTTGGCAAATTTTTTTCTTATTTTTCATATGCATTCAGGGACAATACCTTAAGAGCATATTCATCAAATTCTTTGCGATCAAAATAGCATTGTTTGGCTATTAGGCTATTGCGTTGATAACTTCCTAAAATATTGATTCATTGCGTTGAAATTCAACAGTCCAATTTCCCCTTAAGGCGTACACATTTTGCAATGGACACCAGAATGTTGGAATAACGTGTAGGAATCATAAATGAAATTATTCTCCCTGGTAAAATATTCTGAAGGTAGTTTATCCTACCGGTTACATTTCCTGGTGCTTAGGCTGCATTGATAAGATTCTAAATTTTATTAACCTCGTTGGTTCCTCTTTAGACAACAACATATGACACTTTTAAATCCTGAAACCACGCAGGTACTACATGTTTTCTGGTGAATTGTTTTAATTTTCTTCATACTAAGGAATAACAAAATAGCTGAATGGTTTTATCGTTCAATTTATGGAGGAATCGTCCAGGTTTAAACTCTAGGAACGCCTTGGACGCATTCAGGTAGCCCGAAAATTTGTGATATTCGGGTTACTCAAACCGTTTCAAATCTTCAGGCAGGATGCAAAAACGTTCTATCGAACTCACCACTTTATAAATGCTTAAAATATGAAACATGTACCAAAGAGATAGCGAACACATGTCATTTAATCTAGAAAATTAAATTGGTCTTTCCTTTTGCCGTATCTGTCGCTTATTTTTGGTAACATAATGATTTATCCTCTAAGGAAAATTACGGGGCTTCAGGAAGATATCATTTATTAATAGCGCAAAGAAGCCTTCAAAGGGAAGAAGAACATGGTGAAAGGATAATTGAGTAAGGATGTTAAGAAAAAATTCACTAAACCTTTGATCTCGAGCGTGGTTTTGTACGGCACGGAAAAAATTTCGATGAAACAAGAAAACAGACGTCGATGGGAGGATTTTATAATATGGATGTGGAGAAAGAAGTAATAGGTAAAAATGGTCAAAATAAAACAACACGAGGATGTGCTAGGCCTAATAGGGTTAGAGAAAGAATTTTTGAGAAAAATCTAATGTGATCATCAAAAATACATGTATAGGGTGGGTTCATTAAGTAATGAAAAATAATTTCCCGCGCCCCTCCAAATTGATACGAGTGGGATCAAATTACTTGGAGTAGTTAATCTTTGCCACAAAACCAGTCTAAATGCTCTACAACTTGTAGAAGCGGCAGGACGTCTGTCATTGTAAACCTCTGCACGTCGACTGTGTTACGAAAAAAATGGAAACGACGATTGGAAAACGTTACGCGATTACTTACTGCGTTTTGTACTTAACTGAAAAAATCCCTTGAGTTGACTAAAAAAATAATTCGTAAGGTTTGTGGGGACTCTGCTCTGTCATACTCACAAGTTTTCGGGTGATTATACGCTCTGAGCGGCCGTCAACCAGCAAAACTGACAACAATGAGGCTCATGTTCGACAATTATTGGACTCTGACCGTCGATTGAGTATGGAGATGGTTTCTAATGAACTAAACTTGTCGTCTACTGTTGTGTTTCGCATTGTTACTGAACATTTAGCGATGAGGAAGATTTGCGCCAAGCTCGTGCCCAAGGTGTTGTTAGACGACCAAAAGACCAACCAAAAAAGACGACGCCCCAGCAGACTTCTTTTTGTTCCATCCAATTAAGGCAGCCCTGAAAGGAGCCCGTTTTTCGTCCATGGAAGAGATCCAATCAGCCGTGACGAAGACCTTACGAGAGGTTCCCGAAGACGCCTTCCAGGGGGCGTACCGGTCATGGCAGATTTGCTTGAAAAAATGTGTAGAGGCTGAAGGGCAATACTATGAAGAATTTTGAGTGTCTGGGCAAATCTGTTCAGTAAATTACTAAAAAAATAATTGCATTACTTTTGGAAAGCATCCTGTCGTACGGAAAGTCTGCAGCAGATGGGTGATAATATGAGTACACTCAACAGTATTGTGAAAGCACTATCAGGAAGAAAAGGGGAAAGTCTTTGCAAGCAATAAAAGATAAATCAGTGGAGGTATTGATTGTATCTAGGAAAATTCAAAGGCAACGGAAAAAATTATTGAGGTACAATTTGGTAAATGCTTTGGAAGCTTTCAAGTAGGAAAATAATATGACGTGCCCAATGTGTTTGCCTCAAAGTGCTACGAGTCCGCGAGTTAGGTTGTGGCAACCCTCGGAAATGAAAATCAGGTCGTAGCAAAGCCGTTGGATTTGGCAAATTATCTCAGGGTGATTTTCCTAGAATACTATTGAGGGAGCATTTTAGAGTGATATACCTAAAAATATAGGTATTTACTTGTACTTAACCAAGAGGTTCGTCATTTTTGACTATTAATTGATTTTTGCTCTGTTTCTTCGTTCAAAAATGTTGTGTATTGCAATACGCAACATTTTAGCAACTGTGGGACTATATATTCATCGCTCGATAAACGTAAGCTTCAGCAATTTTCAAAAAAACACACAAAATTGTAACCAATTCAGGGGTTAAATAAAAGAAAGCAATTTTAAGGAAATTTTGGTGAATTTTTAGTGCCTATTATTTTATTACTTTAGGGCATTAAAGTCATCCGTAAAATGGGTTCACGCGAAACCACAAACCCAAAAAATCGGAATCTGTTTTTATGCTCGTGACTGTAGTACTCTGACTAATTTCAAGCGAATGGATTCCAATTTACTGGCCAAAATCTGACGTCAATAAACGGTCTACCTAGATCGAATTAGATAACAGTTTAAAAAATACAAGGTATGCTCATAAGTAAGGGCCCTTTGGTCGCAGGAAAAAATATACTCATATGAAACACATTTTATTGGCCCTTTTAGTTAGCTACAAACCTACTTCACTTCTCTACATAATCGCCGTTCACTTCTAAGCATTTTTCGTACCGCTGTACTAGCTTCTTTAACACCTCTGCATAGAAGCTCGCCGTCTGAGAGTTGAACCAATGGACAACGCCGTTCTTGAGCTCTTCTTGGGTTTCGAAACGTCGTCCACCTTGCACACAATTTGTGGTAATCGAGGTTTTTTTGACAATATTGTAGAAAGTAGTGCGTCCAAGTTGAGGAATTCGTTCAGCCAGGCCATTAATCGTCAATTGACGATCACATCGCAGTTTTAGTTCCACTTGCGAAACAATTTCATCGGTCAGAATACTGGGTCTGCCACTTCGCTCTTCGCCATGGACATTTGTTCGTCCATTTTTAAAACCACAGCACCATTGTCTAGTCTTTCCTTCACTCATAACTGTAGATCCATAAACTAGGCATAACTCCCGATGAATTTCAACAGCCGACAATACTTATGCATACAAAAATCGTATGACAGAACGCACTTCACAGCTGGCGGGATGAACGATTGTCGCGGACATTGTTGTTTGAATGCACGGACAAGTAAACGACTTCTGAAACAAAAAAATGCTGCTATAGCTTCTCAGTGAATCAGTAGATGGCACTGCAGGAGTAAAACTGTGTTCTGAAGCGCCAATATTTAAAATATAAGAAAACGGCCCTTACTTTATGAATATGCCTCCTATTAACGTAAATGACGCCGAAAGCTCCTCATTAGCTACAAGTGTCCAATTCTTGACCATATTAATATATTTTGTTTTCGTGGAAGTGGTAATCCAATCACAGCCATTTATCATGCATGATTTATTTATTACTCTTATAGACTTAAGGTCAATAAAATAGTTTGATGAATGCGAAATATCATACCATTTCCTAGGATATGAGGTATTCAAATTTATAGTCAAATGCGAAAAAATTGAAATTTTATAGCAAGCAAACGTTGATGAGTTTATAGGCATAGAAATGTCCAGGAAATTTATTGCAAACATGTTTCAATTTTGGCCGATAGCGCGTTCATTTTTAACCTTATGTTTTTTCTATGTATCAGTTTGGCTGAGGGTCGAGTGGGCTTTATTTTATTAAACAAACGTGATCACAAAGTTAGCATCTCTCGTACCAATATTCTAATTTAGTAAAGGACAAAATATGTTGACACTTGAGTCAAAATACGCGTTCATCACATTGCCAATCGTTCGTCGCAAATAAATCCATCTGCAGCTAATTGCACTTCATTTAAAGAGAGGGTAGGGGATTCCACAATATTAAGCGAACGTTTTATCACACCATAATCTACGGAATAATTTCTTCAGAAAAAATGCATAGCCACGAAAATGTTCGTTTACCGTGGGAAAAATTTGATAAATGAATTATTTATCTTTAAAAGCATGTAAATTCATGTAGAACAAAATCATTTCCCTCTATGGCTCGCTAACTGCTTGTAAATATTGTTTTTTGGGAAATATGGTAGTTTACGGAAGAAATCACCTAATATTTGGGCATTGAAAATATATTATAATACCATATTTCAATAATTGAATTTATAATCCTACTCATTCGCCGAAATCATTTGATTTTAATAAGCTGCGGAAATTTCGTAAGTTTCCAATTATTATCGTAATGCTTAAATACCCTGGAGCTATCATTACACAGTCATACTGTTGTTAAAATTAATTTAATTTTTTAATAAATGCACATAACACCAAAATTTTATTTGAGCATGTTAGAGTCAATTAATTTTTCCTCAATTTGTTCGCATTTAAATGTTTTGGGTTAGTCCAAATGCACAGATCCCTCGAACTCAAACCAAAAAAATCGGGAGGTGCGTGATGCATGAGGGAATAGGTGTAGAATGGGTGGTAACCTACCACCCCCTACCAGCCATCCTTGAGACGGCTTGCGGAATTTTGCGTAGATGTAGAACCTTTCGTTCCTTAAGAATTCATAAATTCCAACGATGTATAAAACTCACACCCTACTTTTTTTATCACTCCAAAGATAAGGATTTCTTCGGAAGCAAATTCTCGTCAAAAGTATTTTCTCCAAGATTTTTGATTGAAATCTTAAAGAATACAAATTCTGGACAGTAAGAATTTTTTATGAGAGTATAGAATTCGACCATAGTTTGGATTTCATGATGGCCTTCGTTGTTCGGACTTCTTGGTCACTTGGGAGGAAAGTGAGGAAGGGAAACTTTTTGGTTGACCTCGCCAAACTTTCCCCATAATGGACGTGGACACTTATGTGCTTGAACACCGGAGAGGACATTTTTGGGATTGGCCTGGTATTTTATTTGTCCAGTTCTTGTTTCTCTTCAATCATTTACACAACGCTTTTTTCCAAGTACTAAACGCGCAATAGACAGCTTTCTATCGCGAAATTTAATATAAACTATTTCTAAGGAAATCAGTGTACTGGGAAGTGAAAAATTTGAATATTGCTCGCTGAAAAATATAATCTTGACTATGGACACATTCTCCTCAGGTTCTTATTGTTAAAATTGAAGGATGTCTAAGAGGTATTGATAAGAAAATAGAATTGACAACGCAAGTAACTCATATGAGGTAGTAAATAACCTTTAAGTTTGAAGTTAACTGGATACAAATGGGTAAGGTTTACAGTATACAGGCATATCATGCATTGAAAAAAACGATATCATGAAACTTACTAAACTTGAGATAGTAACGAAGTCCATTCGTTTACAGTATCTTACTCCGCCAACTTTTTTGCTATATCCTAAATGGCAGGTAATTCTTAACATATGTTAGGTCATTTGCCTCATATAAATCTTTATATACTTGCAGTAAAGTTTAAGAAACTCATCGCAGGACTAAAAAGAAAAGCCATGCATAATTTTTTCGATATTAATTTGCATTCCTGCGTCGGAAAACCTTTACATATATAATATCTAATAAGAAAGTTTAATTTAATTAAATAAATATATAAATAAATTAAATAAATTTAATTACAAGCGTAGAAAAACATAGGAAATATACACTCATACCTAGATGTCGAATACTTATGGTGTATCAAAATCCGGGCGTTGATTTATTTCAGGGATTCATTTTTCCTAAAACTTATGGTATTATATTTGAATTATTCCCCTTTTATATACATTGTAAATTTATAATAAATTGCTTTTTAGAACATTAATGAACAAAATGCTGAGCTGATCCGAAACATATTTGTATTAATTCTTTACGTTTCGTCTCCACTTTCAAGGAACTGTTTCACGTCACCAGAAGATTTTACAGCTACAATTATTAGTGATCCTCTATTCTCTTTTGCAAATAAATTTTAAACCGTACATAAATTGGTTCTTAAAATTTTTACGATATTTCCAATTACATGAGGCCTTCGAATGTGTTCATAAAATGCCATGGAAATGAACATTGCATCATTTAATTAACAATATTTCCAAATAAAATACAGATTTTTATTTAATAATAGGATTATTATAAGGTAATCTACCGGTAAGGTGGGTTTTTGGATGGACACAACTACCATATAAATATTTTGTGACTCCTTACAAAACAAATCACAATCCAGCAACCCAATCTACATCAGGTCCCTCTTCATCACTGAGTACTTCCTTCCTCCCTTCATCCCGTCCGACATCCCTATCCTGTTCCTGCCCTTTTCTCATTTGCCTAACATTCTACCCTCTATCACAGTCTTCAACATCCCACTGCCGGTCAACACCTCTTTCATCAACTTTTCCTGCCTCCATAGGATTTCTCCCAGCACACCCCTCTCTTAGCCCACCATACCAAGTACTTCCTCATTTGTTTTCTTCTCTGTCCATTTCACCTTCTCCATTCTTCTCCACACCCACATTTCAAAAGCCTCCAATCTACGTCTACCCTCCTGCTTCAATGACCACCTTTCCGCACCGTACATAGCTACACTCCATATCAAAGTTTTTACGAGTCTTTTCTTAACATCCTTACTCAAAGTCCCTGTCATCACCTCCCTCCTCCTTGTGAAAGCTTTTTTGCCTAGCGTAATTCTTCTCCTTACGTCCCTACTACTTTGACCGTGTTGGTCCAAAACACTACCGAAATACGTAAACTGTTCGACCTGCTCCAGTTTTTCCCCTCCTATGTTTAGCTTGGCCTTTTTCTTCCTAGAAAATCGCATAACCTTTGTTTTATTAATATTGATTTTCATCCCATACCTGTCGAACTGAATTTCCAATTCACCAAGCAATGCTTGCAGCCCCTTGGCTGACTGACAAACTAAAGCTTGGTCATCAGCAAACCTAACTGATTTTACGAATTCCTCGCCCACTTTCATTCCTACCGCCAGTTCTTCCCATGCCTCTTTAATCATTTCCTCTGCATACTGGTTGAACAGCAACGGTGATAATGGGCAACCCTGCCTTACACCTCTTCCTAACACTGCCCAACCGGACTCCCCGTTCCCAACTCGTACCTGAGCAGTCTGAGACATGTACAGGTTGCGGATTAGCCTCCTTTCCCTCCAATCTATTCCTATTTTCTGCAATATACTCATTAGTTATTCCCAATTTACTCTATCAAACGCTTTTTCGAAATCTACGAAATAGGCAAATACCTCCTGATTGCATTATATATTTCTCTCGTTTGGTAATCTGAATAATAGGATATAAAATGAAATTAAAATAATTCCCTTTTTACTTTTTCCGGCAAGTGCATATGTTAAACCTCAAATAGGGAAAACATTTGCTACACTCACCACTATTCATTAATTTTTTTGGAAACTATCATAATTTCTAAAATATTGGTGACTATTTCCTCGGTGTTTTATTAAGGGTCAATGACCATTTTTTTCTTCACCTTCATAAATCAATTCAAAATAAATGAAAAAAGGCATATTGAAAGCCGCAAAAGAAACTTTAAGAACTGTAAATGGGAAAAGGACAAGGAAACTATGAATTATGGATGAGATGATTAGAAAGATATCTGACAGAAGGAATTAAAAAATAATTTAAACATAGAGTTAGGCAGAAGGAAGTACAAATAGTTAAATAAGGAATTGAGATGGGTAACTAAGAAAGAAAAAGAAGTATTCTGGAAGACGCAGTGCAAGGATATGGAAATTATTTACAGAGGAAGGACAAAATTGGTGCACTATACAAGAATGTACAAACACTATCAAGAAGTAAAAAGAGAATATCTGTATTAACAGTTAGAGATAAGTCAGTTAAGATAATTCTTGATAGATGAAAGATCCGAGAGAGATGGAAGCTATATATATAGGAACCGTATGGTAAAAAACGTAGGCCAGCAGGGTTAGATTTATAAAGAGAATGTGACGTAGATGAAGATAGCTTAGATCCAGGCATACTCAACGATGAGATAGAGAGGGCATTAAGGCAGATGAAATCAAATAAGGCAGTAGGGGTGGACAGTATTCCTGCAGAACTGCTTGAAAGCTACGGAAAACATAGGAGGGAGAGTCTTTTTAGGCTAATTTGTAACATATATAAGTATGTATTCAATGTGGCTTGGAAAAATCTGATTCCTTTTTGAATTACAGACGTACTCATGTAGGTGATGGGGTGCATAACGGTTTAGATTAAATATATTCCGTATTTGACCGGTTGGTTTTTATGCACATAAATAAAACCCGGTGGTGAAATGAGCTAGAAAATGGTCTTTCATCTGAAGTAAAGAATTTTTTTGTGTCAATGAAGGAACACAGAATTCAAACCGAACGATGTAACAACTTGTTGTAAAGTAGGATGCTTGGTTGTGTTTAGTTAGGAGAGACAAGGTATTTATTTGATAGTTATGACCATCAAAAATTCCACACTAACTGGTATGACCAATGAAAATAACCAATAAAAACCATACCAACAAATAACCAATGAAAAAATATATTTAATAATTATAATAATTTATTCAACGAAAGACAAATATATTTCTGCCTTGTTTGTAAAAATAAAAGATCTCTAATTTTTAAATTAACCAAAGTCGTCAAAATGTAGCACTCCACCACACAAATATGTTATATTTCAAAATTCTCTATCTATGCGTAAGAGATAAAAACTCTGTAGCAGAAATTTAAACTCTTGCGAATTGGTTTCTGTATTTCCCGATTAACACAAAAATGATCCATAGTACAGATTAAAGTCCATTTTGTAGTTCATTTCATCACCGGGTTTTGTGTATAAAAACCAACCGGTCAAATTCGGTTAATATTTCACCTAAACCTGTATGCACACCATCACCTGCACGACCACGGGTGTAATTTAAAAAGGCATTAGATTTTACCAAGCCACATTGAATACATATATTTTAATCAAAAGAACTCAACATTGAGATTTTTAAAAATTTGTTTAGGTAAATTTAGCCCACGATCAACCATCAAGAAATATTTTATATCAAGCATATATATACACCAGAAAAAGCTCAAATAAGATGTTACGAGCGCTTTTGAATCATTTAATATTTAAGGATATACGTATGCGTTGTAGGCAAATACCTATAAGTATTTTTTGTGAAACAAATATATTTGTATCAAAGTGCTAGATTTCATTTCTGGAATGAAAACAAGTAAATAGATATAAAAACACTAGGATATCAAAATTTAAGAGATAATAATATTTTCATGCAACGCGCATGCCTCATAAATAAAGACGATATTTTTAAGACAAATAAATTAACATTCTTCCAAGTAATACGGGTACTTGTATATTAATACGTATTTTTTGATTTTTTTTCTAATTCGCCCAAGTTTGTATTCTTAGGAGGGCACATTTTGTTCAAAGACAGAAAACAGATTCCAGAGAGGTAATCAAATGAGGGTGATGCATGTGATAGAGTATTAAATTAAAGACAAGAAAGGTAATGGCTAGTAACGCTAGAGCAAAACGTAATTAAGAAGGGGTACTGTTCTCTTGGGAAGCAGCAAACGAATGAGAAAGATATGAAGTGTAGTAAGATAGAAGGAACAGAAATCCAAAACTATTTCATTTTGGTATGAAAAATATTTAAAGGCAAATAACTAAATGAACTTTTCTGATAGCATCGTACATTGATTAAAAGCTAGGGATTCGGGAAATTTTTCCATTTAGACAGTGAGGAGGACCAAAAGGCATGAACAATATTTCGTAGTAGCAGTAGTTTTGAGGGGAGGCGACTGACAGCTGATGTAATTTGCGCCATAGGGGATGGATAGGAAAGGATGAAGGGTGGAGAGAAACCCGGCGTCGGCATTAGCCTAGTCTTTACGAAAGGCGCCAAGGGGTCCGCAGCTTAACGTCCCATCCGACGGACGGCGTACTCACTCAAAGTACCCTCCACAAAGCACCTCAAGTAGAGATCGAGATACCCCTGAAAAATATTCTACACCGCCGGGATTTGAACCCGCGCCCTCAGGGTGGGAAGCCAGTACGTCAGCCCCCGCACCATCTCGATCCCCCAATATTTCGTTCGGATATATTTGTGAGAGCAATTTAAAGGCGCAATAATTATTAATGTTTTCTGCAGTTCTTCTATCTTTAAGAAGAAAAATTAGCATTTACGACAGTGAATAGGGAAAGCGATGATGAATGCTGAATTTAGGCCTACTTTCGTTTTGTGTATAAATGACACCACCATGACTTGCGAAGCACTGCGCTATTATTTGGATTCTGAATACTCTAATGACTATGTAGATATTCTTACTTGGAAAACCTAAACTTTAATTTCTTTTACGGGTTATTGTGAGAAGGAAGTTATCTTCTATATGGAAATATCCCAAATTGTATTGAATAAAATGATTTGCGGAGGATATTCTAAGTGATACAGTAGTGCTATTCCTAATGGATTATATTTCTTATTTTCCCAAGTAAATAATTCTACACAGTTTTGTAGACACTATCAATATTAATATTTAAGTTCAATCTTCCAACTTTGGCAATATGATTTAACAATTGTTTCAAGTTATGTTCAATATTTAAACCGAACGCGGTAAAATATTCCAGAATTAGCTATGGACAGTAAATTATTCCTCTTGAAACACTAACAATATGTTCTGGCTGTTTTGCATGTCTTATTTATTGATTATTGCTTGAACACTTCTATTAATATAGATTATAAATGAATACTCGTAATTCTGCATAGCACGCTTAGGAATAATGCCTTACCCAAAGATATGAATTCTCGGAATTCTTCGACTCGCGGCACCACATTGTTTCTTTTGTTTTCATTTCCAGAAGAAAAATCCCGGTGAGGTCCCTTATTTGTTGCCCGATGTTGGAAATAAAAGTAAGTGGAAGGCATTTTTACAATCCATGTGCAGCCGTCAGCATTCGGCTGACCTTAATCCTCAGCGTTAAGGCGGACGGATTTCGTTTTCCAAAGCTACGCGCAGTCCTATTTGTATACATGCTTTTTCGGTAGAGTTCGGGAGTTTCGGGCTGAAGTCCCTGGATGATAGCCCAATGGTTACCATGGAAACGATCCCCAGGCTTATATTTACAGCGGGTTCCCGGGAAGGAGTGGTGGGGGAGGAGGGGAGTGGATGCCAGGGAAGAAAAATGAGGTGAGGGCAGTGAGTGAGTGAATGGATGGGGAGAATGGTTAAAAGACGATAGGTTGGCTGAGTAGACAAAAGGGTAAATCCCATTAATATCAGGGGGAAATAAATCCCCCAATACCAGAGCGTACGGGTGCTCTGGTGTGCACAAACAAAAGCGATGCTAAGAGACCCACAATGAACTAATAGTAATTCAATACTATTATCTTTGTTTTTATTTGTTTAGCCGTCTTTACCATGCCATTGTGGAAATTTCCACCTTATCCATTCTCATACAGTACCAGAAACACATTTTCACGCAGATTTAAGTACAATAACAGTTTTATTTGAAGCATATTATGGAATAAATACTATTGATAAAAATAAACGCTCAATATATTCATCTTGGGTGTAATAAATATAAGCAGGTCCTAAGGAAGAACGGATACTTAAAAGAAAAAAAATCGAGAACCTTAGTAATTGATCCTGGCATGAAAAAATTATGATAGAGGAATTAGTTTTCTTTTCAGTAATTAAACAGAGATTGAGAGCTCGTATACAATATTTAGAATACATAAAAGCAAAACCAGGGGCTGAAAATAATATATTAAACTCGGATGATTTTAAAAATTCAACGCACGAAACTAGTGCAAAGTATAAGGAACGATCATTAAATAAATATAACTCAGTGCAATAATTTAATACTGCATTCATATATTATTTTAATCGTAATGGAAAATGAAACAATAAAAAAAAATCCGTGCTCAACGAAGGGTATTTCTTAAAGGTAATTTTTTAAGTTAAAAACTGTCACTTTGAAGTTTCGAGAATTGCGGGGGAAATGATTAAAGAAATTTTCTTTTCACAAGTTTCACATTACTATTGATATTCATGTGGGATATGTCTACCTTTAAACTCTAAACAATCACTCGTAATCCAAGTTACGCAAATATCAATCCGACGACGGGTGTAAAATTTGAGAGCATATCTCAGACCTAAAAAATTTTGGCACTCCTTTTTTTCCAAGATCACATTAAATATTCATTTCCAAATCCGATTTCCATGAAACTCGTACTCTTCCCTCATCCATTTCCAATAGCTGTGATTTGCACCATGATGTGTTACAACCGTCATGCATGTTCCTTTTAATTCTTTAAGGTTTAGGTAAGAATCAATTGGTACATTCGAAATTCGAGAAATTTCTACGAGTTTTTGGAGACGCATGGCACTCCCCGTATTACAATTTCAGATGTTATGTAAATATTATCGGGGATAAAGTAAGTTTCCGCTTAGTACTTTATTTTAAAAAACCGTCGGATGTATATTTCTGAAGGTTAAAATAGCCTATCTGAATAGTTTCGAATAGCAAGAAATGTAGTCCCCTCCGTTCGAAATTCTTCCCCTATAGTGGAAAATAAAACGACCGTTGGAATCAATTCATTCCCAAAATGTTCGCTTTTCCTAGGTTTCCAGGTGGATACGCCACATAGATTTGATGAGAATAGTGGAAGTCTTGTCTTTTGAGAAGGCTATAGATCGGAGGCCACAACCAATTCCCAAATATTGCTGGGATACAGTTCATATTCTCAAGAGTCGTCTAAAGGAATGGGAATGCAAATTCTGAATGCGGAAATGTCAATGGCAATTTAATTTTTTCTCATGATTGTATGCTACGGTAAACTTGTATTCACTTAAATAATAGAGAACTGGCTTTCTTTTTCATACCGCAAAAACCGTTATCCATCTCGAACAGAACCCCATCAGACGGGATATTTGGACGGGTCTTTAACTCTTATGGGTAAAAACTTTCAATATATATGTATATATATATATATATATATATATATATATATATATATATATATATACACACACATTCAAACACGAAATCCCGCCAAACGGCGAATAAATACTCATTTATAAAGAAACAGATATAATATATATATCCCCAGCTGTTCGATAGGAAATGTTATTTCTTTAATGAATTAAACCGCCTGCTCACGTAAATATTTGCAAAAATATTGAAAACATTTTAAATCCCTGTCTAGTATCTATAACGCTGCCTTTAAATATGCATTTTTATCGATAAAAATTATTGAGTTTTGAAGGACCACTTATCAATAAAATATTATACGGTACCTATTAAGCCAAAATATTACATAGGTGAGGGTAGAATTCTTCTAAACATGCCGAAGGGTATGAGAAACGTACACACACAGGATAATGAGGGTAGTTCTTTCAATGTGCCGCCTTTAGTTTTCCAGGAACATATGCAATCTGAAAATGAACTGGTTAGTTGCAGCTAAGAGTGCCCAGGGTGTCCATTTGAATAAAGTCCGGACCTTCCGGTCTGTAAGCCAATATATTGCCCGCAGGACTACCATGTCTTTCTGGTTGGAAAAGAACATAAAATGAAATCATTTGGAAACGAGAATAGAATAATTACAAAATAAATGGTATTCTAAGCACTACGGACATGTGGCAGTGATGTATTTTTCATAACCTCAGTTGAATAAGATTAACCTACAAAATAATGGGAGACAGAAGAATATTTTGGCTTAAACACGACCTCGAACACCGGGCGTACGGTCAGTAGCCAGCGCTCTACCCACTGGCGGGTTAGGCTTTGGTAAACCTCATCCGTAAATTAAGTGGTGTAATATCTGGATACCTCAACTTATTGGAAGTCGTGGGTAACAGAGAGAAAAAAATGTCATTATATTGCAATCAATGAATCGCACATGAATTTAAATTGGTTAGCGCTGAACTCTTACTTCGTTCTAGGTAAAATCTACAATCATTTATCCTGAAAGGCATCTTGATTCATAAGTTCAATTACATTTATTATGAAATAAAAATACAACACCCCTTTTAAGCTTCTCCTAACCATGCCACGGAAAGAGTCATGTTAGTTTTCACTTCGATGAAAACGTTATTTATAAGCTTAGAATTAAATCAATGTTTCTTCTTTTTATATTCCTTGCTCAATGATTTTCGAAGAATATGGACATTAATGTGAATAGGCGAATTTTGGTGATGATTTTATTTCAAAATATGATTTCAAAACTCTTATTTAGTATTTTTACCAAGTTCAAATGTCATATTTCATTGTTATTCCGTGTTCATGGTCTACCAATAAGCAATAAAATAGTTTATATATAAAAAATATATACCACGTAAATTTTTACACCCAGAGTGGTGGCAACTCCGGTTGCGCGGGTCTTTCCGTTAAAGTGGGCGCCTCTGTCGCAGAGAGTCGGGAGCCGGAGAGGGGCGGAAATGGAGAATGGGGGATGGGGGTGGAAGGCAAGAGGACGGACATGTACGAGGAAGGATGGGAGCTCGCGTAATGGACAAGCAGTGGGAACCGGGAGGGCAAAAAGGATAAGAGCAGAAGGTAATCGGGTGATAAGCGAGGTAAGCGAAAGGAGAGAGAGGTGTAGCGGAAGGATTGTGTGGGGGAAGGCGAGAAGGTCGACGGAGATTTAGAAATCGGGAAAATAATGGAAATTGATGGGGAGGGGAGAAGATAGAGAGATAGGAGGAGGTCGAGGAGGAGAGGGAGAGGTGGAAAATGGGATGAAATGGGACGGAAAAATATGAGGAAACTGGATTCGCCGAGAGGAAGAGAAAGGGAGGCTGGGTAGAGAATTGGGTCGGGAAGTCGGGAGGGAGAAAAGAGATATGCAGAGCAAAACGGGCCGGATTCAACATTTCCATTTTCATCCGCTCAGTACAGCTATGTGCCTCTTGAGTTCCGTAAGGGGAGGGATTTGAGGGAACTGGGTGGAGAGACAATTTGACAAGAACCTTAAGATTTCGATCCAGTCTACCACAACGTCATAAGGGGATTCGCTCCCAAGGAAATCACGATATTTACCGTTTCTCTCTCAGCGTGACTTTGAAGCTGTCGGTCTCGGGCTCGACACATGCGAAATGGAAGTTGTCCCGAGAGGGGAGGTGAAGGTGGGCGCAATTATCTAAACGGGAAAGGGCTTATGTTTCCTCTCAGTGGGTCGCATTGCCTCCTTACGGAGACGATGGCTCATTTTATACCAAAATTCTACACTTCACTATATTAATTTCTGGTTTTCGTTTTGCCCGCTGTCTATATGTGGACATTTGGTTAAATTCGACGTTTTGGGGCCCTACTTTGTAAAAGTTGATAATCACTGAATAAATAAATTGATCATATTTTTGCACAATAAACTCTGCTATACTAATACCGGTTTTGACACATAGGCGACACAATAGGGTATACATTTCTTTTATTTTATACCTATACCTTTAATACCTTTTTTATATCTGATGATGTCCCCCATGCGTCAAAATCGGTGGCAGTATAATAATTTTTTTTTAATACTAAGTTCATTTATACAGTGATTTAGTAAATAGTGATATTTTTTCCGAAAATTCTTTGGTACACCAACTTCCCAAAATTAATTGAAAATATTCTACCTAAATGTCACAATCCCTACTTAACTATTACTTTCAATATTTCTGCAACCACTAATTTCAATAATTTTTTTGAAGTCATGGCCGAAACGAAACTTTACGTTTATGATAGACTGCATATGGCAACTTAGACTAGAACACACAAACACTAAAAGTTGAGCACAGAATTAAAATCTGAATAATGTAATGCTGTCATGTAATATGGGCATCTCCTTATTTGTAGTTCTATCATTTTCCCGTCCATTGACTTTTTCTTAATTTTGAATTAATTTAAAAATGAACGAGAACGAATGACGACCAGCTCTTGCATTAATTTTTGATTCTTCGTGCATTTACAAATTTGATTCATCGTCATCAGTATTTCAATCCTAGTTCAATCTTACTTCAGCTACTACATTCTTCTCTATTTGACTGCAAGGCTGCACATTTTAGGGAGTGATGGTTTCCCGTTACCTTCCACCTCATCGTACTGCAGCCGATACCATAAAATTCACTCTCGCCCGCAGCTGTGGCCGTTGATTCCGGGCCACTCGGTCACTCGGGCCACTCAGTCTGCGTCACCAGTGCGCCCAGACCGATCCGACATCAACTGGGGGGCGAGAGTGAAATAATGAAACTGCTGTCTTTCACCATGGGTGTTTTTCTTAGTAGGAGTCTATTGTTCTTGTTGGCACGAATACCATTATCGTATTTTTCAATAATGTGTGGTTGCCTCGTTTCGAAATCATTAACAAACTTTTTATAAGCTGAAAAATGTTCGATTACGGGAATCAAACCAGCGGCGTTCAGCTCCATAGGCAGATAGGATACCTCTGGTCTACCTCGGCCCTCATTTTTTATCAACAAATTTGATTACTGAAATCATTTTTTCGGAAAATTCTATGAAATTTTGGATGCTGCTACAGTTTTTTGATAATATAATTTATATATCTAATGCCAACCGTGCATCTAAAAAAATTCTTTCTGTCTTTCAGGAAATTAATTTAGTTCGAAATTCCGTTAATTGTCTCCTTAATCAATGATAATGACTACTGTCTTGCCCCACATCTTATTGTATTATTTGTTTCTTCATTGTAAGCAGGTACAGCCATGTGGTAGTTAACATTTGTTCTAGTATTAAGGCCATTAGTATCTACTGGTATTACTTCAGTAATACCAAGTGAAAAATCTAAATACCATTCTGCAACTTAAAATTAAAATTTTCTTCGTATGAATTAATTGCTTTCTTATAAGGAATTTGATGAAAAATATTGTAGGATGTAAAATTTCAAGAAGGAACATTTTAACTTACCCGCTTGACATTCAGAATGGAATGGCACAGCAGCGTAAAATACTTTTCTTGCCTTCCAATTTAAGTAAACAACTTGTGGGAGTTTATTTTGTCATTGACATCAGAAATAAATGGAAATAAAAAGGCGCTGATTTAAATAATTCATATGTATTGAATTCCGTACAGGGACAATGAGCAATGCCAGAAGTATGACGTCAGGGTTAATAAAAAAAGTAATGAGATTCTAGGGCACACTTCTTTCTACGAGGAGGAAGTAGGAGGGAATTAACTAGAGCAGGTGACGCAGCTCATGTATTTGGGCAGGATTTTAGATAAAAAATGCAATGTTAATGAGGACATTTTGTAGAGAAGATTGCGCTAGCAAAACAGGCATTTGTAAGAAGAGAATTAGTAAAGAGCAAGTGAGTAAGGATATGAAAAAAGTTGGTAAAAACTTTAATATGGAGCGTGGTGTTTTATGTATGCGAATAGTGGTTTTCGAAGAAAGATGATAAGCGTAAATTGAAGAGTTTTTTTAGATGCTGGTGTGGAGGAGAATGGAAAAAATTAGTTGGGTTTTGTGGAATGCAACGCTGAGGTTTTAAATAGAGTGGGAGAAGAGAGGAAATATTGAAAGGCAGTCATTTGTTGAGGGCCGTGATGGCGGGGAGAGTTGGGTAAGTGCGGTAGAAGAAAGAAGTAGTAGGAAGGAGTAAGCTTTTTAAACGGCATGAAAGCAGATAGAAGGCACAAATGTATGAATCAATAAATAATGCAGGCCAAGGAAGAAAAAGATCTCGCAATACTTGGAATTAAATAGTTGTTAGGGACCGTCCGAAACCTTCCTTAAAAAATATAGAGTATCTTTTATACATGAGCTCTTTGAGTATATACTTAAACTTTACACAACAGTGAATAGAGTGATACATTTTCGGTCGCAAATTTACCTGTAAAAGCAGGTTGGATAACCGGAAAAACCTCTTTGTTAAAAACATTTTATATGAATGAATTTCCAAACAGAAATGTTTTATCTACACAATTCCATGAAATCCCTCAAAAGAATAGCTAATACATAGTTTAACCTTTAAAAAATGGTGAAACTATGAAAATGGAGTAGAAGTAGCAGTACTTAGGCAGATACTTAGATAAATAGAGCCGCGAATTTTTTATGAAATGTGGCGGATGTCTTAAATTTTAACACAACCGATGCAGGCTCTTAAAAGCGGCCTGGTATAATGAAAATGATTATTTTATTTAATGATAATCTAATTTACGGGTCTAGGCGTTAAATAATTCCAAGTTAATTTAACGACTGATATTATTTTCGAATTAGTGTATATGTACAAGGGCTGTTCCAAAAATAGTTCAAATGAGTTAATTAAGAATGATGTATAGCTAGAATTGATACATTCACACAAAATACTTCTTTGTAACGCCATTTTATATCCACAGACACCACTGCCGGCGGGTTTTCCACGTCTCGTAGGCCTTCTGGCGAGGAGGCACCCGGAAGTTGTTAGGCTCCCTCTTCACGGCCTCTTATAACTCTTCCACCAAGAAGCTGTGGTACAAATTTGAGGCGGAGGAAGAGGAAGAAGCCTGGTGGTGCATTTTATAAAAAATGTGGATCCTCTCTGGACATGGTCGAGAAGCTCTTGGCAATTTCCTTTTGTTCGTGCGCGTTTCCTTCTGTACATCCGACAGCTATCGCAGCACAAACTTCACACTAACCTCTATTATACCCAATTTTTGGATGCAAGTTGATGCAAATCACTTTTAGGGATGTCAAGTTCATCAGAAACCATGTGGATACTTAATCTGTGATCCCTGTCCAAAAAATCCTTCACTCTTAGAAGACTTTCGTCTTTTTCTGAGGTCGAAGGGCGTCCTGAACGTTCAGCGTCTTCAAAATCTTCTGTTCCCTCCCAGAAGAACTTGTGCCACTCAAAAATATCCGATCATACCATGGTGTTATCACCATTAGCTACTTTGGGCATGTCTTTAGTCTCTTTCCCGGTTTTTCCCAGTTTCCTACAAAATTTGATGGAGTAGCAATGTTCCAATTACCGGTTAATGACGAAGCGTAACGAAGTCACCTTATAGATGCTTCGCAAATGAACGATTTGCACATCCGAAAGAATGGGAGCAAACTACCAACGACCTCCGGCTTTTCCTGAGAATTGTCTTCCTTGAACCGCTGCCCGTCTATCCGGGAAAAAAATTCCTACTGCCTTTGAGACAGGCCTTTCTTTTAGACGGCAATCGTGCGAATAAAATTCTTAAAAAATTTGCATTAATAATGCACATTAGAAAATGTGGGCAATTCCTTTTTGAGTTGGAGGACATTATTAATAGCTTAAGACTTTCTGGCTACGTGCTAAATAATACTTTTGCAGAAAAAATCGCTGTTTTTTTGTGATAGTTTACTTACTTTCAGTATATCTTCTGTACTAAATTTTTATATCAGATTTTACCCATTTTTAACAGCTCTTTTTCTCAAATCTCCACATGAGACATTTAAACTTTATGATCCAGTTTAATAGAGCAAGTTTCCGGAGTTAATTTAATTTTAGATCGAATCGTTCCCGAAAACAATCGTTAATAAGAACGTTTAGTAGGTAGTGTGTGGCTACGTTTTATTTCATTTACGAGATCTGTCCAAAAAGTATCGCGAATTTTGAATTTCGTAGCCACTACCTTTTAATATTTCCTCCATTCATGGTCTATTACTTTTTAGGATTTCCCTGGGTAACTTCCTCTCTTCATCTTCCTTATTTAAAATCTCAGCGATGGCCTTTCTCTCTGCTCACCTTTTCTCCATTCTCCGACACACCTACAAATCAGAAGCTGCTCATCCTTTTATCTCAAGGAACAATATCAAAGACCAGTCTCATTAAGCACAACACTCCATGTTAAATTATTTGCTAATCTTTTCTTCGCATATACACGAGCTATAATAAAGCTAAAGCATATATAATAAAACATAGCATGTTATAAGCTTCCATTGAAAATATAGCGCGATTTACAGTGCAAGTTACTGTACCTTATCGATATCGAAAGTCATCAACCAAATTATCAGCCATTTTTCTCAAATTCCCTATACTGTCTTTTTAAATTCGATCCCTAATACGTTGATGTGAAGTAGAAATACACACGACTTCTTTGGGCAGCTATGTGGTACAATAAAATATGGTGAGGTACAGTAGTGAGCTATTGAAAACAGGATATTGTAACTAAGATTATGAATACAATTGAGTCTGTAAAATCAAGGTATACATTAGGTTTCTATTTCAAGTAGATCATGGTTGTATAGCTTTTTATGTGGTGCTACTCTATCAGTTATCAAATGACTAAAACATTCAAATTTTTATGAAAAAAACGAGAAGAAATAGTTGTAAGCCAATTTATACTGGTTTGGCGCTATCGTGTGCAGAATATTATAACTGGAAGTAGGATTATAAAAATATTATGCTTATATTATGTAAAAATATATCATGTATATCTGTAAGTTATTTACTATTTATAGGTTTACTTTAAATAAAATTGTGATCAGGTGACTAAAATTAACAAATCTATACAATTACCATGTATCTATAATAATATATCCATCTATTGTAGTTAACGAAATAAATAGATCATATTTAGGTGCCTTAAATGCTGATTTTATATTTCTTATCTAAACCATTCATTTTCTGCGAACGATCACCTACCCCTTCACCTTGGTACACGAGTCTTACCACTCCCACTCTCTTCACCACCTCAGCTTTGGTCCAAGACCACCTTTTGTTGTCGCCCAACTGATTAATTACCCGGGGGTTGCCGAGAAGGAAACGCCACTGCAATGGTATTATACCCATTCTCTCCTCGCCTGGTCTCCTGTCTCGTAGAAATTTCGAAAACACATAAGAGCAATGTAGGCAGGATGACTATAAACTCTTTCACTTCCTTTATTTTGAACTAAGGCCCTTATCCCTTGTTTCGAAATAAAGAATAATTTGTCTTTGCCTCTCATAATCCCTCATTTACGGGTGCAATTATACAGACCCAGACTCTATACCCGCTTTCTCGCTCGCGAGATGTAATTTTCCTCAGCAGCGCGCTGGGAGAGAATCATCATTTCATGTACGTATTGTGCCCTTGACTGCATGCCTGGGGTTAACATTTTTATTCTATGGAAAAACTTCATTTCTTTTGAGCATTTTAAAAATTCAGAGGGTTGATTTTTTTCTCAAATCTAGTATTAAAGAAATATACCTCCGTTTCAGAAGAAGGGTGTGACGTGTCACTACTTTGTGATTTTTTTATTGATAGTTGCTGGTTAGAAGAAATTTTAATGGATGGGTGGGGCTACTGAAATTCTACAAGAGAGTTGTGGGGACTGAAGAAACACCGGAGGTGTTTTTCCTACCCATGGTGCATGGATTCTCGAACATATTTATCGGCGCCCTAGTTTCTCTTAACAAGATTTTCACGCGCTTCCCTAAAGTATGTACCATATTAAGACACAACATTTTAACCTACTGAAATAGTTTTTTTTTGTAGAATGGGAGTGACTTACAGTCTTAAAAACTCATTTTCATGCTGATAAATTTAAATTCGAATATTTTAAGAGAGAAATATTGACTGCATTATTATTGATATATTCACCATTCAAGGTCAGTTTTGGTTTTAAAACAGATATCATAACGGTAAAAGGATACATTTCTTTGGCTCTCTAAACAAAACACAACCTGACATGTGATATTAAAATAGACTGTTCTTTAATTCCACATATTTTTTCTGCTTTGATACCATTCCTACCCTTTCCTCGCTTGCCTATCTTTCACTCATCTATCACAGTCTTCAACACACATAACCAATAAAAACCCTTCATTTCGATCTTCCTTCCCTTATTTGGATTTCTCTCGACTCTCTCTAAAACTCCACCATGCCAAGCAATCCCTCGTTTGTTTTCCTCTCGGTCAATTTCATCTTACCCATCCATTTGTACAGCAAATGTCAAAAGCCACCGATCTATGCCTACCGCTTTGCTGCAACAACCGTGTTCCGTATTGCTGCGTCACAAAACCACGCTTCATATCAACCGCGCTTCGTTTTAACGAGCCTTTTCTTTACATCCTTACTGAACGTGCCGGTCATCAATGGCCTACGCCTTATGAAATATTCTTTCTCTAGCGCAATTTTTCTTTTAGGGTCCCTATTTCTTTGACCATTTTGGTTCAAGACACTTCCGAAGTAGATAAAATCGTCCACGTACTCTGCGTAGTTTATGAGCTCCGGTTTGCTTTGAGTTCTTTAGTATTCACCTTGCTTTTCACTTTAACGAAAATCACATAATCTAAGTTTTGGTTGCATTCCTTTTCGTCATTAAAATGCAACAAAATATAAAAATCATTCTCTCAGGGTCCGGGTCTCGGGCAAGGCGAATGATTTTTGCACCTTTGAAATTGTTGCATTTTAATGTATATTAACGGATGATTCTGTTAAAGATACTACCATAGTATCTCCCGTAATTTCTTTGATTTATATTCTTCCCATATCTATTGAACTGAATTTTAAATGCTCCTGCTTGAAGCTAAATGCTCTTCTTGAAAAGAAAGTTCTTGAAATAAATTTTCAGTAGAGTATGCTTCACTTGTACTAACTTAATGTCACTTTTTTGAAATTTTAGTCTTTTAATAAGTATAGATATCTACAACAGATCACAAGTTAAATTCCTGGTCATTGATTTATATTTTATATGGATTATCCTAATAACCGTTTGCGTGGAAACATATTCATGCATAAAAACTTATAACCTTGTGTTAGGCAATCGAAATAATTATATTTTAATCAACTCAATGCTCGTATCTGTTAAATTTTAACATCTTATCGCTTATTTTATGTCGCGAAATTGATGTATACGAAAAATATTTATAGTCTCCCCTGATGAAGTATTTGGTAGAATGAAATAACGCATTCTTAGCAAAGATTCGGTGCGTTTTCTATGCGAAAAAGGGAGATTTTCTACCCAAGAGAGGCCAGGATGGATCAATAAAGCCATGAATTGAATGTTTTGTTGACCATACCACAAAGCCGAGATCATAGCCCCATTAGCCTTTGTTACTATTATGTTTTTCAAATTAGTGAAATTTTATTTATAGTATAAAATAGAACATTTAAAGCTATATTCATATTAATTTATTAAATGTTTCACGGTACAAGAAAAGTTTTCCTATACTCTTAAGTTGGATATATTCCATCTTGACCTTTTCATTTTAAATTCCGCCTTTTTACCTGATTGCTTTTAAATAGAGGCTCTTTATAAGAGAATATATAGCACGATGTCCCGCGTTTCATTTACAATGATAGGGATAATTTAGTGGCTCTCCTTTGAATGTCGGGTAACGAAAATTTCGACGAAGGCACACTGCCTGGTGAAATTTGACATAATTTTAGTCGCTCAGAAAGGTTTTTTTAAGAGCAGATTGATGCCATTATCCAGTGGACTTTTGATGCAGGTCTCCCACGTATTGATATTCTACTTTTTAATATAGATTCTCTTGAGGAGCTACTGGTTACGTATTTTGTTCTCTCCAAAAAATAAAACCTTTAAAAATATGTTATGCTTTAAAATATTTGTACTTTCTTCAAGTGTTTTATTTAGAAATTCATACATTCTTACAACATGCCGGTGGACCCAGTAGTTAAAATAGTGAAACACAACTCCAAGGAGAGATTTGGAATATGGAATATACATCAGAAATAAGACCGAAATGTTTAAAATATCAGAACATTAAAATGTAAAAAGCAAGCATCTATATTTTTAGCTCTTTATATTAACCGTGATACAGAAACCATAATGAAAAGTTAATATTATCGTAGAAAAGAAGGGTTTAGTAAATAGTTTCAATGGAAATACATGCGTCACTAGGTCTCTAAATAAAAAAGTGATGAGCGAAAACTATTTCCAAGAATTTTATTACATATTATTGATAATGATGTAATAAAAACGTTAAAGATTGAGGAAGTTCTATAGGAAACGTTGCTAATATAGTAATGCGCACGTTAAGTGAAGAATCATTTTAAGTAAGCGACGTTTTCTAATGCTCATTTGATTATCCGTTGAGGAACTCGTTACCTACCTTAGCGATAAAAAACAAATAACTCTCATGAGAGACAAAACGGTGGGACGTGCTTAAATTGCATAGAACCTTGACTTAAGCGCCGAGACCAACGTAAATGGTGACGAGGTGGTGTTTTACGCGCTCCAAGAATTGGTGATTAAATGGGGCTTGTTAATTTCAGCTGCGTGCCTCTACACTGCATTTAGTTTGAAAGGTTCAGCTTAGAATTCGGTCAATAGGCTAATCCACTCTCCCTCCCACCGCTCAGTTCCGGTCCTCTTACATTCTGTAATCTCTATCTTCCTTCTCTAGTCTTCTCCGCCTTTCACATAAAGCTTCCGAAACGTCCACCCCATCCCCCTCGTCTGCCTTTCTGGCCCCCTTTCTTTGTGGTGCATCCACTTTCATCCCATCTCCCTCTTTCATCCTTCCGTATCGGTCTCGTCCCGTGACCGAACGAATTTCCCGTTTTGATTCGCCGGTGAATCTCCCTTCATCTGTCCGCCACTATTCGGCTATTCTTCGCCTGCCGAGATTGCTCTCTCCACCTTCAGCTCTTAACGGGGCAGGTGCTCTTATGCATCTGCAAGAATACGGTCAGACGAAGTCAACAGTTCGAACTTTGGACGTCATCTTATCAAGGGGGACGTATTCGAGACGTTGCTACACAATTAGAGCCCCCGGAGTTTCAGCACTCCACCTTTCATTTTAATTGGGGTTGGATGGGGAAGATTTTACAAATAAATGGCCAAGAAATTATTCAAGCATTCATAAAAAAGTTTTGAGCTGCTCTAATAATTTTCAGGTTCCTTTTAATGAGACAATCTTCCTACGTCAATGCATCAAAATTCTTTAAGCTAATGTGAGTATGACTGAATCCAATTTAGCTGAAAATACTCATTTTTTCAAATTGTTAGGGAAATTTAAATTTTATTTACAATAAAACTCATATTATATATATAATTTGCTAATACGTTCCAAATTTGATGTTTATTTTTTTATTTTTAATCTCTAATGAGTGAAAATAAGTATATAGAGCAACGCAGAGAATTGTTTTCCAAAAATTTAAAATTATATTTTGGTATATTTTAGCTACAAAAATTGTTTCCAAGGTAAAATTAATAGAGAAGCGGATTTAAAAAATTTGTAAATTTAAGTTGAATATATTTATGTGTAAATCCAATCGTATCACGCGATATAGTTACATTTGAAAGATGAAAGATGACAGAATGAAGGAAAAATAGGGTTCTTTGTTCATTTAAGATTTGACATAAGGTTTTTCTTCGGGAATAATGCGCATTTAATGACATTAATACTTAATCTACTCGTGCTATACATTTATTTACATGTTCTACAGTTTAAAATATTAGAGAGCTGACAGACAGACTGACTTCAAACACTCAATTACACATTGTATCCCTTTGTATTTTATCCTCATTCTATTAGCACAATTTAAATGATTGCATATCTTTATAAAATAATTATGATTTAAGAGAGCTGAAGGAAATAATATTTCTGCAGGAGTAGAAATATTTGGTCGTTGTTGACCTCAGCCTACGTCAGTTATCACCAGGCCCAAATGTTCACGTAAAAGCTTGTCCAGGACGTGATTAACAAAATTTACATGCTAAGAGCCTAAAAAACGGGGCATATACACATCCTAAAAAATCCAATGCATTCCAAAAAGCCAGAAACCCCCTAAAAATATTTTTGAAAAACCTACATATCACATTATTCATTCATTCCAGCTGACTATGGTTCACCTCTTTTTCGATATAATTTTAGGGAATACCATGCTGTGACCGTAAATTATCAAAATACTTGAATGTATTTTATGATTAGCATTGCTGCGCATTTAGTTTAAGAAATATACAGCAGGAAATCATTTCTTGTTTACTGCATACATTAATAAAGTCACTGATATGGATTAAATGTGACAGCTAGAATTTATGAGGTAGTTGTCGCAAATTTGAAGGCAATAGCGAATTCTGCAAAATTTATTAAAGTTGCTGTCTCTCAATCAAGAACGTTTCCTGTAATAAGAGGAATAATTCGTGGCAATTTCGTGGAAATTTGTTTCCTGGAATACGAGAATACAAGTATCCTCTCCTTCATTATTATTTATCTCATCTATAAAGACTAATTAATCTTTTACAGGGAATACCTCTTTAACGGAAAACATTGCAATTGTGATTCAATGTAGCGTCTTTTTAATGATTGAAAATGAAATGCTATCTCTCGTAAACTAAAAGAACAATATTATCTAGAATATGCGTAGTCTGTAGTAAAAAAGATTTAGTGATGGCACGTTGACTTCTAGCGCTAAATATAGCACCAAAACGTGCTCCTTTGGGGTGGCAAAGGATTTTGGCTTTACGATCCGACCTTTAGCAGTTGCGGCTCTTTTAACTCGCGCTTCGTCAAGCAACATCCCCACAATTTTAAAAGCCCTAAAATGTTGTTTGATTTTTATATTTAAAAAAAACTGAAGGCATAAAAGAATTATGATGACATAACCAACATCAAAGCACGATTCTATATTTTTTTATAATTCTAAAGAAAACTCATGGCAAAAAGCATCTTGCTGAAGGGTACCCATGTGTAAATGGAATGGTACCCACTCTGTAAAAAAAAGAAGTGAAAGTGAAAATTACGTTAACTCCGTTTCTACGTACATTAGATTAAACTTGGAATCCCTCCAAGCTGACAGATTTGGCTACGCATAGGAAGCCACCAGCCAGTAGCAGTAAACGTTACCAGGTGGTTTGGTCTGTTGTCTTTCGCGAATATGACGCTGCAACCATACACTTCACTATGCTGAAACCTGTTCGCGGTTTAGAATTTCAGGTATATTTTTCAATTTTAAAGTTTAAATTAAATTACATATCGCTAATGTTTTGATATTCAGTTTCCGACAAACTTCGTTTACTTCCCATCACGTGATTCATAAACACTACATATTATTTAATGGAAAAATTATTCCACTATTAGATATATTATTGGAGGCCGTGATAGCCTACGGCTTTGAGCATTCGGCTATTGACCCTAGACACCGGGTTTAAATCGTGGCGACTCCGTGAGGCTCACTTAAACTAAGTTTTGCGATCATTTTGGGATGCAGATCTACCCGAGAAAGCAAAGGTGTTACTACCCCATACCCTGAGGTTTGAATTTCACACTCGTTGGGGTTTAACATGAGGTGAGCTCTACCCTTACCCATCAAACCAACCTTCAGGTCGATTTGATATGTCACAAGTCATGGGAATTGACATTTTTACGCCAAAGGTGAATACTCTTCTTTCACATGTGCTTGATGTACTTTTTTCTGTAAGTGCTTTTTCCCTTACGTGCTTGGGAACCACGAGGTGTGTTTGTCAGTTTCTCTTCCAATTTCTCTTGCCCTTCTCCTCAGCGAAATTTCCCAGCTTCCTGCCATTCCCTATTCTCCTCTCCTCCTCTTCCTGACGTCCCACCGAGTTCCCTTCGTCGCCTTTATCTCCCCCCTTCCCCTCCTCCCTCTCTCCCGCAACCCTCTCGTCCCTCGCCCGGAAAGCGGCCTCACCCACGCGCTCCCCCTTTCACACATCGTTTGGAGCTCGGCCATACCCCGAGGCAGTGTGGAAGAGAGAGAGGACCGATAGGGTCTTTTGTGTACAACCTGCGCACGGCAGAGGGGTTGGACGGGGGAGAAAACCCTTTCCCGGTGCTGAACCCGCCCACTCCTGTGTCGACTACTTTGCACCCCCGTCATCCTCGATTGCACACGCACACACTCTCCTTTTCCCTCTCTCGCTCCACGCACTGCAAGTCCATCCCCCCTTCAACCTTCACACTCCCCCCCCTCCCTATCTCTCTTCGTCCACCCACCGCAACAACACGCACACATACACACACTCTCCTCCGTCCCTTTCCCGCAGCCTTCACATCCAGTAGACCCTATTAACGGTTACCCCTTACCCCTCTGCCCCCCCCTATCCATTTGAAAAGCACCGCGCGATGATGCTTTAACGGTCCCGTCAGGGTTCGAAATCTAACGCGCCGTAAAAGGTTACCCCTGTCGCGTGATTACTCGTCCTCCCTTCCCACCCTTCCTTCCTTCTCTCTCTCTCCATCTCTTCACCCCACTCAAAGACGCGCCCATGAATTGTAATCGCGTCGGAGAAGTGGTGATGGGAGCCGCAACGTTAACCTGCCGCAAGTCACCAAAGTCTGAAACTCTTTTTTTTTTTGAGGAGAGCTCGCAGAAAATTCGTATCGAGCTCTGCTAAGACCGAAATGCCCTTCCAAAAGCGTGTACCTGCTTCCTAAAAACTAATGACCCGCACTTTGCGTCGGTGACCTTTTGTATTTTAATTTTATATTTCTTGAGTGTCAAGTTGCTTTGTGTTGGTGTGTAATATCTGACTTAAAATTATAAAACTTTATTTTTCTTAGCAAAGGTGTTTTGGAAACTTAAGTGGTTATTGCAGCGCGCTTGGCCACTCCCGTAAACACTTCGCAGGTTGAATTTTGCTGTGTGATGCAGGTCTATGGGAATGTTATATTGGGTTTTATAGTTAATAAATATCTGAAAAATATATATTCGTTAATAAAGAAGGCTGGACGAAGAATAAGACATCGTATTATAATCAGATTGTTTCAAACTTTCTTATAGTAATGATCCGAATTATCGCGAATTCTAGTTAGGATATCTAAAAATTTTGGTAAAATGTATACTGAAAATGTTATATATATTCATTCCTCATTTCTTCCCGACCGCAAAAAGAAGTCTATTTGATAACCCCATGAACTTTATCCCTAATTCATAATGATAAAATTTCAAATTTTACTAGGGTGTAGAAAATTGAAGGGTAAAAAAATCGTGGAAATCAGTAGATCATTTAATTGACTGTACGTTCAACGAAGCATAATGCTACATCCTATATTCTGTATGCCCTAACCCATTCACATCCTTGAAGTTTCCAAAAAACAATGTCAGGCGACATATTAAGATAATCCATTCCCTAAGAGTTGGAATGCCTTCCCAAAATGTTCCAAAATAATAGCTATTTTCTTTCTATTATGTTTCCTAGATGTAGAAAGAAATTTTCAATTCGCACCGGAATTACAGATTCAAGTTTTCCAGGAATTGAGCCCTGAATCGCATTAAGTACTGCATTTCTGCCTTGGCAAAGCATCAAGAGAAGTTATCCTCCCACCCCGGATAATGTGACTCCTGCTTGATTTAGAATAAAAAAGTTCGATGCATTCCAAGTCGGATATTCAGTCCGAAGATGAGAATTTTTTTCCCTTGCTGCCACTTGCAAGCGTTATAAAAGGCACCAGCAAGGATGTCTCTATGGTTGCATCGCAATGGGCATAGTTTTTCAATGCCGTTTGCCGTTTGAAACCAGCCAGTTACGTCCGGCGGAAGATTGGGTCATAGCCCTTCAGAGATATAACCTAGGAATTGAGTCAGCGGGTCATTGTTTGTTTGAATGGAACTGGATGGCTTTCATTGGAAGTTTGAGAAATGCACCTTTGTCTCTCTGTGGCTGCAGTGGAATAAATCCACAATTAAGGATGGAGGACGAATTTATGGACTGAACAATCCAGCAACATATTGTTCAATGGTATAAATGCTAACGAAGCGAGTGAAATTTGTTTCTTTTCCTACCAATTCATTCTAATATCAACTTTCCAGAGAGAATTTGAATTTATTCGTGAACAACGGTGAGGCAAAGTCTAATATACACTTGAGTGATTGGGTATTAGTTTCATATATAAGCCTTCATCAACGTCTTCGAAAAATACATAAATCCACAAATATAACTCCTTACACTAACTATGAATAAATTTGAGGCGAATAATTCGTGAATCTTAGAGGCCTATGTTCAGCAAAAATTATACTCTGAAACACGTATGTTCTAATACATTTTTTCAGTGATATATTATCATAGCAACGGGGTAAATGGCAATGCAACGACTTAGAACATACTTATGCGAACGTATGCTTTGGGTGTGTGGAGGCGTGTGTGTTTGTGTGTGTATGATTGTATGTGTATACATAGAAATATATATAAGCATACACACACTACACACTCACAACACTATAATGAAAAAGATAAGGTAATTAGAAATACAGGTCTATAGAAGCACAAAAAACATATTTTACTCGATGGTTGATAAGTATTCCGTGTACCAACCATCTTTTTCATTGGAAGGTTGAGGAATATGCATGCAAACACACACACATGTGTATGTAATATATATATATATATATATATATATATATATATATATATATATATATATATATATAAAATATCTTCGAAATGGAACGCTCTTCGGCGACGCACAAATATGTAAAAACACAGATTTAGATTTTTTAGAATATAGAAACACAATATATATGTATATATATTTATCTATTTAATTTATATATATATACAAAAAAATATATACACACACAAAACACACACACATATATATATATATAGCTCAAGTGGTTAAGAGAGCATCCGCCCGGCAAGTGGAAAGATCCGGTGTTCGAGTCCCGGTTGAGGAAATATTTTTTACTCTTGTGATCCGTTTCGATTCCGCCTTCCCCACCTCTATTGTGTTCGTCCTTTATATGTGTTCCTATCCCTTTTCCTTATATCTGTTTCTGTATATAATGAGTATTTATTCGCCGTTTTGGCGGGATTTCGTGTTTGAATGTATATATATGTGTGTGTGTGTGTGTGTGAGTGTGTGTGTGTGTGTGTGTGTGTGTGTGTGTGTGTGTGTGTGTGTGTGTGTGTGTGTGTGTGTGTGTGTGTGTGTGTGTGTGTGTGTGTGTGTGTGTGTGTGTGTGTGTGTGTGTGTGTGTGTGTGTGTGTGTGTGTGTGTGTGTGTGTGTGTGTGTGTGTGTGTGTGTGTGTGTGTGTGTGTGTGTGTGTGTGTGTGTGTGTGTGTGTGTGTGTGTGTGTGTGTGTGTGTGTGTGTGTGTGTGTGTGTGTGTGTGTGTGTGTGTGTGTGTGTGTGTGTGTGTGTGTGTGTGTGTGTGTGTGTGTGTGTGTGTGTGTGTGTGTGTGTGTGTGTGTGTGTGTGTGTGTGTGTGTGTGTGTGTGTGTGTGTGTGTGTGTGTGTGTGTGTGTGTGTGTGTGTGTGTGTGTGTGTGTGTGTGTGTGTGTGTGTGTGTGTGTGTGTGTGTGTGTGTGTGTGTGTGTGTGTGTGTGTGTGTGTGTGTGTGTGTGTGTGTGTGTGTGTGTGTGTGTGTGTGTGTGTGTGTGTGTGTGTGTGTGTGTGTGTGTGTGTGTGTGTGTGTGTGTGTGTGTGTGTGTGTGTGTGTGTGTGTGTGTGTGTGTGTGTGTGTGTGTGTGTGTGTGTGTGTGTGTGTGTGTGTGTGTGTGTGTGTGTGTGTGTGTGTGTGTGTGTGTGTGTGTGTGTGTGTGTGTGTGTGTGTGTGTGTGTGTGTGTGTGTGTGTGTGTGTGTGTGTGTGTGTGTGTGTGTGTGTGTGTGTGTGTGTGTGTGTGTGTGTGTGTGTGTGTGTGTGTGTGTGTGTGTGTGTGTGTGTGTGTGTGTGTGTGTGTGTGTGTGTGTGTGTGTGTGTGTGTGTGTGTGTGTGTGTGTGTGTGTGTGTGTGTGTGTGTGTGTGTGTGTGTGTGTGTGTGTGTGTGTGTGTGTGTGTGTGTGTGTGTGTGTGTGTGTGTGTGTGTGTGTGTGTGTGTGTGTGTGTGTGTGTGTGTGTGTGTGTGTGTGTGTGTGTGTGTGTGTGTGTGTGTGTGTGTGTGTGTGTGTGTGTGTGTGTGTGTGTGTGTGTGTGTGTGTGTGTGTGTGTGTGTGTGTGTGTGTGTGTGTGTGTGTGTGTGTGTGTGTGTGTGTGTGTGTGTGTGTGTGTGTGTGTGTGTGTGTGTGTGTGTGTGTGTGTGTGTGTGTGTGTGTGTGTGTGTGTGTGTGTGTGTGTGTGTGTGTGTGTGTGTGTGTGTGTGTGTGTGTGTGTGTGTGTGTGTGTGTGTGTGTGTGTGTGTGTGTGTGTGTGTGTGTGTGTGTGTGTGTGTGTGTGTGTGTGTGTGTGTGTGTGTGTGTGTGTGTGTGTGTGTGTGTGTGTGTGTGTGTGTGTGTGTGTGTGTGTGTGTGTGTGTGTGTGTGTGTGTGTGTGTGTGTGTGTGTGTGTGTGTGTGTGTGTGTGTGTGTGTGTGTGTGTGTGTGTGTGTGTGTGTGTGTGTGTGTGTGTGTGATGTGTGTGTGTGTGTGTGTGTGTGTGTGTGTGTGTGTGTGTGTGTGTGTGTGTGTGTGTGTGGTGTGTGTGTGTGTGTGTGTGTGTGTGTGTGTGTGTGTGTGTGTGTGTGTGTGTGTGTGTGTGTGTGTGTGTGTGTGTGTGTGTGTGTGTGTGTGTGTGTGTGTGTGTGTGTGTGTGTGTGTGTGTGTGTGTGTGTGTGTGTGTGTGTGTGTGTGTGTGTGTGTGTGTGTGTGTGTGTGTGTTGTGTGTGTGTGTGTGTGTGTGTGTGTGTGTGTGTGTGTGTGTGTGTGTGTGTGTGTGTGTGTGTGTGTGTGTGTGTGTGTGTGTGTGTGTGTGTGTGTGTGTGTGTGTGTGTGTGTGTGTGTGTGTGTGTGTGTGTGTGTGTGTGTGTGTGTGTGTGTGTGTGTGTGTGTGTGTGTGTGTGTGTGTTGTGTGTGTGTGTGTGTGTGTGTGTGTGTGTGTGTGTGTGTGTGTGTGTGTGTGTGTGTGTGTGTGTGTGTGTGTGTGTGTGTGTGTGTGTGTGTGTGTGTGTGTGTGTGTGTGTGTGTGTGTGTGTGTGTGTGTGTGTGTGTGTGTGTGTGTGTGTGTGTGTGTGTGTGTGTGTGTGTGTGTGTGTGTGTGTGTGTGTGTGTGTGTGTGTGTGTGTGTGTGTGTGTGTGTGTGTGTGTGTGTGTGTGTGTGTGTGTGTGTGTGTGTGTGTGTGTGTGTGTGTGTGTGTGTGTGTGTGTGTGTGTGTGTGTGTGTGTGTGTGTGTGTGTGTGTGTGTGTGTGTGTGTGTGTGTGTGTGTGTGTGTGTGTGTGTGTGTGTGTGTGTGTGTGTTGTGTGTGTGTGCGTGTGCGTGTGCGTGTGTGCGTGTGCGTGTGCGTGTGCGTGGTGCGTGTGCGTGTGCGTGTGCGTTGTGCGTGTGCGTGTGCGTGTGCGTGTGCCGTGTGCGTGTGCGTGTTGCGTGTGCGTGTGCGTGTGCGTGTGCGTTGTGCGTGTGCGTGTGCGTGTGCGTGTGCGTGTGCGTGTGCGTGTGTGCGTGTGCGTGTGCGTGTGCGTGTGCGTGTGCGTGTGCGTGTGCGTGTGCGTGTGCGTGTGCGTGTGCGTAGTGCGTGTGCGGTTGTGCGTGTGCGTGTGCGTGTGCGTTGTGCGTGTGCGTGTGCGTGTGCGTGTAGCGTGTGTGCGTGTGCGTGTGCGTGTGCGTGTGCGTGTGCGTGTGCGTGTGCGTTGTGCGTGTGCGTGTGCGTGAGTGCGTTGTGCGTGTGCGTGTGCGTGTGCGTGTGCGTGTGCGTGTGCGTGTGCGTGTGCGTGTGCCGTGTGCGTGTGCGTGTGCGTGTGCGTGTGGCGTTGTGCGTGTGCGTGTGCGCGAGTGCGTGTGCGTGTGCGTTGTGCGTGTGCGTGTGCGTGTGCGTGTGCGTGTGCGGTGTGCGTGTGCGTGTGCGTGTGCGTGTGCGTGTGCGTGTGCGTGTGCGTGTGCGTGTGCGTGTGCGTGTGCGTGTGCGTGTGCGTGTGCGTGTGCGTGTGCGTGTGCTGTGTGCGTGTGCGTGTGCGTGTGCGTGTGCGTGTGCGTGTGCGTCGTGCGTGTGCGTGTGCGTGTGCGTGTTGCGTGTGCGTGTGCGTGCGTGTGCGTTGTGCGTGTGCGTGTGCGTGTGCGTGTGCGTGCGTTGCGTGTGCGTGTGCGTGTGCGTGTGCGTGTGCGTGTGCGTGTGCGTGTGCGTGTGCGTGCGTGTGCGTGTGCGTGTTGCGTGGTGCGTGTGCGTGTGCGTGTGCGTGTGCTGTGCGTGTGCGTGTGCGTGTGCGTGTGCGTTGTGCGTGTGCGTGTGCGTGTGCGTGCGCGTGCGCGTGCGCGTGCGCGTGCGCGTGCGCGTGCGCGTGCGCGCGTGCGCGTGCGCGTGCGCGTGCGCGTGCGCGTGCGCGTGCGCGTGCGCGTGCGCGTGCGCGTGCGCGTGCGTGTGCGTGTGTGTGTGAGTATATATATATTTTTCGAAGGAACAGGATAGGGATGTTGAACGCAATGAACCGAGGAAGAAAGTACTCAGAGATGAAGAGGGACCTGATATAGAGCGGGATGTTGGATTTTGTGTTTTTTTTTAGGAGTCACAAAATGTTTTATTTTGTAGCCGTGTCCATCCAAAAACCTACCTTAACCGGTAGTTTACCTTATAATAATAATAATTTGCGAAAAAAGGTGTTTTAATTTAAAGACGTATCTCAACTAAATCTGAAGCCTCTTTCTGTTGTATATCAGTGTACCAGTAACCTTTCCCCCAAGATCATATTAAGCAGAATTTGTCAGATATTTTCCTAACTAACCACCTAGCATTCAAGTGACAATTGAACGTATGCCACACGACTGTATGTAAAAGGCAAAAAAGGAAGCATCACTCTTTCCGGAGACTACGTGACTCTGATCAAAAAATGCCATTCCACCGTTCAAAAAATACATATCTAGATATATGTCACCTTTCACGAGAAATCTCGATACATACGGGTGTTTCAGACTAACGACAGAACGTCTTGTGATGTTCGGTAAAACCTTGACACACTTTCGGAAGGGTGCCCTTTGAGACGAGGAAAATGAGGTTGGACTTGGTGGGTGGTGCTCCTCATCTGTCGTGGCCCTCTCTGCCTATCTTTGCACGGCTCTTCATGTATCCCTGCACTCACTACATTGCCCAATCGTCTAGCCTTGCATCGTTTTCGCATTCTTGTTTCTCCGCAAAGTCACGGACGGGGAGAGGGTGGGAGGTGGATCAGCACATCTCCTCTGTCGATATTGAGCACTCCCCTCTCCCCAATCGTCCTGCCAATGAGCCAGTTTCTATCTTAACGCTGCATCGTCTGCTAGACTTGGGAGAGCACGGAGGCGTGAAGGGAAGCGAGACGATGGGAAATTTGATCGGCGCACGTTACTCTACCGATTTCTCCCGATACATATTATTTTCACGCTTACACATACCCGGACCCATTGGTCTCAATGGACCCAAGCAATTGATTTTCGTCTCCTCTTTTGCATCACTCACTCCGTTTTGAGATCATTTTTTGTCAATAAAATGGCAAAAACTTCCTGAAAGTAGATAGAGGTTTCAATAAGGGTCGGAAATCATTCTGAAATAATGAACGGCGTTCGCAGGTTCACTTTTTTCTTTTTTGTTAATATTATCTAGGGAAATAATTAATGTTAAACTTTTTGGTACACCTAGCTTATTTACAAAAAAATTGATAAATGTAAAGGAAGGGAAAATTAAAACTCTTGTGTCACTTTTCATACTATGAGAGTACACATCACCAATATTTGACACCTGATCTTTTTAATGCATCTTAACTACTCCAACACAGAAAATGTCCTCCCAGAAAAATTTCCAAATCAATTTTGAATGGTCTATAGTAATGTGAATCTAGAAGGTAGTGATTATTTAAGGTAAAAATTGAAAGGGACGAGTAAAGAATTAAAGTGGAGTAAATGCAATGTAGTTTTGAGAGGGAACGACCAGCACAATAGGTTACAGTAACTAACGCGATAGAAAAATATTATTGCATAAATACGTGTGTAAACACTTTACTTGCCATAACCTTTCGTTTTAAACATTACCAGAAAAAATTATATAGATTACCAAGGTATTTTCCTTCTTGTATCAATACTGGTGTATTCTGTGTTCATTTTTCTAACACAAAGATTACTACAATCCCTTGCCTTGGTAGTCTCTTCGGCCATATCCATCCATGAAGTTTTTGCTTCAAACTCTTGAAGTACTGACTCTACTCTTATGTATGTCTGGTGACTATTAATTATTCTTTAAACGTGATCAAATCAGGAAAAAATAAATTTTTTATAATTGTGTAGTATTGGCCATAGAAACCTCATTTTTTTCAAGAGCCACACCTTCTCAACACATCTCTCATGTTATTTTTAAATAGGCATTCCTCAAGTACGTACCCAAGTATACATCGCATCAAGTCGACATTCTTGCTTATCCTAGTATACTCATGTACTGTCAATTAATGTTCCTATCGTATCTTTGATAGCGTGCACGGATTTTCCCTTCTCACCTCCTCATAGTTCTTTCACCCTTTCTTAGTATGTACCCTATATCTTCGCCCTGTATTCTCCATCATTCTTCTTTCGCCCTATTAGTTTCAAACCTCAGTTTATTATTTTATCTTTGTACTTTCTTCTGCCTTATTTTTATTTACATTATTTCCATTTTCTTAACTCGTGAATCCTTTGAATCATCTCTTCAGCGATCCACGGTTGCCTTGTCCTTTCCATATTTACTCTTCCTTGGATACGCTTGCGGCTTTCGATATCCTTTTTTTGATATATCCTTATTTTTTAATTGTACCCGTCTCCTTGCCCTCACTCATATCATTTTCTCCCGGCACTTCTTTCACTTTGTCCCGGTTAATTCTTTTACCTTCCATTTCCTCAATCGCCTTTCATATTTAATCCTTTTGAATCTGACGTTACATTTCATTTGCACTGCATTCGATTTGAATCCATATAACCCCTCGGGAGAATGTTCATTAATTACGCCGTGTCTAAATCTGTGCATAATCTATGTTTGTTTCTCCACTCGGTGGATTGGCGATGGAATGTTGTAAACTATGATAGATTGGAGAGCAGACGGCGGGTGCAGTAGGGATATGAAGAGATTAAGCCCGTTGCACGGAATGGAGGGAGGAAGGAAATATGCGGATTTGAACAAGGGTTTATTCGTAGTGTTGGGTGTCAGGTTTCGTTTTGTTAAGCAAGAGAAATAATTTTGTCTTTCACCAGTTTAATATCTTTTGCCATCCAAAAAACACGTTAACCGGTAGAATATCATTAATATAACTAATATAATAACTTTGAGACATATCTATATGTTGCTACTTGAAGCTTTGTTCTAGAGAACTGCAAAGCTGCGAATCTAGGTGACTACAAATATAATGCAAAACTGGCAGGTTCATTGATTGCTGCGTGTATGCTGAACCTAAGGAGATTATATGAAAAACCCATCCGTCCTATTCTTTTTTTAAGATGGCATGTAGGAATCTCACTGTGCAACCCGCTTTAAATTTAAACTCCAAAAAAAATAAGAAAAAACGACATTACCGGGTCGAAATACACATTTAAAATGGAACTGAATAACTCATCTAACCATTCGTCGTAAATCAAACGGGACATTCAACATAAAACATTGAAGCGTCATTTTTACATAAATGTCCACATTTTTGCTGCCATTAAAAACCCGTGTATATCGCATTGCCATGCTAAGCTTCTGTTTCACTCGAAACCGTTCATCCCTCTTGCATAAAAACAAGGGTTTACGTGACCTTTTCACAGTTCAATGCTGCCAAAGCAAGCATATCCATCTCCGTTGATGCCAAAAACTACCATTGGCTATAGTTTCTGGGATGAATAGGAGGCGCGCTCCAGATGAAAGAGATCTAACAATGGCTTTGAAAACCATCATTGTACTATTATCAGGCATTTAAAGGGGATCGCGAGCTTTTAGGTCAATTGATCCTGGCTTACATTTACTTTTATTATTTTACAAAAGCTCGATGCACATAAAAGTGAGCGGATATCGACGGGTGTCCATCAAGGGTGATTGGTAACGAAAATATAGGGTACTTTGTACTAGGTCTGCCTATGCATACGATACAAACGGTAATTGAAATAGTTCTTTCGATGCTTATTTTTTTATTAGAGCCATGGAGTACCCTCCTTTGAGTATTTTTTCTTTCTACCTTGCCAATTAATACTTAAATTGGTAACATATGCAAGAATATGTTGCCGTAACCTGCATTTTATTTCGCGTCCGGATGCAGTAACTCCTGTCTACATCTATCTCTACACAATACCCCGCCAGTCGCCGCCTGCATGTAGTTTTATTCTCTTTTCCGGTTGATGTCCTAACACCACCCGTAATGTAGAATAAAACCACATGCAAAACCAACAATTTCATGCAAATCTACACCCACGAGGCGAATGCGATTTTCATGCGAAAACCTTTGTACCTTACAGGTATTCAAGTAGTATTTTCAGGGGAGGCGACCGAGAGCCAAGGTCATTTGCGCCATTAGGGATGGATAGTAAAGGAAGGGTGGAGAGACACCCGGCGTCGGCATTAGTCTACTCTTGTGGAAAGGCACCAAGGGGTCCGCAGTTTAACGTCCCATTCGACGGACATCGTACCGACTCAAATTGCTCTCCAAAAACCACCTCAAGTAGGGATCGGGATAATACTGGAAATATCTGCAGCCTCCGGGATTCGAAATACATATACATGTACATAAAATAACATACACATGCAGTATGAAAATACCTTATGTCTACGCAACGTTTAATTTTGTCCTCATTTGCAATTCAAATATCTTTACTGTTACTATCATGCCTTTGATTTCTGACTATAATAATTCCTAAAATGGCCGAGAATAGGAAGAATACTTTTAGCTATCTCTATCTGTACTGGAGTCTGTATTCCTTGTAAAATGAAATAATATTATTAGGATATTCTGAATTAAGTTACCCTAAATGAACCGATTAGGTAAACTATTGAATAATTTAGGAGTAATTTAACATGCTTAATACAATTTTATCCAGGTTAAAGTACTCTACGGTTTGATTTTTACTTGATTCGAGGTAATGGAAAGATATTGTAGTTTTTTATTAGTCATTTCATGATTATAATGGCCTTGTTGTAAAAGCGAGAGAATCGTAACAAACTTTTTTGTGTTTCGTGTATCTATGACTGAAATATTTGTCAATGCCATTTTTTGCTGAATTTTCCTCCAATCTTTTCTATTGTGCTAATGATGCGATATCCAATGCACACCGATGGAGGTACTGAAATAATTTTTAAAAATTTATTTGATACGATAAAGAAATGCTCGCCCTCTTTTTTTGCAACACGTTTCGAAAGATAAATTATATCGTAATATTTTACTTCGTAAGAATAATACGTATTTTTACCTATGTTATCTTTATATAAATTTTTACTCTACTTAGGGTCGACTCTATGCTGAGTTAAATTTATTGAAATAGTACGATTTTTAATGGAGCTTTGAAGAAATCTCAGCTCGAGCTACTCTATCAGCCAAACAAAAAAAGTCAGAGAGTATGGACTTTTACTTGAAGTATTGATTAAAGAGTTCTTTTTTCTACGCTAAATTCGTGATCCCGGGATAAAAAAGTAAAACTATAAAAATTTAAATATTATTTTCTTTTCCTCGATGATTTCCTATGGCATCCTGTCACACCTGCTTACGGGTTCTATACATAATGATATATTTTCCAAACTTTCATGTTTGTCAATGTCATATTTTGAAAGGTAAAAAGCACTATCACTTAGCCTAAACTCTCTATATTTTTTAAAGTTGTTAAACATTCATAAGTGTAAGAAATTATTAACTACTCTCTTTTTGTTTGAATAAATGTATTTAATCCTAAAACCAATATCATTTGATGGAATTAAACCACTCCTCCTGCCTTATTTTATTTATCTCATGTGACAATCAAGAGGTCGCAACACGTCAAGGATTAAACTATGAGTAAGATAAGTGCCAAAAAACTGCTCACCGCTGATTGAGCGTTCAAGACGATGGAGGGGGAATGGGGCGAATTAGCCAAGCTTGCGGATCATTGTTAGAAGGTGGAAGGGTGTGTGAAGTAGTGTAGCACCACCAACATTTCTTTCCAGCCAATATAGCACTTATATCTCAGACTACTCAGTTGTAAGTGGCGGATTAAGGATCGAGATGGGCAGTGATAGGAAGAGACGTAAGCCAGGGATGTCCATAATTACCTGTGCTTTTCAAGATATTAGTGGAAGAAATAGTAATTTAACACTACAATTCATGATATCAGTTAGGTTTGCGGATGAGTAAGCATTAGTTAGTCAGTCAACCTAGGAACTACATTAATTGATCAGCGCATTAGAAAATCAGTGTGATAGGTATGATATGCGCAAAATATATATGCAAAACAAAGGTTACACGGTTTTTGAGACAAAGTAAGCCTAAGTTAAACGTATAGAAAAAAACGGGCAGAAATTTGAGAAGGTGGACAGCAGTTTACTTATCTAGGCAGTATTTTGGAACAATATTGACAGAGCAGACAGTATAAACATAACAATAGGAATAAAGCATGAAGAAATAATCAAAGGCTTTGCGTTTGAATAGGAAAGAATTTATTGTTGCCGACTAGTTTCGCTACACTGTAGCATCAACAGGACTGATTACGAAAGTGAGAAATTTCAAAATGACTACCTAATGACCTCTACCCTTCTCCCTGAACTCAGTGACTAACCACCATGCATCAAACCCTCTCCCCACCCCTCACGTCCATCCTCTTTCCGCTGACATCCACCCCTGTTTCCTCCTTCCCCCGCCTACCCCGCCCGACCCTTCCTATTTACACTATGTATGTATGGGTGTGAACTTCTTGTGATCAAATCAGATGAAGCTACAGTTTAAGAAACTAGTCGACAGCAATAAATTCTTCTCTGTGGAAACGCAAAGCCTTTGATTCGTTCTTCGTGCTTTACAAATGTATTTCCACAAAGTATCGGCCTCAACCATCTCTCAAAAAATAGAAATAGTTAAGGCAAAGATGATTTCATAGAGTGGAGAGAATTATTGATAGGAAGTTATTTTGAGAAAAGACTCGTCAAAACTTTGATATATAACCTGGTTTTGGACGGCTTGTAAACATGGTCATTGAGGCAAGATGATAAGTCGATAGGAGGCAAGGATGGGTTAGTGAATAGGATGATAGATAGAAGGCTTTTGAGATGTGGATGTGGAGAAGGATGGAAAGGTAAAACGAACGGGAAGGAAAACAAACTAAGAGATACTGGGAACGGTGGGAGAGGTGGGTTTTTGGAAGAAATCCAAAGGAGGCAAGAGAAAGGTAGATGCTGAGCATGTTTATTGGCGATTGGATGTTGAAGGTGGTGAGAGAGGATACAGTCAGGCAAGCTGCGTAGGGTTAGGAATAAGACAGACATTTTGGACGGAATGAAGGCAAAACGCGAGTATGAAGAATTGAAGAGAGGTTTAATATTGTGCCTGGTATCAGGTAGTATTTTCTTAGGAGAGGTATGTATTGCTGTTCAGTCTCCTGTCGTCCAAAACTTTTCTTAAACGATAGACCACCCAATGACAATAGTGTATCTCATAAATTAATTGTTTATTTTTTGCCTAGAAAAATGAACGATATGTTTCTCGTCCAGGACAAAAAATAACTCGGGTTCAATTCGCCCTGTCGGAAGAATTAATCATTTGCCTCCAAATATTCTGAATCCGCATTTTGAGCTAGTGCCGATTCAGAATACCATTGCCGTTCGTAGAGTGAGTATTTAAACTTAAATCACCGGCAATAATGTTTTGAGCGATCTGGACCGGACGTTGCACCACGTTCCTCTAACTCCGTCCCTCTTTAATCTCATCCATATCTCGTATTATCCTATGAGATATCCTACCGTCTGTGTCTTACGAAAGGCAGAATGAAAATATTTCAATTAAATTTCATATTAATAGAAATTTGCATTGAATAATTACATTGAATATTTTCTATTACTTTCAGGCGCCATATTCACGGAGGACCAGAAAGACAGCAGTACGGAGTTGGCATTCAAGTACGCTGTCTATCGCATAAACAAAGACAAGGACCTTTTACCGAGGACCACTCTGGTATATGACATAAAATACGTGCCCAAGGATGATAGCTTCCATGCTTCCAAAAAAGGTGAGTGAATTTTCACTTTGGCTTACTTGCTAATATAGTTATACTATTTGTTAGGAACTCACAAAGGAAATGTAAAGAAAGTGTGAAAAATGGCTATAAGAAGAGCACACCAGTTGCATTGTAGCGCACTAAACAATCGTGTTGGATGATTAGCGGTCGACTATTCAGAATTTATAATAGCATACAATGTTTATTGCAAAAAACAAATGCATCTATTTATCACCAAAAAACTTGTTTTTCAAACGAAGAACTTAGTCACAACGTGTAGTATCCGCTTTTAATTTTAACTGAATTTATTCTTTGTTAAAACTAATCTCGCTTTGAATTAAATGTAGTTAAACTCAAATTGCATAACCAAAAAATGGAAATTAAAGTGAACACTGAAAACCTACAATTCTATGGCGTGAAATCAGGTTTGAATTTTAATGTCTATGCGATTTTTTCATTCCCATAACTTATAAGTACTTTTCTCACCTATTAAATTATAAATAGGATAAATAACCTTTGAATATTTACTACAATCTGCAATTTTGCTGAAGATAGAAAAATGAAGACATATGAAGAGCAATACAGCAACACACAATTGATTTCTGAATACATCTGTATTACGTTACAATTTTCCTGCATAAGAATAGTCAATGCAGTCCGAAAGAAGTATTAATTAAATTTCACATGTTTATAATATGAACTGATATATTCATTGATCTGTCGAGTGTCATTCCGGTTGATGTATGCTATCCACATGGCGCTATTGTCTAGAGACTAAGTTACGTATGCATTCTGGGAAAGAGGAAGAAGATGAGCAGGGTATTAATGTCGCTGGGCACTAATTACTGCTGGAGGTACAGATCCAGTGGCCGTTGCATGGACGTGGTGCCGTCATTGAAAATCCCCTTGCAATTCGCTAGTCTACAGATCAACGAAAGCCCAGACCATCATTAGGACCGCTATAGGGATACCGGGGCGCGCCCCACTTCCTCAAACACTCCCTCCCTTCTCCGGTAAATAAACACGGGGACTATTATTTATACGGCGATCGATAGGCTACACGGGCACCCTGGAAGTACTGTGACAGGCTTCACCGTCATTTATTTCGCCTCGTACCGAACCCCTTTCCAAACTTAGCCTCATTTCACCACGCTAGCTGTCACGTTCGTCCCACTCCGACGGCCGCCTCCCCATGGTGACCCCCAAAGTTGTGCGGATAGTTATGGAGTCCGCACGCATGGTTGAGGTTACCGTGAATTTTATGTTCCAGAGTATTTTTTATAGTGCAGTAATGTCATTCGACATGCATTGTTGCGACGATGAGATTTCAACGACGACAGGGCGTCTAACCGAGTTTGAATACCATTCACACTCGGGACTAATGCTTCAAAATAAACCCTCTCTCTCTCCCCCCCTCTTTGCCGTTGCATGCGCTAATCGTAAATTGGCAACCTAACGACCAGAATTTGTTTTCGTTGTATCTATATTCTATAGCATGTTATTTTGTTTCTTTTGTCCGTCGAATCTTTCATACGTCATTTTCACGTGATGCGCCTACTCTTTTTCTGAAACCTGGCAAGGAGATGCTTTTCCGACATTCATGCTGATGGATTAGCTGAGATCCCGAGTTATTTAAAAGTAAGAATTAAAGCTTGAACCACAAAGAAATTTGCAATTCGGATCTTGGTGTATAGTTCACTACTTATGGAATACCGCGCCTACTGAAATAATTTTCCACTTCATTGAAATATTTTAATATTTCGTGCTCTAATAAATATTTAATAACTGAAACTGAGCCCATTTTGTTGAAACTGAGCACATTACTTTACTAAGCCCATTTTGTAATTAGTCATTTTATTTTTAAATTGATGATCCGAAAAATTTTCTTCATACTGAATTAATATGGCACTTTCTACAGTATTACTCGTAAACACATTTTACTAGGGCATCGTTCACTAGTAATAATGTCGTTGTGTTAACTCGTGTGTTAATTTGTAAATGCTTTCACCTCATCTCGGAGGTTACAGTCCACGTGTAAGTTGATGAAGTTTACCTCTTTGATATAATATCCATGTACGACATCTTACACCAAATACGCAAAAGAAAAAGGATGCCAATCTAACCCCTTTTTAAACCTAGACGCTAGATTAATCATCGATTAATGTGTTATACGTTGCTCTCCGTAATGGTTCTAGGCTGTTGACTTATTTTGAACCAGGAGGTTACACGTTGCAGTCCAAACTTTATATTCTACTCATGATTAATAGACGAGGAGCAATGCGTGATTTTATGGATGATCACTTTGGAAACTGCATTTATCTCACATGTTTCCACAGATGTGCCCCAGTCACGATCTCCACCAAGGGAGTTTAAGGTGAACACTTTTTGCTAACGGCGCGTATTGGGATTTACGGCGACACGGCGGAGAACCATTGTTTTCCTTGCATTCCAGTGAGTGTAGCGTATCTTGATGACTTCTAGTGGAAGAGAAAATATTACTTGCTCTACTCCCCCAAGGGAAATAGCCATTCCGTTACCTAGAGTGTAGTACTACAATAGATGTGACAGTATCATCACAACCGCACTCACCTACTAGGTTTTCTGTTCATTTTTTTTGGAGCAAATTTCCAAGCACCCTGGAGCGATGCGTTTCTGTTTCGATGCGATCGCAAAAAGATGACTATCACACTCGTATACCTTTCTATTTCTTCGCTGTGTTTTTGTCTTAGTATAATATTTTTCGTACACCTCCGAAATGTAATGGGATCGCTTGGATTTTAAATTGCTTTCTTTATGGCTGAATGCCTTGCTTGCTGCAGCGTCAAAATAAACTATATTGATCGCTTAAAAGCACTTCTGTTCGTGAGTAAGTTGCGCAATTGAGTTATTGCGTAAATTGGGAGTAACACTTCAGTTTCTCTCACTGGAACGTTGTTCCAGCTTTCGTCCGATTGATGACGATAACAGAGGCAGTGAAATTTATTGGAAAAAATACGGACGGCAGCTTTGATCACAATTTGTGTCTAAAAATAATATATATTCCATATAAAACTAATTAGCTATCATCCGTAAATTATCAGTCTTCCTTGTTTAGCATAAAATTGAAAATAAATTTAAGAAAATCCTAATGATTTTTTCGTTTGTATTTTTTATTTAGTTTTTCTTAATTATGAATCCGAACGCCTTCTGCCTTCATTTAAAAAAAAGGTTTATCCATGTATCTTGTAATATGGACTTGGAGAAGGCTTTCGACAACGTCAAATGAAACAAGATTTAAAAGATAGTAGAAGCGCTTGAATTGGACTACAAAGACAGAAGACATATCCATTACCTTTACTAGAATCAGGTTACAACGATGCAAACAAAAAATGGAAGAAAAGTAGAAGCCGAAATAAACAAAGGAGTAAGACAAGGATGCATCCTCTCGTCAGCACAATGCAACGTATACCTGGAAGAGGCAAAAAAAGAAACGTAATAATTGGGTATCAAATGAGTCAAGGTAAATGGAGAAGGAATCAACATGCTCCGATTTGCAGATGACATCGCAAAAGTGGCGGTAACCGGAGAGGACCTGCAAGCAACTCTAAGTGCTATGGATCAAGTACTAGGGGAATATAATATGAACATCAACAAGAATAAAACTAAAATCCTTGTGTTTGGAAGAGAGAGGCTGAGTGGAGATATCACAATTTGAAGGGTGAAACTAGAGCAAGTGGAATCCTTTATCTACCTGGGTAGCAGTACAGGGTTCGTCCGGAAAATAAGTGTACTGATTTTTTCCCGCCGCTCCAGGCGCGCCCAGCACCGCTCTGACGGGCTGCGATTGGAGGGGGGTATGTTGGCAAGCGACGCTGAAAAAGGCAGTCGGCTCTGAGCTGTGGTGTAGTGAGGAGCTCTGTTAACGCGAACCTCCACGCTCGACCCACGTCATGGAACGCAATGCCGAAGTTTTTGGAGCAGCGTTATTCCATCAAATTTGCGGTAAAGCTTGGGAAATCGTCTACCGAAACTATCGGTATGATTAACCAGGCTTACGGGGAGTCAGCCATGTCCAGAAACATGATCTTTCGGTGGCACAAGATGTTCGTGGAGGGCAGAGAAGAGGTCGACGACGAACCACGGCCTGGACGCCCATCAACGACACTCACCGACGAAAATGTGCGAAAAGTTCGCAATGTACTGAACTCTGATCGTCGTCTTAGTGTTCGGATGATAGCAGAGTAGTGTAATGTTCCAAAAACTATAGTGCACGAGTCGCCCGCGTCCAGCCAGCGATCAAAAACATCTGGCGGCTGCATCACGACAATGCGCCGTCTCACACCGCGCTTGTCGTGTCGGACTTCTTGGCCAAGCACAGCGTGGCAACGCTGCCGCACCCGCCCTACAGCCCGGACTTGGCACCACTGGACTTCTTTCTGTTCCCGAAGATAAAGAGGAGTTTGAAAGGAACGCGATACGGGACTTTGGACGCCGTCAAAGAGGCCGTGACGACGTATCTTCGAGAGGTTCCCGATGATGCCTTCGCGGGAGCGTTCCAGGAATGGGAACGCCGCTGGAACAAGTGTATCGACTCACAAGGGTCCTATTTTGAGGAATATTGGCTTAAGATATGAAAAAGTGTAATAATTTTTTTTTCCTGAGCTCAGTACACTTATTTTCCGGACGAACCCTGTATAACATGGGATGGAAGAAGTTCGACCGATATCAAGCGAAGACCGCATTTATGAAGAAGAGTTAATTGCTATGCTCAAAGAACCTAAGGCGGGAAACAAGGAATCAATTCGTCAAGACTTTCGTGTAAATCATGGGGCTCTTTGGTTCCGAGACTTGGAACATTGGAAAAGTGGACCAGCGAAGAATAGCAGCCTTTGAAACGTGATGCTGGAGGAGAATGCTGAAGATCAAATGGACAGACAAAGTAAGGAACGAGAAATTATAAAGAGGAGCAGGATAGGATAGGACCATGTAAAGAACTCCACGGTAAAGGAGAAATAGATGGATTGGACACACATTAAGGCACAACGGATTAATTAGGAATATAATAGAAGGAAAAATAGAAGGGAAGATTCCACGAGGAAGACCAAGATACATGTGCATAGGGCAAATTAACTACGACGTAAAACAGAGAAGGTATCAGGGATTTAGGGACTTGACATTAAATGGAGTAGAATAGAGGGCTGCAGTAAACCAATCCTAGGATTGAAATACTGATAATGATCTTGTCATAAAACACCACCAAGTTGAGTACGCAGGGATACCACGTAGTGAATCTCACCGTGACGGTGAAGTACTTCTGACGTCTCCACCTGCTAGCCCAAAGGTCGCAGTTTTGATTCCTGAGTAGGGTTTTCGTCCATCGGGAGGTATTATGTTTGTGTCTGTCTTTATTTTTAATTTTATGTTTGTAATCCGATGTAGGAAGGCAAAAATTTAGCCAATTATGCATTAGTGCTATAATATTGAAATATATTATTTGGGGACGGAAAGTTATGAAAGTAGTTCCAAGTATGCGAAACCCATAGTGATGAAATTGAATTCTAAATGCAGGACCTTGCCCACCGGTGGAATATTTGGATAAAATATCGAGATATGAGCTAAATCACGTCCACGCTATGAAGTATCCGCAGCAAAAATATTGTCGCAAACCAACGTAAAATTCATGAAAATTACATGTACACTTCCTTGAATAATCAGATCTGAATAGACATAAATTTAAAATAAAAAGTACTTATTGGCCTTTACCAGGGAAATTTTATGATCAAAGCCAAAAAAGGTTCCATGATATAATCATAATAGATCAACCTGCATAAGAAAACAGCGTCCCCGGAAGTGTTGGAATGAATATTTAGTGTAGTGGGGAATAAGAAAGAATGTAGGAAAAGCACTTCAAGTGGTTAGGAAAGACTCTTTGATTAGAGTTCGCAATCTTATTATTTAAAAACTAAGAAGTCAAATTTAATATTACACCTCCAAGTATTGTTTCAGTTTGACTGCATGAGTGCCCGTAGACCGTACTTCATAAGCACTGTTCTCATGCAACCTAAAATTTGGTTGTAAAAAATCTTCTCAGATCGGGAGTCGAAATATCTGTATAGTATGCATTCATAAATGATATATATAGATATCATCATTCACATCAACGCCAAAGTACTTTCCTAGGGTGTTTCAATAACACTCAAGTTCTCATACTGATTGATATTAGACTCTGCGGGAGGCGACCTAGATCCCGCGCTTACTTTGTTCTCTCCCCGTGCGGTTGCGGTGTTACTTTCCTTAGAGTGAGCGCGAGGTATGAAGTCGGGAGGCGAGGCAATCTGAGCCGATGCGGCGTGTCAACGACGGAGTAGGTGATGACGGCGGACATGGACGCGTTCCTTCGTCAAAATAGATGAAGGCCAAGGTTAGGGTAAGGCAGTAGGAGGAAAATAAAGACATGAGATAAGGGGTGTGACCTCGGCCAAAATTGAGGACGAGAGAGAAGAACACCAAAGGAAGAAATTTAAAAAGGCATTGAAGTACACTTTCATAATCAAATCCCGGAGGGTTACACAAAGAATCGGGTCAATTTTTATGGCTACGAAAATATGAAAAAACATTGAGGAACTCTCGAGTATCCAAGTTTATACATAATTACAAAGAAGTACTTTTTTCCAAAAATATGGAATCGTATACCTACGCTGGCGTAACTGATATCATGTTAAAAATCATAAGTATATGACGTATCGCCCTCATGGTATGACCAAAAGTCCTTGCGTAATACCACAGATGCCTTAAAATCTGTTACACTTATGGAAACAATGATAAATCAGAAATAGTAATTAAACTTACTTCTAAAATCAAATCTATTTTAAATAACTAAGAAATCATATATTTCAATCACGTAACTAAAGGTACTTTGAAATATAGATAAATGTTGATTCATTTCTTTTTTGGTACCTAGAAAATAACTGTTATTCAAAATGTATCCGGTGCAGAAGTGGAATATATTTTCATTCTCGTAATTATTGGAAAAGTTTCCCGTCAACGAATCTGACATGGCATTATATTCTTTTAATGCATCCGATGGTATTCTTATTCATTTTCCAGTGCTAGGTTCATGCATTTTCTTAATTTATGAATGCTGTTAACTTGTGCAGCTATAGTTAAGCATCACAAAAGTTATCCGTAAACGTATTTAAAAAGTCTATGATTAATGAAACTGCTGCCGAACTATTTTTTTGGCTGAATCCACTGAGATCACACGGGTAGTTTAGCGAATGTAGGAAAAATTCCAGGATGAGCGTACGAATCTATTATTTATCATAAAGATGGGGATCAAATATAAATGGTTTCATCTAATAATGAAACAATGTATAATGCTTGAGGCCTGCTTTACCTGGTTGATTATACTGAAAAAACAAGATTGTGGACGAATAAGACCAAGAAAATCAGGAGCGACAGTGACATCTAGGAGAATGACATATTTTTTGTTGTCTGTAATGTTTTGCTGTTTCTAATGGATCTATGCAAATGAACTTCTCAACAAACAATTACCGTTCGACCTTATATAGATTTAGATAGCTGATTTAAATCCAAACTCGGGACTATTGTTCTCTTGAAACCTTTTCCCTATGCTTGAATCCTTCTAATGGTCTCCGATGTCGGACTTCAAATTACAAAGGCGACCATGATCCTATAACGTACAGGTTACAGTTGCAAATGTCTTGAATTGAAAGTGATCCTAAATCAGTGATTCACGACTTTTTTCCTTCAAATTTCCGCACAACAGAGCAAGAGGGCCTCATTAATGAAATTGGAAAAGTTATAAAAAGTACTTCGTTTATTTCGATTATTTTATTGCCGTAGCATGTTAAATCATTAAGGAGATTTTAAATTAAAACATGCCTGTCGTATTTGTCCCTATTCTAATTTGTACGACGTATGTCGTACAAATTCTTCACCATTCCAATGCCTTTCCAAATACCCTACATCTATTCTGACTGCCTGCTCTGGAATCTTCTCATAAATCTTGTCACTTTCCTACCCAAACATATTTGATTATTCTCCGTTTCCTTATGAGGGAAAAAAGCATTTCAAAATAAATTTAAAAACACAAATTAAAAGTTTCCCATGTTGATACTCATATTTTCTTTTTATAACTATTTCCGAGTCTATAAAATTATAATTTGAAGGCTCATATTGTCGTGTCCCCTCGAGGACAGCGCAAGGGACGACTCAGAAAAGGATCTTGACTAACGCTGAGGAATCTCCGGACGACGAAGGTGGTTAATCGGCGAGACAGTACGGCGAAATGAAAAGAACGGGGTCCTCCGCTAGAGATTGTATTTGTACTAAAGCAACTCCGGCAAGAGTAACTCATCCATCGGCGGACCCCGGGTCTATCGAAGAGTTTCCCGCTTCCACGGTTCTCGGCTTCCCTCGGACGTATACGCGGACTTCCAACGAAAAGACATCGAACCAGGAGATGCGGAGGTTTAATTAGATCGCGGCATCCGGCCGCGCCCCAAAATATTCTAGAACATTCCACAGTGGTTATGACCTGAGTTGTGGTCGCGTGCTTGCCCCTTCTCCCTCGAGACGACGCAATTCCCCAGTTGCTACAGCCACATCCGTAGGAGCGGATTCACGCCGGATGCTGGGTGCTCACCACCATCGGCGGATGGCAGGCAGTGGAAAAATCCCAACATGTGAATTGCGCAGCAAACAAATAGACCTCCACGTGAAAGAAAAATGAATCGGGTCGGGAAAAATAAGCCGGGACATAACAATATATATATTGAAATTTAAAAATAAAAGGCCTCTAGACTTACTTTTTTGTTTTATTTAAAAATGCTCAGCCAAATGAGGACTCATCATACATTATGGCATGAAAATAAAAATTCAATCGCCAAGTGATATTTTATTTAAAAAAAATAAAATACAAGATTTGCATGAAAAGTATCGGAAACAATTTTCTCCTGGCGTGACTGTACGTCGTAGTACGCTCGGATTGCGCAGGCCTGGTGGTAAGGGGTCTGACCTTCAAAACGCGCCAAGCGCCAATCGCCTTCGACGGTTCGTTCTCACCAGGTCTTGGTTTTAGTGAACCCCTGTCGAGTGAATCCGTGCAAGCGCAAAATGTAGTTGACAATTGATTTCTTTCTTTATAATAGCCTCAATAATGCTTGTAACCCCTAGGTTTAATGGCCTATAAAGTGTGATCATCCACAAACGTGATTTTATGAATTCCCCACAGGCTTTCATTTCTAACTCCAAGTCTTCCCACGTATCTTAAATCATTCCACTCGTTACGTTAAATATTACGAGTGATAATGGACACATGTATAACCTCTTCCTATAACGGTTCGTTCCGAATCTCTATCCACCATTCGCACCTGAGTAGTCAGATGCATGAAAAGGTTGCGGATGGATCCCCATTCGTCCAAATCTACAACTATTTTCTGCAATACAATCCTTAGTTGCACCCAATTTTCGGTATCAAAGATATTCTTGAAATCTGCGATGCATAAAATTGACGTCCTTATAGTCCCTTTTTATTCTAAGATTCTTTCTTTTAGTGGCTTCATTACTGGATTGGTATCACGTGTGCCTCTCCCCTTCCCGAATACAAACTGATCTTTCCCTTAGTAGTCATTTGCCCTGTTCTCCATTCTATTATTGATAATCCTGAGAACAAAATTTACCTCAGGCAAAATTAGACTTATTGTTTCATGGACAGTTCTCACATGTGGCTGTCTTTCTCTTTTTTGGCAGGGTAAAGATCATTGGCGCGAAGAAATTTTCCAGTCAAAGTCATTTTAAATGCTACGGATTATTCCACAAAAAGTATTCATCCCAATTTTTCCTCGGCCCTTTAGTTGCTCCACGAGAATGTCATCTACCCCCACGGACTTAATTCCGCTCCCTTAATATACTTTCTACATCGCCCTCAAGTACGCCTGGCTCTCTGTTATCCTCATCTGAGCCATGCTCGTTTCCTATGTGACAGCTTCCTGCCCTTTACCATGTTGTTCCTCTATAATTTTCTTCCGTTGTGTTTGAATTTTCCAAGGTTCAATCAACACCTCTACTGGTTTATTTTTTATTGTTTGCACTGATTTCCCCCTTTCTTCGTTATAGTCCTTTCACCATCCTGTAGAGCGCACTCATATCACCCATTTATTCCTTTCCATATTATATTACTGTCGTCAACCTCATGTATTTCGCCTTATTGGTTCCCCTTTCCAGTTCATTATTCGACTCTTTGTAGGAGAGAAATTTGAAAAGTTCTCGGAATGGAGTAGAAATAAATGACTTACCTCAGTGAAACTTTTTTAATTCTCCATATAATCACCCAGTACACTAATGCACTTGGTCTAGCAATGTTCAATATCTAAATCCCATCTCGAAAATTAGATTTCTTCAGGCATACAAAATATCGGTCAAGTTCGGCTGTTGGTTCTTTGTTTGAAGAGAATCTCCGTACACCAGGGAAAATGTTGAGCAAGCGGAAAAAATGGCAGTATGATGGAGTCAAATCGGGTAAAAGACGGGATTTGTAGCAATTCATATCTTCGTTGCCGTAGCAACTACACTTGTCTGTGGGCGTGCATTTTCTTGATGAACGATAACAGCCTTTCTTGCTAAAGCTAGCCTTTTTTCGGGTATCTTTTGCTATAGTTGTTCAAAAGGTTAGCCTAATATTGCCCAGCGGGAAGATAATCTATCCGCAGAATTCCATTTGAATCCCAGAAAACCAAAGTCATCACTTTTCCGGCCGACCGTGTTAGCTTTGTTGTCTTCCGTGATGGTGGATCAATATGGTTCCACTGCTTTGACTGCTGTTTTGTCTCTAAGGTATAGCAGTGGACCGAATTTTCATCTTTGCTCACAAATCGGTGCAGAAAATCTTGTTGGTTGCTCTTAAAACGAGTCAAAACTTGTTCGGAAATTTCCATTCTGATGTGTTTGTGATTCTGCGTCAAGAGTCACACATTTTTAAATTAATTTTCTCCCATTCCATTATTAAAATGTGATATGCCCATTCAGATGAAATTCCTACAGCTTCATTGATGTCTCACACTTTCAGTTGGTTATACTCCATTATCATTTAATTCACATTTGCAATAACTTCCGGGGTAGTCGCACAGTTTGGCCCACCACTACGCGGATCATCATCTAATCTGTACCGAGCAAACTAACATTTGTTTTTTCACTTAGCAACCATTCCATATGAAGGAGCAGAGTCTCCCAGGGCGTTTTGAACGTAGACATGAATTTCCTTTGCTTTGATACCTTCCTTTACGAAGTATATAATCACTGCTCGAATTTTAATTTTTTTCCATCTTCACAAATTACTAACAACGAAAGAGAGGCAGGTCTCTTCCCAGAGTATTGGCACGATACGTGTTTACTCATAAATAATTACCCATTACTAAACGGGTAATCTGTTGTGCTAGCGCTGACATGTGGAGATGATCCCGACAACCTTTCAAACTACCTCGTATTTCTCTCTAAAATCTCGGTGTTAATATTATTCCTTGGCCTTCTATAGTTTATTTTCCTCATCAACTAGTCTGTAATCCATCTTATTCTTGTCCTTTTTCTTGTTTAATTTTCCTCTAATTTCGTTTTCTACCTTCGTTATCCCATTTTTAATGTTTCAATTTTCCTTTTGTTTTAACTAGTTCCTTTTCCTCACTCATGATTGTATCTAAATCCTAGAAATGACACTTTATATTCGTTCCGGTAATTATTTCCATTTTTCCATTTTCTCAGCAGTTTTCCAGTTTTATCTCCATGAATGTGGCCTTGCATCATAATACTACAAGATCTGAACGCACGTCCGCATCTGTGAAACTGAGCAATTCATCATAATGTTCCTAAATCTATATTCAAATATAGTCTTAATGATATCTCCCCGAGCCCTCCGAAATTTTCATATAATTAACGCTTCTGGTGGCGTGTGAACCATTTTGTATGCACTGATAAATCTCTGTTTCATGCAAAACTCCATTTCTATATGTCTTTAGTCATTCCTTGTTCCAAAGCCCTTCCTTCGCCTACAGTCGCGTTCCAATCTCCCATCACTAATAAATGTTTCCATCTAGGTACATCCGCAATTATGCCCCTAACTGATCGTATTTCCCATGGATTTCTTCCTCCTTACGATTGCTTGCTCATCTTCCTCCTTACGATTGCTGGAGTTGATCGGTTTTGCTATTACATCTACTAGTAAAATATTCTCTCAGTCGCTTGTTCCATGTTTTCTACACGTTGTCCTACCTTTATTTCAACAAATTTTAATATTTCATTACAACTTCTCGCTTTTTATCTTCCACTGCTTTATGTATTGCTCTATAACTATCATTCAAGTACGTCACGCTATCTTTCCATCTCATCTTGCCACAGCCCTAAATTATCTAATTTCATCGCTCCATCTCCGGCTTTTTATTTTCAAAGTTCTTTGCCCTCAACATCATATTAACTTTCCAAGTTATCTATGTTAGTCATTGTGTAATGGTATAATTAATTCAGTATTTTTACCTTTGCTTTCCTCAATAGTATTTTTAACCTGAAACAAGGAGGTCAGGCTCTTTTCAGACGCGTCACTAAAAAACCGACGCAGCGCGTACTACCGTTCTTCTGGCTCCTACCCGTTGATTCATTTGGTTTGGGTGAATCTACCAAGATCAATTTTCATTGATTTCTCCAAAAAAAGTCTATGGATTAGAACAAAGTATAACCACCTCCACCATGCCAAGTTTATAGTCCATAGGGTAGGAAAAATAATTGCATGGCAGATAAAATATTAGAGATCAAGTGTAATTGATAGAGTAATGAATCTTGAAGGACTTGTTGAAGAGAATTTTGTCGTATGTGCATATTTTGGGACCCTTTAAGTAATTGGCAGGCTTGATATTTCTCAACAATTTTGCCTACGTGAATTATTGGAGTTTACATAATAATAAACAAACGGATTTACATTGCACGTACATCGTTGCTTAAGGCCTCCATATTTGTCTCATAAGTATCATACGATTCCATATGTGAGGAAGGAATGCCATCAAGTAAATTTTGAATATTCGTTTGATTTTAACTACGATCACTGCCACGCTATTACTTTGTATTCAAAAATACAGTAAAAAATATACATAGATAAAATTCATCCGCGTTTAATCCGAATAAGGGCTTACCCGCATTATCTAATATTTACTCTAATATTGCTGCATAAGTTCTCTCTCTAGCGCCAAAAATTATTTTAATTTCTTCACAGTAGAATAAAATGGTTTGTATCATTCGTATTAATTATACTAATAGTTATATTTTTGGGAAAGATTCAATTGCTGGGGTATTTAAAACTTTTGAAGTGTTTTCATTGAGGCCTCTTTGGGATCACCCATAGAAGGAAATTTTGAGAAAAACTCTAGTATATCTTATCCTGATTTTTAAGGAGAGGTGCGACTCGTTAGCATATAAAAAAAGACGTCAACACAACATCCTTCCCTCTGCTTCCGTGAGACGTAGACTTTGTAGGAGTCAATTTATTTAAAAGTTTTCATCATCCGAAATAAGGACGTAAAATCATTTCCCTGATCTCACAAAAAGGTGACTGTGAAGTTGAAAAACCCTTACGCTGCTCTGAAATCTATTTCACGACAATCCGGAACATTTCTAACATATTGTTGGGACAGTTTTACAAGTCCTTTGATTGCTACATAAGGGTTTCTCGATTAAAATTTAGCGTCCAATAAAACGAAGCGCAGGCAGCTTCCATGACTGCCACGACAATGCCAGGGAGACCAAATGAGACAAACATATCATGGAGAGAAGAATGAGAGGGCGGGAAACAGGGAGACGAAGGACGACAGACGGGGATGGAAAATTTTAGGGTGTTGAAAGGTCTCCGTGATGAAGCGGGGGGGTGGGCGAGGGACGTGGAACGGGGGTTGGTTGTTCGAGGGATTGATTGAAAGAAGAGAGAATAGTGAGAGGCTTTTGAGAGAGGGAGGGGGTGTCTACTCGCAGCGCAGTTTGGGGAAGGGGGGACGGGAAAGAAGGGTGAGGAAAGGAGCAGGGACGCAACCCATCCATCTTAAGAGTTTTGACATCAATTCATGCCGGTGGTCCAACTTGCTCCATTACTAAGGGGACGGAGAGGCGAAGCGCGCGGTATGACGGGGAGGGTGGGCCGAAGACGAGGGTTTGCCGAGGAACTGGGACGAGGGAGAGAAGAGAGGGTGGATTTCGGAGTGAAGCTGGAGGTATAGGCAGATAGCTAAGGGCGGAGATGGGTGTCCTGAGGCTTAGTTGGGCCATGGAGGAGGGTTCAGAATGTTCCTGCGGTGCGAGCTGGAGAGTATTATGGGGGTGGAGAGGGGGCAACCCACCCTTAAATGACATGCGTTGCGTCTGACGCCATATCCTGTTTATTGTCGCGAGCGGCATATACGATTCCATTAAGTCGGGAGTATTTAATGCTTGCTTTCTCCATCTCTCGCACGCTAACAAGGCCTTTCGTGTACGCACGCTCGCGTGACAACTCTTTCCGTTGAATTATCCTCCTTCCTTACGTCTCCCGTCTTTCACTCGAGGTGGAACGAGATCTGTGACCCTCCCTTCTCATTCCACCATCTAATGACCTTAATTTCTTCAAATACTTCAGCATTAAATCAAATGAAAGCAAAAAACTGGAATTTTTTTTCTGCCCACGAACTCTGAGATTCAATGTTAATAAGGATATTTTATTTCTCTATTTAGGCGTACTGTTGTTTTTTCTTACATCAGTTTATTATGTTCTCAGTGCACTTTCCTTATGTTTCCCAATTTCATTTTTGTTTAAATTATTTAAACAAATATTGTTTGTCTTTGTGTTACAACGTTAAAAACAAACATGTAGACTTCCATAAAGAAAAACTTCCATAAAAGATTCCAATGCAAACTGTGAGCACCAGATACCGTGCATTTTGAATCGCCTACTCTTGATGAAAACAGAATTTGTGCTTGAAAATGAAGAAAGCCTAGAAAACATTGAATAATCACCCTACCTATTTTACGTCACTAGATTTATCTTCTTCCCGTTCAGCATTTTTATAATAAAACATGGAACCCAGGTGATCCATCAAAGACTTTTCACTGGGTAGCTTAATTTTTTGTGTGGAAGTTAACCACAAGCCATTTAGGGATAGTTTAATGATTCAGCGCACGAAACGACTAATTACAGGATGCATCCTTACCGCGATTAACTTATGCATAGAGTCAACTCAGTTTGTTTGTTTCAATATAAAGCATAGTCATTACTTCGAGGCCGTAGAAACGGTGTGAGGCACATTGCCTATCATAGAACTTCAAAAACCTATCTACGAACTTTGATTAAACGTAAAACATAATCAGCCTTTATGTGTTTGCCGGATTTTTTTCTATTTTTCAGTCAAAAAATTATAAAAATATATTGGAAGGCTATTTTGAAAGTTCACTACCAGAGGATAATGTGAGGGATGGGAATTTAGGTGATTGAAGTGTGTGGGTCAGTTTGGAATATTAGGGTAATTATTGCGTCGAGAAGAAATCACCAATCAAATTAATTCTTTCAAAGGGCTGTTCACATGCTTTAATGATGGAGTTAAATTCTTGTTTAGATTATTTAATCGAAGGACGGAAAATATATACCTTTACTATGAAATAATATTTTTCTCATCCTAAAATAACTTTGACGTTGGTATTTTATATTGTTTTATATATTTTATTAGCGAAACTCATTTGAATTAAACACAATTTTAAATTGCCCATTTAATAAAGACGGGTTTTATATTTGTATCAAAGACTTACAACTTATCTTTTTAATCCTAACCAGGAAGAAAAAAATTATACATTCTTCCTTCAAGCGTAATTTGCTATTATAAGGATTAAACTGCACTCAACTGAATTAATAATATTAGAAACAGATGTAAGAAACATATTTCATGCAGATATTTCTCGAATATTGATTTTCGTAGGAGGTATTTTCACCATCATTAGACTCTAATAAAAGATAAAATTGACTAAATTTCTCTCTCCTATTTTAAAATCGTCTCCTAAGTCTATTAAATTTGAGCGCTACATATTCACTGATAATCCATGATCTGCTAGAAACAAAATCAGCATCGGAAAATGAACTACTAGAGGATTCAGGTTGTTCATTTTTAGTAAAACATTTTGTAGTGTCCCAGAGATCGCGTAAAACGACATAATAAGAACAATGCACTAAGTGAGAAATGCTTTGTGATAAATGATATTACCTTCATTGCTGAGAAGGTAGCATCCGCAATAGGGGTAATTGTCGGAAAATAATGAGTATCAGGAGATAAAGGATGTGCGTCGGAAAGCGAAGGAAAACTGAGTAGAATAATATAGTGGTGCCCGCAATACTGTGTGCTGAGCCTTAGTCTTTCTGCAAAATTAATTTCTATTCATGGTCAAATGTTCCACCTCTGAAATAATAGCAGTGATTTACATAGAAAATCCGTGGAAAATATATGACCGTGGGTATTGCATAGTGAAGTACACCTGCATGACATCCTTTCACAATTCTCCTTAATGGGTAGGTATTCCTTAACAACGGACCATTATTCTGAAAGAGAACAGCATTACGCAGTGGAAGCCTTGTGTGTGCTATATCATCAAATACATATTTATTGCAGCTAAACTATGCGTATAAAGTCACGCCTAGATCCTATGTTTGCCCTTTTAGTGTGTTCCAAAGCATTCATCCATTCCGAAAAAATACCAAGTGAACATGTATGTGTAAATACAAATTAATGTATGTATATTCAGGAACGTATAACCTCCATGATACATGTATCTACCTATTAATTGAAACCCAAATAGTTATATAATACGATGGAAGAAAAACAATAGTCTAAAGATGTAAATAATAGGATGAAGAAAACACACACAGAGATAAATGCGTATGTCTAGACTTTCATTTGTGTGTGTTTCTCAGTGATTTTGTTCGCGAATCCTACCTTTGTTCACATTATATATATAAATATGTATATATATATTTTTTCATTCCCAAGGAAAATGGATAGGAACATATATAAAGGACGAACACAGGAGAGGAGGGGAAGGCGGAATAAGGCAAATCACGAGCGTAAAATTATCTCTTTGACCGGGATATGAACATATTCCGGTCAAGTATGTATGTATATATATATATATATATATATATATATATATATATATATATATATATATATATATATATATATATATATATACACATACTTGACCGGGATATACTCATATCCCGGTCAAAGAGATAATTTTAAGCTCGATATATATATATATTCGTAAAATTATTATATTTTATTACCATGCAGATGCAGGGGTAAAGTCGGTTGATAATTGTTTTTTCAAATAGTAATTGACGTCAAGTGACAGGCTCCCAGTCCATGAAAAACAGGAAATATATGAACCTGGAATTTTCGAAACACCACAATTTTGCACCTAGAATCCAAGAGTCATCACTACGCTACTTACGTGCAAGCAATGACAACAGCTTCTAAACTACATCGTTTTGCATTATTTAATCATTATTTTTAAAACTAAACACCAATTGTTAAAGAAGTTTAATAATTGTTTTGATTAATTTTAAAGTTTAATTTAATTTAGGCAAAATTTAAATAATTGTTTAAAATTATTATTGATTTAAGAAGCTTGAATTCACTGCGGAATATGGGCAATTTTACTATGGACAAAGACTGCCCCATTATAATCGTTTGCCTATATCGAAATTTTAAAAACTACGATTTCAGGACGTATTTTTCTCAGACTCCAATATATGATTGTTAAACTGTTCCCATTAATGGGGAATGACGGCCATGAATTGAACAAATGAATTTCTTTCATAGTTAAGTTTTTTGTGAGAAAAAATACCAAATTTATTTGTTTAGTGATCATGAATTTTCACAAATTAGAGCCTCAAACCATCTGATTCAGTAAATAGTTTTTTTTTCCGGAATGTAATGAATTTAACCATAAATATCGATTACAACATAAATAAAAGTCGCCAATCAGTTTGAAATGGAATAATAATGGATGACAGAAGATTCCATTGACTTTTTCCCACCAATCCTTTATTTGTTTTAATCGTTTCTTGTCGTTTTAAACGAAACGTTTATACCATTTTCAACGAATTTAACTATCTTTTCAATTTCATCACTTAAGTTGAACCTTGAAAACAGAACAATTGTGTTAAGAAATCACATTATTCAGGATGTAATTGCTCAACGCGTTTTAAGAAGGCGAGTCACCTCGGCATGGAAACTAAAAAGAGCTCTCTGCCCTCAGTCGCGGTCCTTGTCTTTTGTCGCCTCACGTCTTTCGACCCGCTGCTGCTGCTCACATGGCCGATGATAGGAGAGCCATTGTATGCGGGCCAAAGTCAGAGGAAAGCCCTGGGAAACAGAGAGGATTGACCGAGTGGAGGGAAGCATTGTGGAATGTTAGAATGAGAGAGAGGGGCAAGGGGACTAACTTGATTACGCTGGCCTTTTGTTTGTGGCCGTAAAGTGTTTTCGAAGCTCGGCGGTCGATTCCATGGATAGGGGTCGCGTAGGGAAAATGAGAGTTGAAGCTGTGGGAGAGAGAAGCAGGAAGCGATATGGTCCGGAGGGGCGGGGAAGGTGGTGACTGAACAAACGCATTTACCGAACCGCATTAACTTAGGAGCGCGTGCCCTGCTCAACTGGGTCGGGAATTATGGGTTGCATATGGATACCCTATCGCCTTACCTCCCTCCTCTAACCCCGTTCCTAACCCACAGTATTCCACCCCCGAGGCCGGTTCCATTTTTCCTTTCTCGATCAATCGCGCATTGTGAATGTCTTTGCTGACATCTTACCGATTCCATGCCAGCGGATAGCTTCGCCTTCCCGAACACTTTGACTCTCGATCCCTCAAGGGCGTGACCCAATTCTGATGGAGCTACATCGTGAAAATCACGAGTACAGTGATGAACGATCGGACGCTAAGGAAACGAGTTTGAGTATTTAAGGTTGCATTTCATCCCAGACAGATGACCTTGCGACATTTTGAAAAACTTTAACTATTAATTGTTCGTATGCCCATCGTTTTTTGTTCGTGTTATTTAAAAATATCTCTATGATTACGTGCTTAAAAATTACAATAATTACATGGGGTGATTTCTTTATACGATTACTCATTTTAATGTAAAAACTGCTGTTTCTAATAGAATATCGATTTACAATATTTGATTTACAATAACGGTCGGTTAAAAAATATCGGTCTGTGGTATAATGAATCAAATTTCGCTAATTATTACTGAAATGAACTATTTACCATTGTGAAAATAATTTGTGTTATTTTTGAAAGAGTAAATACTTCAGATTTTGATCTCAATGTTGTGGCCCCATCATATTTTCTTGAGGCTTAAAAGAAATTAATATCGCAATCTCGCTTATTTTAACTATATAATAACGAATTATGATACAAATCGTTATTATTGATTACGAGGTAATAGCCAAAGGGGATAGAAGAAGCTAGATATCCCGCCTTGGGTCCATGATGGATTCCTGAAATTTTCTTTGCATTTCATACCCAAGGGTAGTGAAATTAGTTAATATGTCAACTGTTTGTTATCTGATGCAATTTCTGATTCGCCATAGAGAAATTATATGTGGAATTTGTACACATTAAGTGGCTGCATGAGGATATTGAAGGCCAGGTTGAGGAAAATATGGTTAATCAGGAAGTTAGAGTGTCTGCATCTAAACAATAATGACACCAGGAACGCGTGACGAAGAGAATGTTAGGGCACCAGCCAGACAACCTCGTATATGTAGTACATACATGCATTTGGTTCGGTATTGTGATGATTGAAACTCACGATGGAGAAAGGAATGCTCGAATCTAACAGTGATGATACCTATCTCACTTATTTTATCCCCTTGGTCAAATCTACCACTACGGTTTGGTGCCATATTAATTTCCCTGTATCGCAAGAAAACTCAGGTGCCCTACATCTTATATAAAGTCCTAGTTTTGCCTACCCTCCTCGTGAATCAAATTGCACCTAATCTAAATTTACCAATATACCCTGAATGTCGCTCATGTACCCGTGGTTTGAGAACTAGCTTCTTTAACGATGAAATATATATTTAAGAAAAGATAGTAACAATTTTTCACCAGATAAGTTTAATAGCACGACCCCGTTTCGATGTACTTCATCATCTTCAGGTGCTGTTAAACTTATCTTGTTGAAAACTGCTACTATCTTTTCTGTATAATGTTCGAATTCCACCACATCTGGACATTCATATTCTTCCGTATTTCATGAAATTTCTTTTGGTAGATGGTCATCATAAGTCTAATACCCGTTTAAGTAGAGCTGAAATGGCCCATTATAAACTATTACCAGGATATTTTTTGCATAACTCCAATATTGTTTCCTGTTATTGTAATGTTATAGATGTGCCTACCAGTTCACAAGAATAATAATCTATCCATTATTAAAATTGACTTTTGAAAATGTTACGATGAAGTGCATAATAAAATTAATTTTTACATTGAATTCTTCAAATATGCTGAAATGATTGTTTTCCGTCTTATATAATAATATATACTTGAGCAGTCATTTAATTTCTGTTAAAACTAAAGCAACTAGATATAGTTAAAAAGACTCAAATCAAATCTTTTCCTCTTGATTTTTAATTTTAAGTTATAGAGAGAGCATTATTAAAATGTTTTTATAAGATTTTTAAGTATTTAAATTCAACTTGGAAACACGTCTTATCATATCCTAGCAATTGATATGCGTGTTGTAGATAGTATTCTCTGCACTAAATAGACGGACCGCATAATTTCAAATAAGCAATATTTCGAATTTTAATTCACTTTATGAGCTACAAGATACAGGGTGCGGAAACACAACTTCCATTTTTCAAACGCATAACGCTTTCAAAAAAGGAAGCTATGTTGTCGCACGCAGTATTAAAGTTTATCAGATAAATCAAACTAGCTCGTAGTTCAGGAGCATTTCAGAGTAGTTAAAATTTGTATACATCTGTGTTGACTCTTAAAGGGTTAGTTTGGTATGTTACCCAGTCCATAAATTGACCTGGGTAAATGACACTAGTATTCGCTCCAAAAGTCTTCTTCTTTAAAACATTTCATTCCACTTACACCAAACATGTCTGTGATCCATTCTACAAACCTCTAACCTTATACTATCATGCCTCCCAGATGTCTTGAGTAACCAAACACTCCAAGTTCCGAACCTAAATTGATTGACACATTTGACTGGCACACAGTCTTTAATAGTTCCTGCTAAGAGATCCAAATGAGGGAATAGTTTATCTTGCGAATATTTTGTTCAAGAGGGTTTTATCCCTTTTGTTATTCCATTCAATGGAATAAAAGAGAAAAGTATAAAGCCACTACTCCGTGGAATGGCAATTTGATGGCTTTTCATTGCCTTCCACTTTTCAGTGCTGCAATCGTTAAAGTAATTTTTATCACGCCTGAATTAAAATTAGTGCCACTGTCTTGTCGGCATTGTCGTCTCCGCCTCCACTCATGTAAAGTAAGGCTTCTGCCCCATCCTCTGGATAATTGGTGACCATCTTACCCAAGGGTGATCTTCCATGTCCTTCGTGTAACGTCGGTAATCTATCTACAGACCACCCCACTAGCAAGGACGTGAATCAGGGGATGTTAGGTCATCAACCATCTACTCCAAAACTTACACAAACACGGTACCCGGCAATCCATCAAAAGGGAACGTAACAGGGGAGCTACTTAATATATCATTCATGCATTATTTTATGTACATTTTAATTGTTATCCTGTTTGTAACCACTGTACTGGCTACACTTAAGAACATAAAATTTTACTTAATGAGCAGTAAGGGGGCTACTGTCTATGACCGTTTATTCTTCGAGTGCGCACGCTTACTTTTCACCCACCTCTATATCTGCAAGTCTATTCACCATTTGCTACCCGGTGGTTGCAATCGATGGCGTGAATCGCAATCACGTGTTAAGTCCATTCTACGTTCATGTTGCAATTACTATTGCAGATTGAATACGATGAGCAGATTGATTCGATTCGATCAGTTAATTTCATTGAAAACTTCATGTTGATAATCTTTCCAATCCCGTTTTGGATCCCGCTGATTGCCTGTTTTATTAGCATTGTGTGGTTTAAATCGTAGAAAATAAGGTAGATTTTCACGAGGTGACACGTTTGCTGGTCCCTTGTTATCTTCACAACAAAATCTCAAACCATAATGACCCTGCCAGCTGGATGGGCGCAAATAGTAAACGACCCCTTTCATGTACAATTGAACATTCCTTTGAATTAAAGCCTAACTATATTGAAAATATGTTCAATGAAACATTTTTACAGCCATTTGAGATTTTGACTTGAAATTTAAATTATGATTGCGTCAAGCAAATTTAATTTATTTGTTCTCCCATTTGAATCCCAGCTCTGATTAGCGGATTCACGATTCCACGAAATTAGCGTGGAAACTGATTCTTTATACTATCAAATGTCTCTTTACGGAAGCCATATTTACAATGTAACAACCATTACCTCTGCAGCGTTGACTACTCTCATTTCTTAGGTCGTAATTGTTACCCTAATAGTAAGGTTGATGAAATAATTCTATCAGAGAGGTTTTTTATTAATGGATTCCATTTTCTTCCTAACAACAGAATATTTTCAATAGGAATTGCAGGCAAAGATATACAATATGTATAAGAATATTTAAAATGCCAGAAAAGTTTATTTTCTATCAAATACGGGAGTATTAATTTTTCTTACTTGCATAAGTGTAATAACTTACTAGATGCCAGGGAAAAAAAGGACATACAATAGTTTAAATTTTAAAAGCAGAAAAATAGATGTGGAATAAAGCTTGTTGGAGTACGCTAGTTTTCCAAATTATCTCATTTTCACAGGAGGTAGCAACGCATTCAAGATTCAAGCTAAGTTTACCTGTTTTGTTTACCGAGACAAGCTTAGTGATTCTACATTTAAATTTCGATTTAATTTGAGATTAGACGGTGTTGATATAGTGTAATTTTAATCAACTATGAACCATTCTACAAATTTCGAATGGGGAAGCATACTTAAAGTGATATCAAAAACTTTCATATTCAAACATTATTATTTAGAGTTGAAATTACCTCCTTCGGACTAAATGGTCTTTTCAAGTCGAGTTTTCCGGCAGAATTCACAGAAATATCATTAAAATAGCTTCCTTAACTCAATATTTACGTGTTTTCTCTTCCATGATATTAAACGGAACACACGTAAGTAAAATATGAGAAATCAGGTCTGTAATTAAGCCACCATATGAGTCCATTGTTAAAAAATTCTGAGGCTTCATTATTTCGTGCATATACGTATTTTTCATAACTGTTATTTATTCACCGAGTATAAGTTTACACGCATGTTTTCTACAGCAAACCCACTCTAAAATCAGCTATCATATTTTCACGACTGCTACATATTTTACCGTGTATTCAGTGATTAAAACTAGAAAGTTTTAGGGTCCTATGCCACAGCATTTTCCCTCAACCCATCTTCTCCCAACGGCCGAACAAATAAGCGCAGTGCCGTTGTTCCTACCTCCAGTCACATACACTCCCCCTTGTACCGTCACCACGTGGAGCGTGACGCACAACCCTGTCCACTCTCACTCACCTTGCCCGTCCGGCCCAACCCCTCCCCGTACTTTCCCATCTTCCCCTATTTCCTCTCTGAACCAACCGAAATACATAGCTCGACAAACTTTAGACACTGTCCCTTATACGTGCCCACAGGAAAACTAGTCGTGTAAAATGTAATATTATACGTAAAGTGGAATTTCAAAGTGTTTTTAGTTTATATAAACTTCAAAGTTAGTCTACATCTATACAGTACTCATTGCCGCAGGGGTTTTTAGTATGGGGTGATATCTACATCTACATCTACATAATACCCCGCAAGCCGCCGCAAGGGCGTGTGGCGGGGGGTGTTAGGTCACCAACCGTAAAAAAGAAAAATACCACATGCAAAAAAACAACACGGAAAATTACACCCACAGCAGCGCACACACTCATGCAAAAATCCCTTCATCCAATACTCATGCAAACACATATACCGCAAAACAACTAAAAAACTGCACCCCATGATGCAGCACGAAAGCCATCCTACAACACGAAAGCCAGGACACAACAAGCAAGAAATTGAAACACCACATGAAAATGCACCACGAAACACTCTGCCCCCAAAGAGTCTTTAAAAGGCAGGGAATGCGACCCAACGTAGCAGGTAGCAGGAATTTCCCCCCGCGGAGAGGGACGAGGGATTGAAAGGGAAAGTTAAAAACAGATGAACAGAACATGAATGAGGTCATTCGGGAAGAATGTGTTAATATAACAAAACACATAAGGTTAGTGGAAGAGCATGCATTTAAATACAACTAATTATTTTTTAGACGCTGAGGGTGGCAAGTGGAATTTTTGCTATCTATAACCCTGCAGTTGCTATCCCGTATTGTCCGTGGGAAGAAGGAGTCCTTGAGTCGGCTAGTTCTGGCATCTATTTCCCGAATTTTATATGCATGATCCAAGCGACCAATGTATGTAGGAGTACGAATAATTTGCGAGACCTCGGTGCTGAAACATGCGGATCTAAATTTATTTAATAATTTCAATCTTGCATTGAATCGTCTCTCAGCCAATGATTCTGGAGATATGAAACAAGGCATGCATAAATATTCACTTTAACAAATACGAGGGTAGGTCTATAAATAATTCGAAAAACTGGATAGAAGCAGTAATAATCAAAGGGACTTCCTGAAATGCATTTCACTTTTCTACGTATTAACCCTTGGCATTCAGAGACACTTATCCCATCTCTTTACAAATTATCGATAGCCCGAAACAAATACGTGTCTTTTTTGCTGTCGAAGACAACTAGTAACCTTTTGAGTCATCATTTTCGAAACTTCGGTCACCCAAATAATATTTTAGGGACCTGAACAGATAAAAATCACTGAGGGCTATAACTTCAAGACTATACAGTAAACGTTTCGAGCGATTCTAATTAAATGTTCCTGTGTTTGTCTCGATGATATTTGCAACTTATTTATTCACTTACCCTCGTATGCTTGACCATAAATAGACATACGTTTAATTATTCACGCATACATATCTATCTACATCATGACGAATTCAACACGCCCGATTTCAGTATTAAACTTCTTTTTTGAATTTAGAAAATATTACTGGTTACCTCTGATTTTGTGATGATCATGCATTATGGAAGAGAAGATCTAGTACTTCAATCTGTTAAGTGCCGGGAGGCATCAATCTCTCTTAATTTATTACCCTTGTCCCAATCTGTAGGTGTAATATAATGCAATTTGTGAAAGCAGCATTCGCATGTTGACTATGGAAGATTTTTGTCAGATGTGCTCTTGGTCATATAGCCAAATGGAAAATTTGGAAATGTGTGAAATAAAAATATATTCCCGCATTAGCACTAAATATTCAACTGATTCAACTGATTCACATATCGGAATGAGTCTACCGTGGGCATTCCAGGAAAGAAGTTCTTTTATTTAATCTCAGTTCCTGCGTGAATCATGGTTTAATTGCTTTTGGTGTCTCCATGTTCTTGAAGCGCGCAACCTGAGATAAATGGCCAATTCTAATTTCCCCCCCCCCCCGTGCGAGAGATCCCCGGAACGATGATCTATGTCGCATCGCCGTCGCTGTCGAATTATAATTCAGGAGAGACCGAAGAGCTTTAATTATTCTCTTCCCTCGGATTAGTCGGCTCCTGGAGACAGGTTAATTGGACCCTTGTTAATCAAAACGCTGATGATTCCCAAATTTGCTCGAGGAAGTTAATGCGGTGACACTATTGATTGCTTCACACTCCGATACTTGAGGTCACTGAGCGATGGCGCTAAATGCGAAGAGCTTATCTTTCGCTTTCGGGAAGAGATTCCAAAACGCTTAGAGGTGGAAAAATCATTATCTAGGTCTTTATTAATGGCATTATTTCTCGTTCAATTCTATCAAAGCATTATTTGGTCACAATTGAAGAAAATTTTTTTCCGTTTTTAAGCTAAATCTATATAATTTGACATTTTTGTCGGGTGGTAACATAAAAAAAATTGAGTAATTCATTTTAGCCAATTTTTTTATATGGCATTAAATTTAAACTACAAATTAATTTGAAAAATAATAATGTTCAATCAAAATTCACAATTTGTACATTTTAAAGACTGTAATACATGAATACATTGAAAAAACATAAACAATTTTAATATAAATTCCACGACACCTCACGTACGCAAATATAAAAATCTAAGCAGTGAAGTAATTTGAAAAATATAATAACCCAGATAACCCAGAAAAAAGACCTTAAATATGATCAAAACTTTAATTTTAAGTAGTCATTATAATTTCTCCCGTTTTGTTAAATTGGCTTTCTTATATCACGTATATAATTTTCTCGCAACTAGTACTAGGTGATTTGTGACAATTAAAATTAAGGTATTTCATTACCATGGAAATATTTTCCCGGGAGAACATAGGTTTTACTGAGAGCGGACAATTGAGTTATTTGGCATACATTAGATATTGAGATTATGTGAAATCATTAGAAGCTATCATGAATAAGCTTTTCTAAATAGCCTTTTCATCTATATCAGATACCGAACTCATATGATGCCAGCATGTTTCACACTAGGATGACCAGTTTTGGTTTAGTTTCATTTCCCCTCTATACCGCGAAATCGCTTTCAAATAGCAAGTTTGTGCATTGCTTCTCAAGTTTTCCTTTTCTGTTACAAAAACGATATTGTTATCGTAATCTGAGACTTATATCCGAGCCACGTTCCACTATAACCAATTACCCTTTACCCTATATTCCATCATCTTCCTCTGAATAATTCAATCCTTTAATTTTCTCAGAAAGTGCTGTGAAAATAAACAACGCAGCCTGGAACACGGGGACGCATGAGTGGGCACTTGTTAACTCCTTTGAAAGATACACAGATGCTCAAAAGTTGCATTACTTGGAAAGATTGCCCCATAATTAAATTCCACCGTTCGAAACCTTTATCGAATGAACTGCAAAATTTTCCGTGCAAAAAACCACTGTTCGGCAGACGGGAGAGTGTCTTGGATGAGGGGATAAGAGTGGAGTGGGTAGGGGTATGAAAAATGGTTGATCGTGAAATTGCGAAAACGCAGAGCTCATAGTAAAGTCCTATTATCCAATTAAAATTCCGCAATCAAGCGCGCAGAAAAAAAAACAAATGGCAGGAGGGAGAAAGTGTGCGTGTGTGTGTGTAAGTAATTTAGTGTGGGGGTTCGCATTTCTGTAGACACACCTATTTGGGCGTGAGGCTCAAGGCATGCATACGATGGTGCACGTCTATATTTATTGTTCACCAACGAAATATTGAAAATAATAACGGAAGTAAGCAAAGGTAAGGGAAGTTACAGAGAAAGATGGATGATAAGGGATATAAATAACTACGTATAACCATGACCGCGCTGCGGGAAAAAGTACTTTTATTCATTCTAAGTAGCCTAGGATGGTTTCTTATCATTATTCACCGAACTTTGGTTCATTATCCTTCTTGTCATAAACGGCTCGTTTCTTAGGCGAGGAAAATTAATTACATTGCCCTTAGATACTGTTGTACATGTACTTGTCGCAATCATTGTTTGCATTATTTGAATTATTTTACATATTTATTGTAAGTAGAAGTGAACAAATTTAATTTTTTTGATGTCACATCCATGTTTGTAAATCAATATTTACCGCACACCCCAACGGATGCTTAACAGATTAACATGTAGGTGTAGAGAGAGGAAATGTAAACTTTGAGTAGCAAGAAATAGAAGTTAAAAGAAACAAAATAGGAATGAAGAGAAACAAATGACAGGAGCTGCTACAAACCAACTCCAAGATTCATAAACGATGTGCAAATTTAGCCGCGTGAGAAGAATTCAGCCTCCAGGGCGATGGGCACATACACAGATGGGAACTCATTCGGGAAAATCAGACGATACAATATTTCATTAAAAAATCTATGATAAGAGAATGAAAGTGACCAAACGTCTGAAAAATTCGAATATTTATCATGAAAATCGGGGATATAGTGTGAAAATATGAAATTTCCGATGAGGATTATGTTCTCGTAATAATAGATTGTGGTTCATATTTATCATAGGTCATCGTGCGTGCAGGCGTAGGCATAAACCGAAATTATAATACACTCTGGAGATAACAGCAGCACATACTTAAATAAGAGATGATCCAAAGGAAATATGCCTGATCAGATTTGACGCATTCCGGAGAAAATCAGGGGAGAGCGAGGCATGTACTTAGGAGTAGCACGGGAAAAAAGCCGGGAATGAGAATTAATAAAGTAAGTTTAAACTACCCACATATAAAGGCTAGAAATAAAAATAAAAGCAAGAGAAAAAGGAAGAACTTGCAATTTTTTCAATGCATAAATACGTCAGTTTTGTTTTGTACATGTATATCGTATAGATCACAGCGAAAAATAGTAAACAAAGGTGCAACGCATGTGGAAGCAAGAACGTCAACGCTACCAGCGGATGTCGGTAACGGCAGGAGTTAAACTAGGAGCAGTTCGGAAGTGGTTTCACCCTCTCGCGGACTCCCCTTGGGAAGAGGCTATGGAAATATCTTTTGTGTCGCGTACGCGATTTTCATCAGCGAGGCCCTTTTCCCCCATGGCGATCTCCCCTATCCCTTATTTCCATATACGCCTCCGCCGTTACGGGTACATCCGTGACCCCGTTTCCCCCCTCCCTCGAGCTATCCGCTCCCCTCCTATTTTGCCGTCCTGCCGATATTTCTTCACGTCTCTCGAAATGAGAAGGACATATGCCTTTCCTTCAGTTAAATTAAGCCATTTAAGTAAGTCTAAATATTTAGTAATCTTGAGATAATAGTCTCACCTGGTGGAGGGAGGAATAGAATAGGCGTTTTGGATGGAATTTAGGGAGGTCGAAAGAATGCAGAGCAAAAGAACGAGTTGTTGTACGAATTAACAATGAACAATTTTGATTGCTCTGGGAGCAAAGTCCCTTGGAGCAGAATACATGTAACATGAGGTTTTGAAGCCTATGGAGTGAAACAGGTTTACATAATGCATAGAATAAGGTAATTAAACCAGTCACAAAACACAATTTAACATCAGTTGAACGAAACAAATAGTACAATGCATATATATATATATATATATATATATATATATATATATATATATATATATATATATATATATATATATATATATATATAGTTATAATTACCATAGCGTAAATATTTAGCCTGATAGAACAGTAATAAGGTGATTTTGGTAGTGTGGTATACAGATATTCAAACATGTTCCTGTTGAATTTGGATGTGATCCTGGATAATTTTACTTTATTAGGCAAACAGCTCCATAGTTTACAGGACGAAATACTGAATGACTTTTCATATATAGCCGTGCGGTATTTGGGAAGATGGAATGTTTTTGTAATGCGGGTTGATCTCTTTGTCGTAAGTGAATTGGATATAAAATTTTCATTCGGATTAAAGTATATTTTGAGGGTTATGAGTTAGGAGTAACGAGTACAGAGGCGTGAAGTGCCTAGGCCCAGAGAAAATCTACCCTGTGTATTATTATGCAGTAAATTTTTAAAAAAATGCACATAATACAATCATTGAAATTATAAATCTCGTCACATAAAATCTTTAATTCATTTTTAAATTGTTCAGGCAACAAACACTTATTCTATGTTATAGGAAAGTTTAAGCAGGGTTCAATTTGACTTGATCTATGTGACCGGGTGATGGGAAATTTTTTTACTATCTGAGAACTTTTACTCTGTGATTGTAACTTTTCTTAAGCCATATTCCGCAATTCTAAATGTAAATACTGTTTATTGCTTTGCCATTATTGCAATTATAAATGTAATGCACAGGGGTTAGGTTGAAGAAGGGACTTTTAAGTTCCATTCTCGTCCCAAAAAGGAAGAAGTTAAATAAATAAACTATTGATAATAATTAAAAAATAAATAGCAACAATTATTTCAGTTATTTTTTCAATTTAAAGTCTATTAACGAATGCATGACTTCTTAGATACGCTTGTCAAAGGAACTAATGTATGCAGTAAGAAGTTGATTCGAAGGAGACTTTTAGCTCACACCAGAAGTAACAATTTTTCTTAGTGTTACTAGGATCGTATGTATTAGTATTTCAAAGCAATAACTTTTTTACCTCACTCACATTTCTCTTGGAAAGGGAAATTATGGGCAACTAGTGCGACTGTTACGCTAACCATAAGAAACTTCGGCTCTAGCCAACGCCGGGAAGAGTTTTTGTGCATTTTACTTGGCAGCTAAAATAAATTGTAGAGTCGTTTTCATATGTATATCTGACCCGTTTTTCACAAATTTTCAAATATAATTCTTGTGAATAATATCTCAAATTCCTTGCGCCTTTATAAAGGACAATTTATATATTATGTGAGCGTCGGGTATCAAAAATAATCGTAATTTGTCTTCTTTCCGTATTTCTGAATGTCTCTATGCATATTTAAAGTAAAGAAAATTCTATATTACCTTCAAAAATGTGGAAGACTAAATCTTATGCATTAATCTAGGAACTCAGTCGTCGGAGTCTTAATTACCCTTATGAAGACGAAAACAATTGACTCAGTAAAATTTATGAAATGTCCATAAGGGTGAATGTGACTTTTTGTAGGTTGAATGTCCATTAGGGCAATGGATTAAATATGAAAAGATCACAATTAAAATTTCCGTGGAATATTTTCCCAGTTTAACGAGTTGCTTTTACCCTGCGGTGATTCTTTTTATAGACTAATCGACATTCTTTTCTAATGAGCAGCTATCTCCTAGTTTGATAAATGTGTAATCATCTATTTTATGTTAAGTTGCACTCTTTTTTTCTTACCTTATCCTTAAAACACCTCGTTTAACTTGAGTTTCTGGAAATGTATTCTGCAAATGGGGCAATAAAAGTGCACAAGGGACGTGGTATCCAGACTACGATATGAATCTTCGTTAGGCTCCTTTCCTTAAAGTCTTCGTTTTGCAGCTTCCAAGTATTGGCACCACTACATAACCGGAAGCATTTCCGTCGTACCCTGTTCTCTCTGAAGACAAAGCAGAGAAAGGTAAAAATTTGCATATGCAGTCAAGCGCATCTGAGGCGGCATCTACATACTAAAGCCGTAACTGCCCAAAACCGAAAGTATTTACTGTTAACCTAATATAGTGAGATCAGGTGAAGAAAAAATTAGCAAAGGCGGAAAACTTTCAAAGCCAGATGAATAGGTATATTAAATTACTGAAATATATCTAAAAAGGAATCTGTATAAGACTAAACCAGTCAAAGCCGTAAGAATAAGTACGTATTGTATTACAAAACAAACGTTTACTTCCCAAATCCTCTCTGAAATGCACGGCGGTTCAGATATTTTCTTTCGTTTTAGTTTATTTATTGTATGATTTTAATTCTTTTGAAGATTAATTTGTTAAATTGAAATAAACTAAGCTTTTCCTTAATGTTTATTTGTTCTCGTTGGATCGTCCATTTTAATTGTTGGATCATTTAATGATGGAAAACATCTATGTTGCGGAAAATAATAGCTTTATCCGCCAACGACTGGTTTTGCGCTGCGAATCGAAATCACCCCTTATAAGACTCTCCGTTAATAAGTCTTCCAAAGCGAAAATCCTTTCATGGATTGCTGGAACATTTTCCAGGAAAAACAATCTTTTTATCACGAATGACGTGGAAGTGCAGCGAGCAGAGGATGGAGCACGGAAACTTTTTTTATGGAGTACCAATGCCGGAGTGTGAGAATCGGGAATAAAAAGTAAGGCGAGCTTCACTCTCTATATCCAACGTACCCGCCCTTTTTTTGGCCTCCTCCTCCGCGGAGACAAATAACGAGTCATTTAGTTAACGGGTAGCCCGCCAAGACACTATCATCGCCACCAGCGCGGGTGTTCCCGAGACAGGGAAATAACTCTTGAGTCGGTTTCTTTTCTTTGTCACCGTATCTTCTTCTTCAGGATCGCGCGCAGGAGCAGAAGAAACACACCCTTCCGTTCCAGGCCTTTTTATTCCTTATTCCGTGGCTGAAAGACGTCCATCCCTCTTATCCGCTCCCGTAACGCGGACTAGAGGAAGACCTAGCGGCGCCTATCAGAGGTATCTTTAAGGCAATAGACCTCCCGTAAGAAAAATAAGGAAAAGGAAAATACGAGTGGAGGGACGTCTTATTCGCCAATTCCGGCGACATAATGCCTAAAACTGGCACTCCCCCTTTCTCTCTCTCTCTCTCATTTCTTATTCTCATCACTCCAAAATCCTGTGGTGACGAAGTGAATAAAGTAAGCGATCCATCTGGGATTACGTCCACAGATTTTTGCTACCCCGCGTTTCAGAGCGCCTGTTCCTTTCTTCAAGTTTAATTATAGTTTTGAGCTCTAAATAGATTGCAATGTAATCCTTGGTCCACTTATACTTCTCCTGCTTGGCTCATATTAATGAGAATCATTATCAGAACATCTTTCGAAATAGATGTTTTTGAACGTAATAACCATGATTAATCTAAGTTTGATAAGATTAATAATAATAAAACGTCTTTATTGGAGCGAAATTGAGTGTAGATAATTCCTTTTTCCATCTAATTCCTCGTCATTTACGCGCATTAATACCTAAATGATCATTGCAATAAATTTTATAGAAATGTTGATAGTGATTGTAAGGAAAGTATAGCATAAAATGGAATTACAAGTTCAACATCGCCGTCAAGTAGCTGTTATGGCTATTATATTTTCCAGTTAGTATTCCTTATTGAACTCATCGATATACAAAACCTGAGTACGAATAGAAAAAGTGAAAACGTGATAACTGCGAGAAAATAATTAAACCTTAACAAATTTTGATCATCATAAAAATGCCTGCTACCTATATACAAATATGCGAAAATTCTACTATATCATTTTTCATAAATAACAGAAAATGCGGCTCTTTTATTTTATAGTGAAGCAGAGTTGCGTGTATTCTTATTCTTTGAAGTGCAATTGGTGGGGAAAACCTATTTGAACTCCATTTTGAAATAGTAAATGTATTTTTCAATATTGGTTATAAATTTCATTGCATTAAATCAAAACAAAAGAAAAGTGTTCCATTTTAAGGATATTATTTTTTTAATTTAGATTTTTCACTAATCATATTTTAGGGAAAATGTAAAATGTGCTGATATATTTGGCGCAAAAATTAAGAAAATATCCCACTGTTGCTTAAGGCATATATTAGAACTATTCTTTCTATTATTTTAAACGATTCATGAGGTAGTTTCTTTCAAATATCTTCATGCCCTCCATTCCCTTATTTCAGTCGCATCGGAGAGTTACATACCCTGATTTGTGTACCCATTGGCAATTACCATTTTTCCACTGGCATACATATCGGCGATCGGATATGAAGTTTTGATGATTGATAACCAATTAAAACTTTCAAAATTACATGAATCGTGTATCTTTCGAAAAAACTTGTAATGTGACTTGTGGAAATATACAATAATTACTTAGGTATGAGTTACCCTGTTTCCAGTTTATAGGCAAACTCAAAACTCAATACTGAGTTTTGAGTTCGACTCTAAACAAAAATAATGAAACTGAGTAAAAAATAAACGTGCAAAACGTGCAATATTTTTAGCAAAATATGGTACCTTAATATAATATTAGAAGTTCATTTAAAGGCGAGTATTTTATAAGCGTCCGAAGTTGACATCTTTCAAGAGCCAGGAGAAATAACGAAATTTATTAAATCCAATTATCTTCCAATCAGATGTATATGATTTTTCTTTATGTACTTGTAATATAAATAGTGCCCTATCTAAAAACAGCAGATCGAAAGCATTAATTTTGGTGAATTTAATATCACTCCTATTCCGCCAAGCTTATATTCTCCGCAGATGCAAATGAAACCAAAAATTGGACTTAAATTAAAAATATTGTTTTCATTCTGCCTCACTCGACGAATCAATGGCGGGTCCTGTCGTAAATTGTTACTTCCGAGATGAGCCCTTTGATTTCGGGACTTGGCACTCTGGATAAGGAAAGCCCAACTAAGTCCTCGTTGCCTGAACTCCGTCACTAGCACACGAATACAGACAAAATTACTAGGTGAAGGGTGTCTAGCATGTGATTATACTGTCTTTACGCCCCTTCGCCCTCATAACCCCAACAATTACCGAGTCATCTCCTCCCAAGTAGTTTCTCAACCATTGTTAGGAAGCTGCGAGTCATCGTCGTAAAGTTTGGCGCAGTCATTAGGTGATACTACTCGTAGGAGAAATATTACTGCGTCAGCAGTTAACAGGCGTATTCTGTATGCGCTTCTTTACTTCCTCAAATCTGAGATAAACAGCTACTGGCACGTATTTCCTGTAATTATTATAAGGATACAGTCATGAAAATGCAAGTAAACGGATGCATTACTATTAGTACGTAATTTTTAAATGCTCTTAAATGCAATTATTGATAATTTCCTAGTTATCTTGCTCATTCTCCCGGCATATACAGGTATTCGTGATTGATATCCGATAATTGCTCCGTTGAATAGAGGATAAGTTAAGTTTACTTTTATTTATTAATCTTTTATTTAAGCTATATTTTTTATTTAATTCTTGCTATGATAATGTTTATATTTTTTAAGCCAAATGAATTTGAAATTATACAACCAATCGTGTAGGAAAGATACACATATCTATGTTCCAGATTCGTACCAACATTGTATTAGAAAAGGCTGTCTAGATTATAGTAAAAATTATAATTTTCTGATTATTTTGTAAAAAGGATTTATGATTAATGAATAAGTTACATCCATACTTCTGTGACAAATAACTTTATGATTAGCTTCACAATAAATTTTTTGGTCAAACTTAACTTCTTAATCGGAATACTGATAACTTTTTCGGTCATATTAAAGAACGATTATGTAAATAAATCATTAAAAAATGAGATGTTATCATTATGTTTTATAATACAAAATTCAATTGAATTCTATTCAAATGCAATTAATCATGATCAAATGCAATTGATTTAATAATCTTCTATTTTCGTCTTCCCAAGAAATTTGCTCGAGTTTTAACCAAAATATAAAAACCATTTGTAAAAATCAAAAATCGATTATAAAGAAAAACAATAGCCTCTCATGTTGCATTAAAGTTCTGCAAGTCAGAGTAAATGCATATAAGGGGTTGTCAGGCACATATTCCCCATTCACCTCTATAATCTTTAACCACCATTTTTCTAAATAGCATTAGTGTAAACATTTTCCGTAAATATACTCTTAATATTATCACTAATTATTAGCAAAGTGAAAAAAGTCAATTCTAAATATTTTTACCATGATAATTGATCACTTAAACATGTTTATTCATTGTTTTTCTTACAATAAAGATACCTTCAAATCCAGAGAAACTTAGAGAGAGAATTTCTAATCAATTGACAATGTGGAACTAATTACCTGGAAGTAATAGCTATAGACGTTTTTTACTATGAACAAAAAATTTTCAATCCCAATATAAAATTTTATTAAACAGTCTGGTATTTTTCTAAGAATTCAGATTTCAGTGGGAATTTAGATTTTCTTGAAAAGATTTTATCCAAATCTTGGCAAACCATGCTTCTAAATTTCGAAATATAATTTATATTACTAGTTTCCTCTGTCTCTTAAACCTTGTATAGAATAGGCGATGTGCTTTCCTCGCCAATAATATAACACCACATTCTCTTAATTTCTCTTTTCATTTACTTTAAGGATTCCAAAGCACAATGGTTAGAAAAGGAGAATATGGCTTTAGGTTTTTGGAGGAAAGAGGCTGAGATATTTACAGAAACTTGTAAAACGCAAAATATGGAAACATCTCGTGAAAACTGTACCTCCGTGGCTGTTTCGGGCCTCGAGTTATGAGTGTATTTATATCGTGGCGTGGATAGATCAATAATTTCAAAAGATATTGACAGATTCAAATGCATAGATCACTATATGCAGTTATTACGAACATATTTATCAATAATTATGATGAAAAAATACTCATTATTACACTATCATGCAGCATGAATGCCCTTCCTCCAATTTTTGCGACCTATTCTGAAAATTCTGTGAAATCATCAGTTTTACCACGCATTATTCATAACAGTTGCATTGATACAACCTTTGAGGATTTAGCGTTATGCGTACCAGTCAGCTACTGAATACAATGCCGTGGATTAATTAATGTTCGCAATACCTTCCGTCATGAAATGTATCGTAGTTACATCTGTTTAGCACTGGGAATTTCAGTGGTTATAAATTTGGAAAGTACGTCTGGGAATCGCATTTAGGAGGCTCTTGGAACAAATAGATTATTTTGACGATTAAATTACTAACGCACTTAACTGTTAAATTTTCTAATCGGTCTGGATAAGTAAGGATTAGATAAATTTGGCATTGATTTATTGCTCTCCAGACACTGAAAAAGGGATTGAAAATCACTGGGTAGGTTTCTATTTGCGATAAGCGAGCGAGGGAGCCATCAAGGTTTTACTGAGCAGCATTTTCCAGTGCTTCCACTGAAGCACATCAACCCTAAAGCTTTTGATCATTGCCCTTCCGCCGGTTAAATGTTGACTACTTTCAATGATAATTTCAGCACGTTGAATCCATGGACAAATTTAGAAACTTAAACGGGGGTACAACAGTTAATTTGAACGATCAAGTTGAATTTTTCGTGTAATTTCATTAAGAAGCGAGAATTTTTGCGAATTTTCACATTCTCCTCGCTAACTAGGCAGCGAAGTCAAATACTTTTCAAATGGTTTGCCGTTGAGTAAAAGACAGTAACTAATTGTACTTTAAATCTGCTTTTACAATCGTTTTCATAGCATGAAGTATTTATAAGGTGGTAGGTGAGAATTCAAAAAGTATTGAAAGAATAAGGTTATCTAATAAAATGAATAACTGCATAAACAGGATAAACGTACTGTAAATTATGGTGTAACAATTATCTGAACATATTGCGTCGCTGACTATTTCACGAAAATCCTTTTCAGGGATAGTGTTTCAGTCTTTAAGAGGAAGCGATCTTCCTCAACACCCTTAAGTATCTTATCGCTAACTCTAAACTCCTGAAAGTTGTGAGTGTTTATCAGACGCGAGGTCTCATTTACGATTCCAAGTAGACTACACCTACATCCTACCCTACAAGTCTCCGGGAAGGTGTGTGGCAGGGAGTGTATCCATACCAAGAATGAACAGCACACGAAAAGTCGCGAAACATACATAAGCTTTACGACAAAAAATAATTTAACATCTAATGAACTAGTAAACACGTATCAGGAGCAAAAAAAATGTACATTATATCACCACTACTTCTAATCATTTCATTCAACAAGAGTCATGTGTTTCTTGTTATATATAGCCTCAAGAACTTTTAATATATGTACGCATACATGTGTATGCATCGTTGTTCACACGCACATAAATTCAAACATGCGTATTAATACACTAAAATAACTATGCATATACATACATACACACAGATACATACCTACATACGAGTATATTTATATACTTAATTATCATACTATTTTATCCCTAATTGATTGCAGCAGCAACTGTTACTGCCTCTAATTGTTTCCGGAAATACGACATCTTATACTATTCCGTTCTACAGTCCATTTCTCTAAATTAAATGAATGGTCATGCTTGACACAGTAATTTTGGATTTTTAAATATGAGGAACGTCTTCGAAAAACTAATCGGTCATACCCTGAGCGACACAATCTAAAAATTAATCTTTGTTTTTTTCGATGGTATCCCACCCCAAATCTTTCAACAATTTTCTCACACTGCTTTCTGCGTCATACACTCCTTTGACAAGTCTCGCTGTCCTATGCTGCACTTGGTCTAACTCTTTTATTAAACCTGCTTCAGGAAAATCCTAGATCCTGGCTTCATACCCTAGCTGTGGTCTAACAAGTGAGAAGTAACATCGCTCTCTTACTTTCTCATCGCATTTCCCCAATACCCTCTTGACTCATCCTAATTTTCGCTAAGCTTCTCAACGTATCTGTCTAATATGCTTACCCCATTAGAGATCATGGGTAGGAGTGACGTCTAGATGCTATGTAGATTTTACATTCGTTAGCTCATTCTGATTAATGCTGTATGAAGTTTGGGAAGGGGCGATTTCGTTTCCAGTAGTTCATAAAGGAACATTATTGAAAGACTTAGTTCTAAAAGCATACCTCGCACCATTCTTGAATAGCTTTAAGGCCATGAGCCAACAAATCCCTATCAAACAGGCTGCCAATATCTTAATGCATACTGGGTCGTCAAGAAACAGGCGTATCCTAGTTTTGATTTTGCTGGCTAAGTCATTGATATATATTACGTTATGAGTAAAAAAGGGCCTATGACGATTCCCTGTAGGACACCTTAATATAATTGAACTGTATTACTATACCAAGCCAGTATATTAATATACTGTATGCCATCAATAACAAACCGTTGTGCTCGACAATTTAAGAATTCTCTGATCCAGCATGTAACCTTCTGGTATATCCCCAGGCTTTGTAATTTTGAAATTACGAGGGTGGGCTGAAAAGTAATACACGCATGCTTGTAGAACGCAAACAAAAATAAATAGCAATATCGGGCGAAAAGTACATTCAAGTACAATTTTTAAATTTCAAAATCATACATTTATTTTCAATATTTTCACCGTTAAGGCTAACACATATCTCCGAACGTGTAACATGTTTTTTTTTTCATTGCGTCACTGATAAACTCTTCTGACTTTTCTCGAATCAAGGACTTGACAGCTGCCTTCACCTCATAGTCCGATATTTAATGATTACCCTTGAGGTGTCTCTTGAGTTGAGGAAAAAAAGCAGGCGAATAAGGAGGGTATGGAATCGGTTCAAATTTCAGGTTTCCCAGAGCCTCTCCAGAGGTGTGTGGACGAGCGTTGCCATGTTGAAAGATTATTAGCACCAGGCTGCCTTTAATACGACAAATTCGACCAATGTGGTTTGTAATACGCTTTTGAGAGATTCACGGGGCATTTTGAATCAAATCTTCGTCAAGTTTGCGATGTTTATTGTCCGCTCCGTGTTTCATCAATAATTATGGCTTTTCCAGGCTCGCAACCACGAAATTTTGCTACTCATCGATGCACAGTAGATCCATCAACAGCATCGTCACCATAAATAGCCTTTAAAAAATGATGAATCTCAGTAGGAGTAAATGTTTTAGCAGTTAAAAATTCGATAATAGCACGCTATTTAACTCGCGTTGGCATAGCACTAGAAGACGTCTCCATACTTCCACTTCTCGGAATACACTGGATGAATGAAACTACCTCAAATCTGCTCATGCGTGTTGAGGAGAAATGTTGCTTCCACATGCCACTAGGATTACTTCTGAAGGTCATTTTGTTTGAGGTGTAAAATCATGTGTACATTATTTTTCAACCTACTCTCGTATTATCTCATGGTACACCACGTCCAAAACCTTTTTTAAATTCAAAAATATAGCATCAACCTGAGCGTTATTTTGTTAATTATTATTCTTTCATATTATTTGTAGACTTGTAATTATTGAGTGTTTTGAATCAATTAACTAATTTATTCGTCAGGACAGCGTAGTAATTAGTGTGAGGGAAGAAAATACTTAATATGCTAGCTGAGGCACATTTCCTTATTTTATTTCTTTATACAGATTGGTTCGTTCACTCAAAACTATGCGCATTCAAAATTGCTATAGATGTCACATTGTCTAGAGAAGCCTTAAATTTGTGAAATTTCATCTTTATGTAGGCATAAATAATATGTATTTGTCAAATCTCCTATACGAGGCAATGCGTTACAAAATAGAGCACACAGGATGATTACGTTGAAACGTCGAAACATGTTTTTGAGTTCAAAGAAAAATTGTGAAATATTCTCGGTAATTTTATGTCTGTGTGCATAGCTATGAACATATTGAGCATTTCTGGAAATGTGCTAAGTACAGATTTATTGACGAGTATGAATTAACTCTTTGAGTTGACATAAAGAAAGAAGAAATGTCACCAATGGAAGCTTGATGACTTCAATTGCGGCACAATAAGTAAACCAATTGAGAAAAACTACCAAAAATATGAAATTCTAATTTAGCCGATTATCAGTGAATAGTAACCCCGTTTCCTCTTGCAGTTCGCCGAAACCTTTACTTGACTAGTAAACTTAATTTCTTTATGAGTCCCTCTAATGCAACGGACATGAACTGCATCGTGCTCTCCATTCTGGTCTTTTCCTGAAATTGACTTCCATTTAAAAGCAGCAGCACTCCATTTTTACTTTCCATTCATTTGATGAAATCGTATTAAAGTGAGAAACAAAAATGCCCAAATAATGATAAAAACACATTAATTTGAGTTAGGATAGCCTATATTTATGTCCGAAACTGAAATTCGCCTAAAAATCAAAGGTAATTAACACAAAATATCCATTACGTTCTCACGGTAGATTTAGATGTAAAAGCAAAGCTAATGTGAGTGCTTCGACCGCCAATTTTCGTGCCCAGGCATACATCTGCAATAGAATAGTGTCCAAACTACGCGAATTTAAGTTCGGGTCATAAATTCAAATAAACATCCACGTGCTGGTGGTAAAATATAGCACACCTAATGGCACTAAAAACTGCACATTATTTCCTGAAATGTTTATATCCCATGGTTTCACTTACTAATCGATACCGTGCATCAGTGTCATAGCTTGTCACGTAAGCCCCAAAAGGTTTGAATATTTTTTCTCCTCTTCACCGAAATATTAATAGTATAACAACTATCGGTAACATTTAAATTAGAAAATTAAATGTAGAAAGTCAAATTATAAACGGGTTCCAAACTAAGTTCCTTTTTACTTATTTACTTTTTAAGAACTTGGATAGTCATTATGAAAGAGAGTAAAAATACGCGTATTCGAGATGTTGACGAGGAGCATGGTCAAAAAAGGTTAGAAAACAAATCATTCCATATCCTGTTTTTACTGAGTTACTCGCGCACTTTGCAATAATAGACGCGATTCAGTATGCGTAGTTAGCATCAAGTTTTAAATAACAGGATATTAACGGATATAAATATGTACATATAAGCATATTCCAAATCGTAAAGCCATGAACGCTTATCATATTCTTCTGGGAAATTCAGTTGATTTGTTAAGGGCAAAATTGACTTAACTGACTTAGATGATTTCCAGGCACATGGTATTTAATATACCTGGAATGGAATATACCATTTAATGGTATACAGTATAGTGGGTCGCGGTAGTCCAAGGGTAGAGCGTCGGATTGACTGACCGGAGGGGCCCGGGTTCGATTCCCGGGCAAGGCGCTCTGGGCACCTACAACTCCACCCAAGCTATGTGATTTTTCGGGTACTAGATCTTCCTGGGAAACCATAACCGGCAAAGGGAAAGGAACTTACCCCCCCTACTCTGATGTGTGAATTTCACACGCCGTCGGGCATAGTACTGGGTGAACTCTACTATCACCAACCAAACCGAACTTTGGGTTGATTACTGTGTTTTTGTATGGTAATTATTTTTAAGGCTCCATTTCTGTAAAAATCTTAGTGTGTACTTCCCGGGGAAAATAAATATTATTAATATTCTGTCTGCTATTTACCCGACGCCCGTTTTACGCACTGGCATTGGAATCTTATCCTTTGCTTTAAGTCCAGAGCCACTGCGCCGGTAAAAGCAATAATCGGTTAGAGAAAAGGGGGAATTGGGCTGAACGGAAGGGGGGTAATGGCCCGGCCGCGTTGGATGGGGGACGTTCGACCATTGCGTCTGCGGGAGTGTGTGTGTATGGGGGGAGGCCTTGTGTCCCACGGGGAGCTTGGCTCGCCTGTTGAGGAACGGCGACATCCGGTGGTCAGAACTCGATCCCAAAGTCCCCTCACGTCCGGCCATTCTGGATTCACGGCGAGTCGCTTATGACCTGCGGCTAACGTATCCCCACCCCCCTTCGCCCTTCATCCATCCCCCGCATCCCTCGCTCCGTTGACTCCTCGACACCTTCTCTTCCTCCATCCACCAATCTTCCCCCTCCTCCTCCCGTGGTCCTCGCCCCATCCCATTACCAGGAAGAAAATAAAAAAGGACGAAAATCTTCACCCGTTTCTCTCTCTCATCACCACATGGTCGTTTTATTTTTTTCCGTCCGTCCCACCTAGGTCGCGGGAGACTCCTCGTTTCCCAAACCGCGGGGGATGGACGCACGACGTCGTTGGCCCACCGCTTGTCGCGGTGGCGACGCAACCGTCTAACCCTCTCTCCTTTCGGACTTCTTCCTCCTCGCTCCTCCCCTCCCTCCAACCAGTGATATGGGATGGAGTGTGTGGGATACCAGAGGGAAAGATGGGGAACGAAGGACGTCGGCTCCTCCTCTCCCACCCACCCCCCCTGGAAAGTTTCCAAGGACCGCAAAATGAAAGAGACAATTTGCTGAGCCTGTCTCGTGCCCGAGGATTTAAGGCTTCGCCGAGTAGTGGTTAATCGCCCCCGGCTAAAAGGGTACGGGGGCGTTTAAAATTCAGGAGGACGCGAGAGGATGGTGTTTCGGGAGGCTGCTAACTTTCGCGGGCGGTCCCGCGAGATTTGACCAAGGACTTCCGTCGTGACACGTGTGTCAGGATGAAATGTTTTTGGTGGGATAATTTGAAGATTTCACCAACGCCGTGGGGAAAACCCGTAAAAACTCAGAAACAGGAACACCCATACTTTTTTAAATTTTTACGGAGCGACAATTTGTTGATACATTATTCATTTCTAGTTGGTTTCAAAGGACTAAATACTCATATATGATATTATACTCTGTCTCTCAAGATTATTATTCTCAACGTTTTTTGTGCTCTTACGCCATTCATTGGTTAATTTTTTTGTCTTTGATTGTAATTCTCTACCGTGATGAGTATGTCATCATGTTTTTATATTGACAAAAGAATGGTTTGGCTATATAACTAAATTTTCAAACTCATTATAGAACTAAATACTAAGTGGTCACAGAATGGTTATCAATTCATGAAAATTCAGTTTTAGACATGCTGGAGTAAGCACTCAGATCGATAACAAATTTTAAGGTTACATTTAAAGGGGCACAGTAAATGTTGATCTTGCACTTCTAGTAAAAGCATTAATGAAGACTAAAATTTTGATCCTGGGAAGGTATCCTGAATGTCTAATATTTAAATTCAACAAACTTGGTGAAATTTTTTTCAATTACGTTTGTAACGGTGCTCTCCCGGGACTTGGAAACAATCTTTGCGAAGGCGCGTGAAAAATGGAAGCATTACTAGTTGGAACCCAGCAATAAATTGACGGGATTGCGGTGGCCAGCAGCAATGGACTCTTCGTGAGAGGCGAGCGTGACCTAAGTGTAATTTTAGGACGGTAGTAGCCGACGGAAGGGCCGAGAGAGGGACGACAGAGGACCGACAAAGCCCAGGGATTGCGGAAGGGACACAACGGAGTTAATGCGAGAGTGAGGACGGAAGACTTGAAAGAAAGAATTTCCAGGCGCCAGTCCCCGCTTTCCCGAAGCTGAGCGAAGGAGAAAGAGCTTCAGTAGGCATTCGTCCTTCTGTCTCCAGTGTCTGATTGAACGCGGTTTGGAAACCATGATTAATCGATTGACTCATTCGTCCTCATTATTGTGGGCAGGTGATAACAAAATTAGTTCTGTGGTTTGTAGGTATGCCACATTTCATTTTATTGGTTAAAAATTTCTAATTACCGTAGATTTACCAAAGGAATTTGTTATCTCCGGCGTAATTTTATGAAATTTGCTCAACACATTGAAATGAAATCAATAACTTTGTAATGCCACACACACTGTGTTGCATTACGAAGTTACTTATTTCATTTTAATCAACCTAAGTATGCGTCGCGGGTGTGAAAAAGGATCATCGCAAATTCTGTGCTCTCATGTCACGGTCAACAAGAGATGTGAAATAGCTACTTGGGTAAAAAATTATTAAGATAAATGGGACCAATTAATTTGAAAAAATAATAATTACCTTTTTAAGAAAAAACTCAAATGCAGAGGTATCGTAAAATGTTGGTTGACATATGAATAATCAGTATTTTTCAGAACAAAAACCATATTAATTTCCCGCATGGCAATGCCATATTAAACGGTTTCATTAAATATGCATTGAATCAGTCTCAGATATTTCTTCTTTCTGAATATTTATCATTTCCTATTTTATTCCATCAAGGAGTTTTAAAAGAAGTAAGACTTTTCTGGGCATAAACGTTTTTATAACAGTTTTTTGTTTTCGTCTTTTAAATTGACATTAATCTTGGAAAAACGCACAGGGTGTGTTGCAAAGGGAATGCAATTATTTTTTTTATTTATTTAGAATATAGTGACGATTACAATGCTGGAGAAACCAAGAACAGGTAAATGCAAGGAGCACAAATCATTGAGCCTGATGTTTTACGCATTAAATATACCCACTTAAATGGTTAGCCTAAAAATACAGGCTGCCTTCCAAAAGTAATGTGATTATATTTGTAAAGTAATTTTTGAACAGATTTTCCGCAAACAATTAAAATTCTTCAAAGGACTGTACAAAGTACTGGCCTCTACAGGTTTTTCTAGCAACTCTGCCATGACCGGTACGCGCCCTGGAACGATCCTTCGGGGACCTCTCGCAAGGTTTTCGTCACCTCTAATTGGATCTCTTCTATGGACGAGAAACGGGTTCCTTTCAGGTCTACCTTAATCCAAGAGAATGAAAAGAAGTCTTCTGGGATGACGTCAGGACTATAGGGGGGGTGAGACAGCGCTGGTACCTGGTGTTTGGCCGGAAACTCGCGGACTCGTAGCGCGTTGTGGCAAGGCGCGTTGTCGTGATGGCGTTGCCATGTAGCGGAGATGTCTTTCCTCCCTCCGATGGCCGTTTTTCGGAGTCTTCCCAGCACATCCACGTAGTAGGCGGCATTAACTGTCTATCCTTGAGGAACAAACTCCTTATGGACCACTCCTATACTGTCGAAAAAGACAATGGATATTGTTTTCACTTTTGATTTGCTCATTCTTTCCTTTTTGGGATTGAGGGACAGGTCGGTGTGCCGCTCAGAGCTTTGGCTTTTTGTTTCTGGGTCGTATTCAAAAATCCAGGTTTTATCACTAGTGATGACGTCCAAATAATCAGGTTCATTTTCTATATGTTGCAAAAGTTCACTTAAAATTTCCGCTAGGTTGGTCTTCCGTGACACGGTTGGCGCGCATGGGTTTACAATAACTGACCCCCTGCTACTGCCACTGCTTGGAGAGCACTGAGATTAGTGTTGCAGCAAAGCTTAGCATTCTCCCCACCTACTCCAAGTGGTTTTATTCCACTCTAATCAATAGAAGCGGCGCAGGAAACTTAATCGCATTACTTTTGGAACATAGCCTGTATGGTTATAAAAATGATGCATCATCATTAATTTCGTTATTATTATTTTATTAACACTAATCTAACGGTTTAAGTAAATTTTTGATTGAATCTGGAACAACATACTAAAACTGAATCCTGAGTTGACACAAAATTTGCCAAAATACCCCACATAGCAATAATGCATTCTCGAAATATTTTATGCAGCCCTCATTTTCGTTCAAAATCCTAATCTTTCCCTTCTTTTATCTCACTTTCGAAGCGGCGTACGCGCTTCCATTATTGTCTTTAGCATTTCAATAGCTCTAAGTATCTCCTGCGTACAAATATCTACCTTCTAATTTCTGCCTAAACCGGCCTACCATGCGTAGATTTTTATCTTGATTTTCCTCCCATTGTACTCATTTTTTTCCACTCTGCACTTACATATGAAAGATGTCCCATATATGCTTATCCCTTTGCTCAACGATCAAGTTTCTGTACCTTATAAAACTACGCTTAATATTAAATTTTTCACCGATCTTTTCGTAGTATATTTATATGAGGTGCTTGTCGCTAACTACTACCTCTTTGTAAAAGCTTTTTTACCTAAAGGCTTGCTCATTTTAATATCCTCGCCACTCTATCAATCCTCGCTCATCCGTGATACCAAATTAGTAAACTGTTTTAGCTCTTCTTTTTTTATATACTCCAGCTTTAATATTACTAATAAATTCTTAGCCTTCCTACCGTGTCCCCATTGGATAGAGACGTGGTAGTCAATGGTTAGAACGTTGGACTTCTGGACTTGGACAACAGTGAGTTTCGATTCCCGTGCATGCCTCTCTGGGCACCCTAAGCTCCACAAAAGTTGCGTGATTTTTCGGATATGAGATCATCCTGGGAAATCGTAGCTGGTACAGGGAAGGGCACTGCACAGGGAATAGTATTGTGTGAGCTCTACCATCGCCTAACAAACCGGCCTTCGGGTTGATAACTGTGTTTATGGTTTGGGTCTTCCTATTAATTGAGAATCTATTCATATAATGTCACTTAAATCTAGCGAAATATAAACTAATATCATGCCATAGGCAAATAAAATATTGTTTCAAAATATTCAGAAGATAAAATTCGGAATAAGATATAAAAAAGTAGTTTTCAAATTTGCTATTGAAAAGGAGATGGGTAATATTCTCACCTAATTTGCTAAAAGTATTAACATTAAAATTGGGCAAGCAAATGAACCTTATTATCAAACTCTTAAATAATGTAGGTTACTCCGTTCTTAAATCTTTATATTTGTAGGTTGGGCATCGCATTTCAATCAGTTAATGCTAGAGAACGGTGATCTCAGAGGAAATATTTCGTAGAAAAACTATATGAATACTGTTTCACATATCCTGGAAAAGGAATTCGATGAAAAACATCGACAGCAATGGGTATTCTTTAATTTGATGAGCATCCAGCAGATTTTGGTAACATTCTGTCATTTGAACAAATTTCGTGGAGGTATGAACTGATTTTTTGGGTGTTTCCAGGTGCATTTTGCAAATTTCATTACGTAATCCATATTACTGTGTTCGTCCGCTTCAACCTCCCCACTCCTTCTGTCCCTAATCCCCCAGGGGAAAAAAACCCTTTTTCCTGTCCAGGGAAAATTTAATCCACGTCCACAAACACACGCACACAAATACACGTCCACCTTCAAGCACACGAATCCGTAGTCACACTGTGCCATCTACTCTCTACCTAAAGTTCACATTTTTTCGAATTTTATTTTTTTATCGAATTTTATTTTATTTTTAAGTTTTTCGTACTCAGTTTCCGGGTAGGTGGAAAGGAAAGGGGATTTCAGGTGGAGTAATGTGCCATTCCTTCCTGCATCACCCTCAAAGAAGGTCGAAGTGGGGGACGGAGTGAGATGAAAAGAAGTGAGATCCAATTCCAGCAAAAGAGTCCGTGAGAAATTCAACCGAGCGGTGGCGGCGAGGGGGTTGATGGAGGTGGGGCTAAGATTGAAGTGGAGGTGGGGTTAATTTTATCCGGGCCCGTTTTAAGAAGCTGTCCCTCGTCATCTAGGAGGCGCAGTGTAGCTGTACGTCCACGCACTTTTAATATAACACGACCATGGTTTCGATGCTGCGCATCATCTTCAGGTGATATTAAACCTATTTTATTAATAAACCTATATTAAAAGTGTGTGGAAGTGCAAAGTTGTTTTTTTCTCTTTCTTTCACCCTCACCACGAAAGAATTCCACAAAGTTAAGCCTGAAACTGTTAGCTTTAGCTGTACATTGTTGCTTGATTCCCTAGGAGGCTGAGTCGATATTATAGGCGAACGCCAAGGATTTTTTAGGGTATCGGGATATTATTCGCGGGCACTCGTTAAGAAATATTTTTTCTCGACTTGCACATTCACCCCATTGCAAAGGATTGATGTATTTTATTTTCCAGAAAAGGTTTTTGCGTTAAATGTACAGACCTCCTTACCAACAAGTGCTATGAAAATCAGAAATTGTATACATCAAAGATTCCGTATTAAATCAAGTCTTCCGAATACCATGAAGTTCCTTAGTGTATTCGTCTATTAAAACATTATGCATTAATTTCCTGAAAAATTAGTATAAATATATTTGTTGTTTATCTTTGGTCATCATTTCCTCTTTTTGTTAAATTAGTCGTCAGCATTTGAAGTTTCAGATGTGTTAAATGGATATTGTAAGTCAACTGAAATACTTAATAAAATAGATTATGTCCGACTTAAACTTTTGAAATGTATTCATGTTTAAATGACAACAATAACATTTTTGTATTCCGCGTAAGTTTTTTCATTCAAACAATATCACTAAGGATATATTGTTTAAGTAAAAGTCTTTTAAATTTTTGAAAATATAATTTTAATTTTTAATTTTACTCGTATTTTTTAAAGTTTTGAAGATGCAGAGATTTTTTCTCAAGGGAAATTATAGTCGTTTCATAAAAAAACTCGGATTAATGTTTAAGGAGTCTTCTGAGTTATTATGGTATTGGAAAATAATTTGATATTATTAAAATATAATATCAGTGAATAAGTGTGTTATGAAATGACATTGAACGACTATTTGTGTTTAAGATGTAACACCGTATTAATTATAATAATTTGCCAAATTCAAATTTCAAATGCAACTTTTCCATTTCCTATTCTTCTTCCCTCCATCATCCTTAATGCATAAAGGCGTTAAAAGTTCAAACTGTTGTTAGATCAACCTTAATTAGTAATAAATTGAAAAATGTGGAATTACACATCACAGAGATCTCATTATCGAATAACTGGAGGATTAACCGATCCTTTCACCTGTTTATGCATTAATATCAATTGTCATTTGACTAAAAAAATACTTATTGACATTGCAAATCACCATTTTGTGAATTGCTATACACGTTTCCATTCGGCATTGATATTACTGTTTGTTGAAATTTGTGCTTTTTACTTCACTTTATTAATTTACTCAATGCATCAGTAAATAAATTGCAATAGGTTTTTCCTTTGACCCACTAAATTTAAACATTTGTTTAAGTGGAAGAATGATTATTTTTACAAATATCACTATACAGGCGTGATAAATTTTATTGGATAGTAAAAATGGTGGAAATTATATTATTTTCAGATAATACACCGGTTAAGGTAGGTTTTCATAGGACATAACAACCAAAATAATTATCTTGTAACTCCAAACAGAATACAACCCAACATTCTACTCAACAACAAACCACTTCTCATCTCTACCTTCTTACTTTCTTCTTTCATTTCGTCCAACATCCGTATTCTATTCCTGCACGTTCCATGTTTGCCTAACATTCTCCATTTAATTAATAATAAATTAAACTTTTTCAAGGTTTCGCCAAAAGCTTAATTTGATCATTTTATGTACATATTTTGTGCGTCAAAGGATGGGCCTATTCCTATTCTAACCAATTTTCATGCAATAGGTTTAATTTGTAAAATATATCAATACTTATTGGACAGATGAAATCCAAATTTTAAAAATGAATAGCTTCGGTGAGAGTTTAAACGATGAAAATGTATTTGAATTATTCAATTAAAAATGTTTCATCTCTTAATGTAACAAATTATCTATTTCCATAAGGTAGACCTAAGTGGTATTTTTAAAATCAGTGGAAAATTAGGTTTCACGCAAATTATTTTATAACTACTTAAGATGATGCGTATCAATTGTTTAAAAAATGTTAATCAGACATTTTGATATTCTATAAATTATTTCGTTTTCATAATCCGTATATTTCTAAAAGTAACATGTATGAATTCAAATATATTATTAAACAGGGTTTAAGTAATGCCATAATTATTATTCAACTGAACCAACTGTTTACTTTGAATTATCCCCTCTTTCAAAAGTGAATCCATAGCGCTCCAGGATAAAGCAATAATAATTACGTAGCTGAAACTTTTTTACAGTTACCATTAAAAATAATGTGAGGGAAACAGAATTCATCGATGAAAATTTATGATATTCTGAGGCAGACAAATCATCGATTTGCGCTTACGAGCTACGGTCTGTCAACATGGACTCGAAATCCAACGAAAATGTGAAGATATCATCGCAAATGAAATATGTCTTTTCGCATGACGTAAATAACTTATTCATGGTGCAAAAATTCATTTTTCAAGAGGGAAGGCCTTATAAGGCTGTCTCTCCTGAATGGAAGAGGTTTGCAGCTTCCTCTCTCAGAGACGTTCAAGAGCGTCACTGAATGAAAAAAAGGAAATACGAATCACTGGTGTAGGGAATGGTCGATCATACATGGAACCAGGGATAAATGGAGGTTTTATCCGTTCCGTTTTTCTCACATTTTGCCTCCTTTAAGGAAAGATCTTCAAAAACTTACCCATGGGGGCAAATGTTTTCGTAGTAGAATTCCGTCCCTTGATCCCCGATCTGTGCATCATTTGCATTAAATACTGAATGATCCTCGACACGAGCGCACAAATGTTTGTTGAACAGTTCCGCGAGGTCTCTATAGAGGTGTTAGGAATGTGTGCTAATGTGCCGAGATGTCGTTTTACTTCTCTTTCCTACAAGTGACATAGATGAGACCAAATACCTTTTCGAGACCTTTACCAGCAGAAAGGTCGAGTACTGCAGTTGAAGCAATTTTTCGGCACCATCACAATTTTCACATACAATTCCTTTTCCTATTCAATTCAGTCCACACTAGGGGAAATCGTTCATCACAGAGTGTTTCTAACCGCCCATCATCATGCACTTTGGGTTTTTCTAAATTTCTTCAAGTTTTCTTAGCGAATTGTTTTCCTAAAATCATCGATATAACTGGGAAAATGAGACTGTTACATTTTCTGCGAGTGAAGTAGTTATTATGAAAGTAAATTTTATATTTTTCAACGATTATAATTTCAGGATTTCTGAAGCACGTTTCCTAGAAAGATTATCGCCTACAGTATTTTTATAAATACTGAAATTTTGATAGAAAAAAATATTATATGGTTGATATAGACCATTATTTCGTGATGGTTTTTTCGAACTACTTATGCACGTTCTTCTAAAATTCTATTATCTTTGTAAAAAGTTAAATTATATTACAAGTTTTAACATGGTTATTATGTGGTGTTAAGATATATCCGAAGGGCACTAATATATTAGTATCATGCATTTCTTCAACACAGTACAAATACCCTCACCTACATGGGAAGGCCGATAAGTACGTGGCCTGACCTAGAGATGGCGGTGGCTGATTGAAAAATACCACTGTATTAGAAAGTTTGCAATCTATATAGCATATGTTTTAAATTTGTAAACGCCACGTTGTTTATTATTTGTTTGGAAGCCAACGATAGTGAACGTTTTCACTGAATTTGTGAAAATGGAGAAAATTGGCTATGTGAAACAATACTACAATTTGAAAGGCCTCAGCCCAACCAATATAAAAGCTGAACTGGATTCTACTCTGGGTGAGTCTGCTTCTTCGTTTACAGCACGAAAATATTTGATAGCAGAGTTTGAGCGAGGCCGTATGAGCTGTCTAGACGATCATCGCATTCGTCGACCAAATGAGGTGACGACTCTAGAAACGGTCAAGAAAATCCACAAAGTGATGCTGGATGATCATCGACTGAAAGTGCGTGAGCTAGCAGACATAGTTGGCATTTGAAAAAGTTCGGCACTTTGCATATTAACTGAACATTTGGACATGATAAAGCTGTGTGCAAGATGGGTGCTCACACTCGAGCAAAACCAGGATCGTGAAGATGTTTCAATTGAGTGTTTAGCAAAGTTTAACAACGAAAAAGCAGAATTTTGGCGCCGTTTCATAACCGTGGATGAAACATGGTCTAAATTCATAAATTATAGTTTTAATTGCTACCTCATGCACCCTATTCGCCAGATTTAGCCCCCTCGGATTATTTTCTGCTCGCAAACATGAAAAAAAGGCTCCGTGGCCGATGATTCTCCAACCGTGAAGAAGTGATGTCGACTGTTTATGGCTATTTTTAGGAGCAAGACAGTTCTTATTTTAAAAAGGGTATCGAACCTATTAAACATTGCTGGAAAAAGTGTATAGAGCTGAAAGGAGATTGTGTTGAAAAAAATACATATTTCTCCAAACATTTTGTGTTTTCTTTGTTGGGTCGGGTACTTCTGGGATTACCCTCGCATGCCATCAATACTTGTTGGGATAATTAATACCCTGTTGATATGCTTGCAGGCTCTTTCTCATTTAATGTATGTAATACTCATATACTACTTGGTATACATTTATTGTACATCGAATGATAATTTCGTAATTTCGAAAGGAATGTGGGTAACTCTCTACGACAACTGAATCAGAAAGCTTCATATGCGTATACTTTTAGCTAAAAATTCTCTTCATAACTTATTCAGGGGTGGTTAGAAAAACTATATTGCACTTATGAAAATATCTTAGGATACATTTTTTCTAACCAAGTCGAAACAAGTGCTTAAAAACAACACATTTTTATAAAATCCCAATTTTTTCCTGTCCCGTCTTGTTGTCTTCTCCTCCTACATTAAACCCTAATAATCATCTGTTGACCTAGGAAGAAAAAACCGGGTGCACCTGGTATTAGAAACGGGACAATATCTAACGGATACGAATCACGGATTTTTCATCAGAATGAGGATGAGTTACAATTTGGAATTATTCTAAATTTTAGTAACATGTAAAACAGTTTTCCGAATTTCAGTTCTCCGTGGGATTAAAACTTTGGCTAAAACATGGGAAGTTGGAAAGTTATTATTTTTTCACGCTTTTTACATTTCATCAAACAATGTTGTAATCAATGATTTCAAATAATAATTTTCAAATAAACTCTGTCACAAGGTGGTCAATCCTCCCGTATTAAAATAAGCCATGAGGTATTTAACATCATAAAAACTTAATTCCCTCGTATCTTCAGTCAGTATTACTATTATTTGCAAATTATTAGATAACAAGCAGGGGTAGTGGACGTAATCGGTCCACATTATTTAAATTCAAAACAATTGTCATCACGTAAAAAATAGAGGCAGCTGTTGTATCAATAATTTATAATACATGGAATAATATTAGAACTAGAACTTGGAATGAAATAATAATATGCGCTTGAACACTACCCTAAGGCATCGTGCATGGGGATTGGGTCACGTAGTTGCTCTGAGTTGGTGCCTCCTGATTGTTTCGTGTTCCTTGAAATGAAATTCAACCAACCACTGAACTTTCAGAAAGAAAAAACCGCCCGAAAATACAAAGTTTACACTAACTTTCGATTTCGCAATTTGCTTATCACTTATTCACTTTCAGTAATAAGGAATCAATAGTGATTGTTTATGTCCAAAGGTTAATCCAAAACCGCGATGTATTCTTTGTAATGCCCGAACATAATCACCTCTAATCTCTAATTTTAGACTGATACTCTTGTCTCTATGATGAGAAAATGGTTTCTAGTTGGATGTGATTTTTGGTCCTTAAACATGCGTCAAATCATCAATATTTACAAATGTATTCCCTTATATGGATGATAAGATTATCTTGTTAAAAAATGTATCACCCATAATGGATTTGGTGACCAAGTTATGGTTCCAAAGGTTAAATTTTTAAAAAAGAATCATGTACTCATTTTTTAATGGGAATGAAATAGGTTAAATCTGGAGCCTGAAATTGTGTTGCCTTATTAATTTGGTAACCAACCCGTGTCAAGTAACTGTAAGATAATTTATTTGAATTTCGTCCTCAAGCGTGAACATATTCAATTGATTTAATTGACATACGGATGCTTTTTGAATGATTATATCGTGATAAACGGGCAAATCACAATTATTCTACATCTACATGTAAAACGAAATAAGATAAAGCAAATTCTAAGAGAAACTAGCTCAAGGTGACTCTAAATTCAAAATAATCTCCATGACCTCTGCGAGAATACCTGATAAATTCTCGCAGTGGTATAAAAACAGGAGGCGGAGCCCGAAAGATTTGTTTCACGATCGACCGTCCCAATATTCCCACTCTTCCCAAGGTCCACAGTTACCTTACAGCTAACTTCCCCTCCCTCTGTTTACCTTGTACTTTTCCCTTTCTTCTTTCGACGGCATTGAGGATATGTATCCTGCGTCCCAGAAAGAACAAAACACTAAACTTTCCCTGCCACCCAAAAGGGCCCGTCCGACCCTTTTCCTCACGATCGGTCTCGAGCCTTTGTATCCGCCCGTTCGATAAATTCTCACATCCCCCCCCTTTCTTTACTCGGGCTTCCCCTCCGGCCATCCCCGAAGTCCTTGTCTTAGAGGCGACGTCGTCCTCCCGTGCGATGAGTCCGTTTCTTGTATTTCTTTGGCTTTTTTTTCTTCCTCACCCGGCTCTTTTATTTCCTTAACGCCATCGAATGCTCCACCCATATCCCTTTTGCCTCGGATACCTCTTCTCCCTTCCCGAAGTGCTGTCCCTCGGCCATCCTTTGCCAGCCATCCCTTCCCCGTCACGCTTCCACCTTCATGTTATTTTCCCACGGTCTCCCCCCCTCTTCTCTCCCTCCACCGTCTTCACATCTGATCCCCTACGAGCCTGCTTGTTGGACAACAAAAGTTCCACCTCTTGCCCAGGTTTAACTCAGTCCTCTTCCCCGTGGTAAACTCCCGTTTTCGATGGAGATTCACCACATCCCGTCGTTAATCGTGCAGGGTCTTATCGTTCCGCCGCAATGAGTGTGTATTAATGAAGTTCGGGAAATACGAGGGTCATCCGGAAAGTAGTACCCGTTCGTGAAATAAAGACACAAAAGTAAATATTAACAAACATAAAAAATTTTATTTGAAGGAGGATACTTTAAACTACTTCTCAACATAATCTCCAAGCAAATTAAGGCATTTGTCATAACGTGTGACAAGTTTCTGTATTCCTGCTGCATAGTCCTTCGCCGCCAGCTCATTGAGATACAGGGTCACTCCTTCTTTAAGTTCTTCATCGCTGTCAAATCTTTTTCCTGCCAAAAAGTCTTTAAGCTTTGTAAAGAGATGAAAATCTGAAGGGGCCAAGTCCGGGCTATACGGTGGATGGTCGAAAGTTTCCCATTTGAATTGCTGCAAAAGTTTTTGTGTTATCCCAGCTGCATGAGGCCTGGAATTGTCATGAACGAGAATGACACCAGTAGACAATAGACCTCGCCGCCGATTTTGTATTGCCCGCCGTAATTTCTTTAATGTTTCACAATACGCATTGGCATTAATAGTGTCTCCACGGGCCATAAAATCAATAAGCAATACACCTCGTCGATCCCAGAAAATGGTTGCCATGAGTTTCCTGGTGGACAGAACTGTCTTGAATTTTTTTGGTTTGTTTGGTGAATGAGCATGATGCCACTCCATTGACTGTCGTTTACTCTCAGGTGATGCATAACAAACCCATGTTTCGTCACCAGTAATTATGCGAGTCAAGAAAGAGTCTCCTTCATCAGAATAACGTCCCAAAAACGTCAGTGCTGCAGCCATACGCTTGGTTTTGTGCTCATCTGTAAGCTTGCGAGGGACCCATCTTGCACAAATTTTTGCATAATGCAGATGGTGTTTAACAATTTCATGAACAATTGTTCGAGAAACATTGGGAAAATGCTCACAGATGTCATCAATTGTGACGCGCCGATCGTTCCTCACGAATTCGTCAACTGAGCTCACCAGTTGGTCTGTAATGACAGACGGTCTCTCCGAACGCTCATCGTCGTGTGTGTTCCCCCTCCCCATGTTGAAGTTGCGACACCACCGCCGAACAGACGACTCGTCCATTACATTGTCTCCATACACCTCCTTTAATTGGCGATGAATATCACATGGGCGAACGTTTCTTGCATTGAGGAATTTAATCACTGCCCTCACTTCACAACTGGCGGCGTTCTCAATTTTTTTAAACATTGTAAACAATCACAGAAACAACACAGGCAATGCTAGCGTCACGCAACTTGGCTCAGAGAAGGCAGACAAGCCACTGAAGCTATCTGACCTCATCCAGCGGCTACTCGCGTCGTCAGCACTTCATGCGGCACGAACGGGTACTACTTTCCGGATGACCCTCGTAAGTTCTATTGATCAAGTTCCGAGAGTGGCAGTATTTCACTTTGAGTATCCTACAATTATTGTCTTAAGTCAAAAGCAAACTAATTTTAATCCTTTGTAATTTAAATGACAATCCGATCTAATAATGTTGGTCCTTTCTTTTAAACAATAAATATGAACTACTTTATTCACAACATATTTATAATACAGGGTTCCTCCGGAAAATATGTGTACTGACTCCTGGGCTGGGCGCGCCGCTCCAGACGCGCCCAGCACCGCTCTGACGGGCTGCGATTGGAGGGGGGTATGTTGGCAAGCGACGCTGAAAAACGCAGTCGGCTCTGAGCTGTGGTGTAGTGAGGAGCTCTGTTAACGCGAACCACCACGCTCGACCCCACGTCACGGAACGCGATGCCGAAGTTTTTGGAGCAGCGTTATTCCATCAAATTTGCGGTAAAGCTTGGTAAATCGTCTACCGAAACTGTCGGTATGATTAACCAGGCTTACGGGGAGTCAGCCATGTCCAGAAACATGATCTTTCGGTGGCACAAGATGTTCGTGGAGGGCAGAGAAGAGGTCGACGACGAGTCTTCGAGAGGTTCCCGATGATGCCTTCGCGGGAGCGTTCCAGGAATCGGAACGCCGCTGGAACAAGTGTATCGACTCACAAGGGTCCTATTTTGAGGAATATTAGCTTAAGATATGTAAAAGTGTAATAATTTTTTTTCCTGAGCTCAGTACACTTATTTTCCGGACGAACCTGTAGCTTACTATATCACGGATTTGTTAGCTTTTTAAAAAACTCTAGCTAAATATTTCCGTCCTAAATCTAAATATTTGCATATAGAAATGAGCCATTAGAGTAAATAAAGATAAAATAATTCCATGATGTACACGTAATCACGTATTGGGTCAAGCATCATGTAATTTATTCTAAATTACATCTTGTAAATTATTTATCGATGTATACAATAAAATTTTAGTAAAAACAGTAACAAATTAAATTAAATAATCTTATTTGAGCAATAAAATCGTCATGAAAGTAAGTACCCCTATTTGTAATATATAACACCTTTATTTTCATTAATTGAAATACGATAGATGTACTATATATAAGGACATACATTTTGCCATTAAAGATCATCTCAAGATGTAGTGCTCATCGAGATACAACATCAGCCTCTTTCCCTTTAAATTCCTCTCCTTTCGCTTAAATTGAAAATACTATACGTTACGAATGTCCACTGGGACCTGCCTCCGCTTTCTCCTTTCCCACCCTTCATCCTCTCACACTCCACCTCTCTTTCAATCTCTTCTTCAATCCATCCATATGGCAATTAGGTAAGGGTTAAATATACAAAAACTAAAAGAAAACAAGTGATTTTGATTCTACCTTATCGACAGAGAATATATTTACCAGGAACTCGCACAAAAAAATGTATTCTTTTCTCTTATTATATTCTACTTAAAAATGTTATCCTTTGCGTTTTTGGTATCAATACCTTAAACAGGCAGGCTAGGAAGAAAAATATTTCTATTTTAATAGTATAAAAAACATAGTTGACCATCCTAATCATCTTATTCAGTTTGTTTTGGCAAAGCAACTTCCAAAAACAATCGTAAATATTGGTGCAATATTAATTTGATGAACAATCATCATATATCATATTCTTTTGAAGGAAGAATTGCTCATCTGCATCAAATGTTAAGCGAAGGTAAACATAATCATTTTTTCGATGAAACAATGCATTATTAGTGGATAAAAATGTCCCATCGCTTCCCGAGCCAAAATCTAGATGTATATACTCGTGTATATAGAATATTCACAAGTCGTCTGGATTAGTACTGGATGAACTCTAACATCACCTACCAAACCGACCTTCGTATTGATTACTGTGTAAATGGTATGGTATATATGTATATATAAATACAGATGTAGATTTTTAAACCATAGAAACACAAAGAAATGACACTCACATATGTTGAATCCATGCTGATTTCCGGGAATTACCGTCGCGTAGTTTAGTTGGTAGACAACTGTTTCGCCCCCAGTCCTGGAGGCCTCTTCAGGTCGAAGTGATGTGCGTTGCAGTTCAGTTTTCAGTTTTACAGGTTTTTATTTCCGTAAGAACAGCGTACAAGAAATATATAAAATACATGGTGGAAACATAACAAAACAATACGGAAACCCCGTTTTAGGATAAACTCCTCTTCGGGGTGGAAAAATTAAATATGGAAAGGCTACAAAGATGGTAGCGTTTGCGGAAAAATGAGTGTTGCGTTTTGGCCGCTATATATAGGAGATGCTGGCTGGCTGGGAGCTCTCTGATTGTCTCTTGGCGAATGGGAATCATCCTTTTCCAAGTGGAGGTCAGGGTGTAGCCGTCCTCACGGTTGAAGTTCAATGGATCAGAGAGCTCCCGGCCAGCCAGCGTCTCCTATATGTAGCGGACAAAACGCAACGCACATCACTTCGACCTGAAGACGCCTCCAGGACTGGGGGCGAAACACTTGTCTACCAACTAAACTACGCGACGGTAATTCCCGGAAATCAGCATGGGTTCATCAGATAGACGGCGCGGTAGCCTAAGGATTAATTTACTCACATATGTTGTTTTGACATTTCGACGGCTCGGCCGTCGTCTTCCGAATGGCGTTCTCGGGGAAGAGCGGAGAGGACATTTGCGGGGGAGAGGGGAGGGAAGGAGAGGTAAGGGACCAATAGGAAATGAACATGGGGATGAGAGGGGATATGTAGACAGCCATATGATGCATTCGGTGGGCTTGGTTTATCCCGGGTGGTTTGAATGTCTGGGTCACCCGGATATGCGCCATCTCGCGGGTTCTCACCTCTATTATACATGCAGATTTGGAAAGGATTTCAATCACCGAAACGGAGAAGCAGTCTTCAAAATATTGACTGTGGGAAGCAGTGTGAGTAGGGATGGGATAGTTAAGAAAGGTGGGAATATCGGTGGTTATTCATGCGGAGGGAAAGTGTGATCGTGCACTCGGCCACGTACAGTAGAAGGCAGGGCAGAAGTTACAGGAGATGCGATATATAATATTTTTTGAGGTGCAGGTGGCGACCGGTTGGGAGTTGATACTAAGTGAGGGGGAGGGTCTTAGAAGATGGCAGCATTTGCAGCGGGGGCAGTTGCATGGTTGCGGATAGGGACGGGGGAGAGTTGGGGGGTGCTCGCAGTTGGTTTTGTTGACTTGCAGATGTCTCGCAAGTTCGACGGGCGTTTAAACGAAACAGAGGGACAATGTGGGAATAAAAGTGATGTAGACTGAGTGTTTTTAATAATTGGGAAGAGGTCGTCGATTAATTGTTTAATTTTGTGTGTTCCGGGGAAGAAAGTGGTGATAAGATCAGGTCCTAATCTTATCACCACTTTCTTCCCCAGAAAACACAAAATCAAAAGTTTAAACATCCTCTCCATCCCTCCATTAAATTCTATCGGGAAATAATAAGTGATAACCTGGGTAAATAGAGATAACCAACAAAGTTAGACATAGAAAAGGAACATGACGTAGAGGATGATAGCTTATGTCCAAGCATACTAGACAATGAGATAGAAAGGGCATTAAGGGAGATGATACTAAAATAAGGCCGTGGGGGTGGATAACATTCTCGCGGAACTATTGAAATGTTTAGGAAAATGTGGAAAGAAGAGGCTATATGGGCTGATCCGTAGTATTTATGAGGAAGGAATTTGGCCGGAAGACTTTGTGAGATCAGTTTAAGTTCCTATTCCGAAAAAGGTAAAGGCTACATCATGTGAGGACTACAGGACAAAAAGTTTGATATCCCACGCAGCTAAAGTTGCTCTCAGGATCATAAACAAAAGGATAGAGAGTAGGGCAAATGATTACTTAGGGGAAGATCAGTTTGGGTTTAGAAAGGGGAGAGGTACGCGTGATGCCATTGCAGTAATGAGATTATTAATCGAGAGGAATATAGAACACAACCAGGAGGTATTTGCCTGTTTCGTAGATTTCGAAAAAGCGTTTGATAGAGTGAATTGGGAAAAACTAATGGGTATATTGTGGAAAATAGGAATAGATTGGAGGGAAAGGAGGCTAATCCGCAACCTGTACATGTCTCAGACTGCTCAGGTGCGAGTGGGGAACGGGGAGTCCGGTTGGGCAGTGTTAGGAAGGGGTGTAAGACAGGGTTGCCCATTATCACCGTTGCTGTTAAACCTATATTCAGAGGAAATGATTAAAGAGGCATGGGAAGAACTGGAGGTAGGAATGAAAGTGGGCGGGGAATTCGTAAAATCAGTTAGGTTTGCTGATGACCAAGCTTTAGTTTGTCAGTCAGCCAAGGCATTGCAAGCATTGCTGAGTGAATTGGAAATTCAGTGCGACAGGTATGGGATAAAAATCAATATTAATGAAACAAAGGTTATGCAATTTTCTAGAATAAAAAGGCTAAGCTAAACATTAAAATAGAAGGGCAAAAACTGGAGCAGGTCGAACAGTTTACGTATCTCGGTAGTGTTTTGGACCAACACGGTCCAAGTAGTAGGGACGTGAGGAGAAGAATTGCGCTAGTCAAAAAAGCTTTCACAAGGAAGAGGGAGTTGATGACAGGGACTTTGAGTAACGATGTTAAATAAACGCTAGTCAAAATTTTTATGTAGTTATGTATGACGCAGATACATGGTCACTGAAGCAGTAATGGAGGCTTTTGAAATGTTGATGTGGAGAAGAATGGAGAAGATTAGATGGACCGAAAGGAAACAAACGAGAAAGTGGAGGCGAGGTCAGGGGATTGTTAGGAGAAATCATAAGGAGGCCGGGAAAATTGATGAAGGGTGTATTGATCGGCAGTGGAATGTTCAAGCCTGCAATAGATGGGAGAATATTAGGCAAACGAGGTAGGGACAGGAATAGAATACTAATTTTGGATGGTATGAAGGGAGGACGGAAGTACGCAGGGATAAAGAGGAACTTATTATAGAGTAGAATGTTTGGTTGTCTTTTGTTAGGAGTCATAAAATACTTATTCTTAGTTGTGTCTCTCCAAAACCTACCTTAACTGGTAGATTACTTAATATTAATAATATACGTTTATAAATGTATCGATGGGGTATATCGATGAATGTATCTTAATTCGACTAAAATGTCTAACATTTAGAATGTATTAAAAACCATTACTGAAGCGGCGATGGGAAATTTGTCTCCACTAAAATTTACATTGTTTAATTGATTAATAGTTTCGCTATAAAATCTGATTTAAAAACTTTCGTCTTTTAGAGAATTTTTGTTACTGCGTAGATTATTTATCCAATTTCAATGTCTTCCATTGCGGTATTCTAATGAAAAATGCTTTTAGAAATTTCTTTTCTTCCACCGAATACTTTGATTCGAGTTAAATTACCGCTGTCTTTGCTTGGGGCCTGAGTTATTCGCAATTACCAGAGCGCATGCACGCGGCCTTCTGAAAGGATCTTTTACTGTGGTCACTAACATTATATTTTCCGCAAATTCGTTTTATTTTGGCACTACTCCACACGCTCTCTTTTTCGGAGAAATCAAAGGCCATTTGTTTTCCCTGGCTTCCACTCATACTACTTTCTCATGTGCGTGGTTGACTGCGCTTGTTTTATTGTTACATGAATTTACTCGTTTAACGTATGTGATAGTGATCTCATTTATCTAATGTCTCGTCCGCTTTATCCCTATCCGCAGCGTGCCAGCAGGTCCGTTTGGGCGTTCAGGCTGTTTTTGGACCTTCGGACCCACTACTCGGCGCTCATATTCACTCAATTTGTGATGCGCTTGACATCCCGCACATCGAGGCCCGATTGGATCTGGACACGGATTATAAGGTAAGCTCATTAAATTCATCGCATTTCTCATTGAAGCAATTCATTACTTTCTCTTTTTTTACCTACGCTAATCCAACATTGTTCTAATAAACATCTTTGCTCGTTTTTCTCTTCTTCAACCTCTTTATCTCAGCAATAAATATCGAGCGTTTTGTGGGTAGAAATTCTCATTAAAACGGAGATAAGCGTGGAAAAAATAACAACACGCATACGAACCTTTTAAAAGATTACATAATGATTGAGAATTCTAATATTAGTATTTAAAAAACAAATATCATGTTCAATAAATTTAATGTTTTTCTTCTTTGGCACAGGAATTTTCTATTAACCTCCATCCAACTCAACAGCTCTTGAATATGGCCTTTCAAGATGTGATGACATTTCTTAACTGGACCAAAGTCGCAATTGTCTATGAAGAGGATTACGGTAGGCTCATTTTTCATAATTTTCATAATGAAATGACATTGTCTCTCTCAGTATATATATATATACTGAGTATATATATATATACGTATATATAGTATAACCTTATTATTTATAAAATAAATTATAAATCCTGAAAAAACTGTATATTTGTCTTTGATATAGTATTGGCAAGCGTAGAAATTGTATCTGCTGTAATATATATCATATGTATGCATATATTTCAAAATTTAAATTAATTTTAGCTACCTATTTTCGCAAAGGGAATTAATTAACTTTTAATGACATTAAATATGGCATAAACTGACTTGTAACATGACGCTTAAAGGTTTGTCCACATGCAAGAAACTAATTACCGGTTAAAAATTGCCTTCCCTCGTTAGGACATAGACATTGATCTTAGAAAAATACATAAATTCTTTTATTTAAGTAATTAAAAATTTTGGTCGTTGTTACTCCACGTCCATTTCAATGTTATTCTGGTGGTTACATTTGTCGTGAGTGGAATATTTGGACACGTTAGAAGTTGGCAACACGTAATATTTGCGAGGCATGAAACTTGCAGATATTCAAGGTATTTTTGTCCTATAGTTGCTCTTTACTAAGTCTGTAGTACTTTGAAAATATAGCATTTTGTACTGATTCTATACATATACTACACATGCTTAAGTCTTCACGATTAGTATCTTTATGGAGGAGATGCCTTGTTCAAAAATATTTACCGTTTGAATAAACCTTACAGGTTCAGGCTGCATTTCGCGGAAGTTTGTATCCACATAAAGTAAAAGAGAGAACGCACTTTTCTACAGAATATCTTTGATTTAATACTAAGCCTTTCACCATAATAAAGTGATAAATGTGATGTTTATATTCGCACAATTTTTTGGGTGAGGGCAAGTTAGAGCTAAAACAGAATTGGTTATTTCGTAACCAGTGGCCAATAGGAGGTAAAATTGTAGTGATTCTGAGGATGATGTTAGCAAGGGAGGGGGACGAGAAGAAATCAGGGGATGGTAAGAATCTGATTGACTAAACGATAGCATGAATTTGGTTTTTCAGAAAACCAATGCACACTGAACATACATTGAATAAAGTTCCGAATGATTCCTCCCATCACTCCCATTCCTCCCTCCCTCAATTTTCTCAAAAATATCTCCTACAAATTGCCCAACCATCTCCCAAGCTCCTAAACGGAAGCTTTTTATACATCTTTGCCCCTTTCCAACTTCTCTGTAACGGTTAAGATACACAACATAAGTGGTTAAACCCAGGAGTTTATTAGTTAAAACGTAACTTGAATCCAATCTATAACGGTCAGACTTGCAGAATCATTCAAAAACAAACTCAAGAACATTTTTCTTTTCTTGAAAATTCTTCCTCTTGGCTAAGAATTCAAAAGACCACTACTAGAACAGTGACTTTGTACCAGAAATTTTACCGAAGCCCAAAGGCCTAAAATTGTACACCCTCAAGCAAATGCAAATTTTAAGGGCTTCATGCTTATCTAGTGTAACACTGCAATGAACAAATTTTCCCTACCGCTCTCCATTACTCTCACATTTGATTACATATCAAAACCCACGTAGTCAACCCCTTTCCTTCAATCATTCCTCCTCCGTATTCGTCTCATTATTCTATCACCCCTCATTGACCATAACCCCCTTCCCGACATTTTATGGCCCCCGTAATTTACTTGTCATTTCCTCCCTCGCCGGCCCCTCCTTCAGAATTACTACAATTTTACTTTCAAATGGTCCCAGGTGTCTAATAAACAACTGATTCCGGGTTGTCTCCAACTTACTCCCACCCATTACATTGTATGTATATATGCACCACACGTGTCACTTTATATTTTAAAACCTGCAAATGTCATATCGTAATGAATTGCATTGTACCAAACCAAATAAATTATGTGGAAAAAAGTACGTTCTCTGTTTCATCTGATGGATTTACGTTGGGAAAAATAAAGTTTGTGCTTATAAAAAACAATAATTTTCAGAAGAATATACTCAATCATAATTGGCTGTTTTTTTACCTCTGGGAAATGCCTCATTTTATTTTGAATGCTCAAAAGCAATCTTGTCTAAAATGAAGGAAATATTTACCCCGGCAGTCAAATAAATAATAGCTGTGGCGTTTTCTCCGTAGTACAATGGTCCAATGTAATATCATGGAAATGGAATTCACCAACAATGTTTAATCACAAAAAAATTTATTTCATATTCTCACATGATATTTAACTTTTATTTTTGTTCAGCAAAGATTAAAGCAACTGCTTATTTCTGTATTAAAATGGAATATTTGGTTTTGTATGATAATTTTATCTTTGCACAAGGTAGATCGAAAGATTCACATTTAAACCTGGTAATGGGGTCATATTTTATTTAAATTTATTTTATTTTCATAAATTGATTTGGAAGCCTTTTGAAATACCAAATTGATACCAAATGCTCCATCAACATTTAAAACCTTGGTATCACTTTTTTCGGTTCTTATTGCGATCCCATGACCATCTGATTTTTTTAAATAAATATTTTCCCAAAAATTATCAGGTCTGGAGGCCACTGAGTTGCACGTTGGCTAATGATGTTTTTCGACCCTCAAATTAGAAGAGTAAATGGTTTTGTGATTAATGTTTTGTGGTTCATTAGTATCTTAATTCATTTAAAAAAAGAGGCAATTCCAACATCGTATCGAAACATCCGTAGTCCGCTTTTCGTTTGCTCAATCTAATCTCGCGAGTCAAAATACGCCATGATGTGAAATTGCAGTCTGCTTACCGACGAGAATTTTCCTTCGCGTCATTTCGTGGATGAATTGATGACGCATCCTCCCAGACTGTCTGATTACCCGTGCCGTTGAAGCAAACGAGTCAATCTCCACTTGATGCGTTCGGGAAAGGGGGCCGCGGTCTACCGTGCCTCTACGGGTCGTTCGCTGCGAAGTGGGCGTGGGAGGTTCGCCGCACGACAAGGGGGTGGAGGGAAACGACGCTAGCCGGCGGAAGTGAAGACTGCCGGGGAAATTCAATGCGGTCCAGAGACGTACGTGATCGTGAGGGTGGATGAGGAGAGGGGGAGCTTTGGAATCGGAGGATATCAGTATTCCCTTTGGGTGATGTCTTGAGGAACGCACGGGCCGCAGGAGTCCAAAATGGACGTGACCTAAAGAGTCGCGAGGAATTTCCCAGCTGGGTTTGGCCAATCCTGGAATTCCTGCGAATTGCACGCCTTATTTTCATCATATGAGGAAAAGGCCTGAAATTCATGCTGTGAACGTGGTGGATGGCAACATTGCGTCACTTTAAATGTTGCACCCCGTGGAACAGTGACTACTTTTGTAACTTAACCGCCCCCTCTTTACTCAAAAAAATTGGTTAAAATTATATTATGCAACATTATATTTGTCATTCGTAGTATTGGTTGTTTTTTTGTATTTTTTGTATCTTTTGAGTTAAAATTTGGTCATAAGAGTCACAAGAGATTTAGTGTTCATCCTCTTTTTATGTACTTCAATTTAACTCCCATGTTTAGAACCACTTCCACAGTATTTGTATTTTATCCTTTATTTATTGATACCCTGAAAACCACCGCTGGTGGTGTGGCAGAGAGTGAATAAACACCAGACTAATTTTGGCCTAAACATTTTTACCCCTACCGCAGTCGGTCAATATTATTCTGATCTCTTATTGCTCGTGTGAAAAATTGCATCTTTAAATGTATCTGTTCACCACTCATGCTCTCTCAAATTTTATTGACATGATTTTCCCTACTGTAGCTCGATAGGAATAATAATACATTTTCAAATATTGCTAAAGAGGCGCCCTCCCAATTTATTCAAGATATTTAATCTTTAATTTAACCTTCGATCGGTGAGTAATTTACAGCCTTGATCAGTGAAGCTACTAAGCATATGCTAACCGTATCACCCATCTTTATCGCTACGAGTAAAAATGAATCGAATAAAAAAGTCATATTTCGTATGGTATGCAGTAGATGTTACTTCAGGTGTTCCCCAGGGAAGTTTTTTCGGAGCTCTTTTATTCCCACTTTACGTCAACAACATTGACTTCGTATTCACTAGTAAGATACGTGTATTTGCCAATGATGCAGTGGTTTACCGTGATATCCGTGATCCTAAGGATACAACAGCTTTATCAGATAAACTTAATGCTATACAACACTGGTGTGACGCTTGATAATAGGATTACACTTAAAAAAGTGCGTAGTGATACATTTTTGGAAAAAGAGCTATTCCCTCCCGAACGAATACTGCATTGGGAACACCAAAATGTAAACTCAATTAAGTACCTAGAGGTTACCCTCACTCACGATATCTCCTGGGTGAAACACATACGGGGAATATGTAGACAAGCTAACAAAGGATTAGGATTAGTTATAAGAGTACTGGGTAAATATAGTGAAAAGGTCAAAGAGAAATATTATCTTTCCCTAGCTAGGCCTCATTAAGAACATGCTGCTAGTGTACGGGACCCACACGAAGTCGGATTGATTGCCGAATGGTATTCACGAATAGCTAGAATTGTTATTTTAAACTTAGTAGGGTAACCAAAATATTATGGAGCTAGTCTAAGAATTTCTCACAGAGCGAAGGTTAAATTACAAATTGAAGCTCTAGCAGAAATTGGAAGGATGTCCCTTTTAGCAGTGATGTTGAAAATGTATCATTACCCCCACTGTAATACGGTAGAAGAGATCATGTTAGTAAAATTGGAGAGATTAAGTGTAGAGCAGATAGATTTGAGAGGTCTATTTTTCCACGAATGATAAGGGTTCACAATAACAGTGGCCTACCGCGGTAGGGTCTTATTCGGGTCAAAATTAGTCTGGTGTGTATTCACTCTCTGCCGCACACCCAAGCGGTAGCTTGCGGGGTACTAAAATATACTAAAACCAACGTCCATCATTTATTTTCGTTGGATTATACCTTGAGGTGGTTTCCCGTTTCCTAGTTATTAGGAATATGAAAAAACTCAATTTGGTACAAATTTATCTTGTATATAAAACCATGCATAAAACCATGAACTTAGTGATCAACCCGAATCCGTTTGGTAGGTATCGGTAAAATTCAACCAATACTAAGTCCAATAGCGTGTAAAATTCACACAATAGGATAGGAGGGTCGTATCCCTATCCCATGAAGATCTGGTACCCGAAAAATCATACTTCGGGTGCAGCCGAGGGTGCCCTTAGAAGTGTTCCCGGGATTCGAACCCGGACCATTTACAGTAGTCTAACGCTGTACCCCTAGACTACATCTCCCCCCAGGTATATATACGTATATATCTACGTAATATTTTTGCCCTCTGACGTACATGTATCTCGTGTCTTGTACATCCCAGGCCAAATGGATCCTCTGCCTTAATTATCAATATCTACAATACTTGAATGAGTGAATAAATTAACCTTATCTATCTTCATTAATAAGCTACCATTTAATTAAAATTCCAACTGTAATCCGCCAAATTTTTTGTCTACCGTGAAATTACGTTCAAAATCAAGGAACATATGAGGTAACTAAAATCTCTTTATTCTGCATATCATTGCACATCAAGATACTTAATGTTGCCGATGAAGTTTGACTCACGTGGGAGTTTCCTATAATGCGCTTCGCTTTTAGGGCCTTCAATTAATTTTGACCGCCATACTCTAACAAAGTTTTTCGAAATCGATTAAACAAACAAAGGAAGCACCTAGTTCTATCGATATCCTCAATTCTCTGCTTCCATACGTTCCCTTCCCCTAATTAACCGGACTATTGCAGGTGTATTCGCCTTCTTTACCAAATATTCACTAATTAATATTTATTATTATGATAGTTAATTATCCTCTTTACTTATTTTGATATATACTAAACAAAATATATCATTATTTAGCTCTCCAATTTCATGGTGTTATTGGTGTTACCTTTAACACAACTGGTGTGGGCTCTTTATCTATCTTTTTAATGAAATGATTCATACTAAAGATTCAGCATTTATTTATTCCTATTTCCGTTCATAGTCTTCTCACGCTATTCAATCTGAATACACAATCTACCATACTTCAAATCAATTCAATAATGGCAAATAAAGATGTAATACCTCGGTTTATTAGCATTTTTTAATTCGAAATTGAGTTATTTGTATACAAGGTCTACTTATCTTCAGATCTTAATATACACTAATATGATCGTAAAATGTGTTATAAATTAATCAAATACGAGGGTAGGCTGAAAAATAATGCACACATGCTTGTAGACCACAAACAAAATGACCTTCAGAAGCACTCCTGGTGGCATGTGGAAGTAACATTTCTCCTCAATATGCATGCACAGGTTTGAGGTCATTTCATTCATCCAGTGTGTTCCGAGAATTTGAGGTATGGATACGTGTTCTAGTGCTATGTCAACGCGAGTTAAACAGCGTGCTGTCATTGAATTTTTGACTGCTAAAACATTTACTCCTTCTGAGATTCATCAATTTTTTAAGGCTTTTTGTGGTAACGATGTTGTTTACAGCTCTCCTGCAAATCGATGGGTAGTAAAATTTCGTGGTTGCCAGCCAGTAAAAGCCATAATTGTTAATGAAACACGTAGCGGACGTTCGATCACTGCAACAGACGATAAACATCGCAAAATCGTCGAAGATTTGGTTCAAAATGACCGGCAAATCACACAAAAAGGTATCGCTAACCATATTGGAATATTCAAGGAACTTTTCGGCTTCATTATTGAGCAATTAGGATACCTCTAAATCTGTGCACGATGGGTACCACACCGTCTCACAGGCACAGAACAAATAAAACCCTCCTTATTCCCCCGATCTTGCGCCTTGCGATTTTAATTATTTTCCTCAACTAAAGAGACACCTCAAGGATAATCACTGCATTTCGGATGATGAGATTAAGGCAAAAATTTGGTAACAGGACGTTGTTTAACTTGCGTTGACATAGCACTAGAACACGTTTCCATACTACCATTTCCGCTTCTCAAAATACACTGCATGAATGAATGTAACGACCTCAAACATACGCATGCGTGTTAAGGGGTAATGTTACTCCACGTACTATCAGGAGTGCTTCTTAAGGTCATTTTCTTTATGGTCTACAAATATGTGTGCATTAGTTTTCAGCCTACCGTCGTATCTAAATATTATGCATATTTAAAATTATATTCACTTGTATGATCTAGGATAAATTTTATGCACTGGATACTATTATATTAACGTAATTTCTATTTTATAATTTAGTGTTTTATCACCTGTTTTACCTGGGTGTTTAATGATGAAAGTCATATATTACCCACGAGTAACATTGATGTCAGAATAAATATCACAACAATAGCTTTAGATGGAATAATTTTTTTTCTAATTTTTTTGGATTTCCCTTCAGGGAACCCCATAAGGGAAATGCAAAAAAACGTGAGTAACCGCAAAAAATGAGACGGCTTACGTTGAGCAAGGATAAATGCATATCAGATGATTAATAGCAACCCTCTTCTATCATTCTTCGACACATGGGACCATCCTCGTCGGCAGGGGGGGGGGGGAGGGAAGGAACCATAGTAGAACGAGGTCTAGGCAGGGAAAATGTCTATTCGGGGGAGAATATTTTTTGTGGATCCATCCCGTGCAACATCCATCTGCCGATACAAACGGGTTGTCGCAGGGGAGGAGCTCCGACCTCGAAGGTTTTTGTAAAAGGACAAAGCAGAGGTACCGGAATGAAATAGGCACAGATCCACCCTCCACGATAAAGACGAAATAGGATTGGCTTCGGGATGCAAGACCGGTGCAGAGGTAGAAAAATACACGAGATGGATTTTTTTTCCATCCTTGGGAGTGAGGTTGAGTCCTAGTCTTTTCTGTAACTAAGTAAATAAGATGGATGCCTTGAGGCGAGTGGTAAAAATAAGTAGGATGTCAGAAGAATGCATTCCTCGGGATAACAGAGGGAAGCGACCTCTTGGACATTAGGGTGGTGAAATGTTTCCTTCATCCTTACTCACAAATAAGAGTTATTCAAGTCAGATAGGTAGCCCATTCTGTTATTAACTCGGTTAATCAAAACTTTTCGAAGCTTTCATTGGAATAGTAATGTTATTATAACGAAAATTATTACAAGTGATAAAAAGGGTGATCATATATATTTCTTAAATGTCACATTAATACTATTTAATCAATTAAATCAATTAAATATCACGGTATTCACTGAAATGGATGAGGAGTTTCCTTGTTTAAAAATAAAACGAAAATATTGATCAAAAACGTGTTCCTGGTGTGGTATGTTTAAGTGTCATGTTTCATTTCTATGCTGCGACCTGAAAATTAAATTGCCATTTTTCATGTCATTCAAAAATTATTCGAAAGAAAATTTTGCGTAATAGGTACGAATTTAGTGAAGTCGGGATTAGCAAAAAAAATGTCTTTTTCACCCGGGTTATTATTGTCATCTAAACAGTACGTAATAAACAAGCCAGCCGATTGGAATATCCGTTCAATGGACTTTGGCATTTTATGTCGTTGAAAATATGACAACCACAGCGAGTCATCATTCATGTGCTTCAACCCTTTAAGATCAATTCTTTCTTTGATCATTAAAACAGCAATGACGGCAAGAATCTTTTCAATATAATGGTCATAAAAATGCGTCTATTTAATATTACGTTCTAATTATAATATGTCTCTAAAAGATCTTTTAATAATTTTTGATGAAGCAAGATCCAAATTATGAGTTTTATTAACTCCATTTTTTTAATTAAATAATGTGTAATATGTGTCTATACCAATTCCACAATTATTAAATCATGTTTAAGAGAAGAACCCAACTATTTAGATCTATTTCATGTCAAATTGTTAAACTCCTTTATATAGCTCCAGTCGTTTAAATAATGATTTGAATGTTTCTTCCCTTCCATGTCAGGAATTCACAGAGGTAAGTTCTGTCACTCGTATGAAAGGTTTTTCACTTTCCCTTTAGAAAATTCTACCATTGTGCATTATTAATCACTGGCCTCTGGGTTAGCAATTCTGTACCCTTTATAGTGAACCACTCTTGCCCCAGTTTTACATTGGTAGACGCTTGTCTCACATTTGAATAAGCTATCTTGATGCAAACAATTGAATTGTGTATTCTATATTTTTGGATGATGATTTTAGCCTAAAATCCTTCTCCATAATTGAAGTTAATGAATGAATGGCTTAATTTATTTACCTATTATGTAACAAAATAGTGCACATCGCATTTTATGCCTGTTGTTTTTCAGTATACCTACAATCGTAGTTACATACGCATCGCTCATGAGAAAGTATGAGGTGAATGAATATTCAAATGAATATTTTTATCCTTATATGCTCATTAATATCGTGGTATTAACTTTTGAAATCATGCCAGTATCTTTTTTTATTTTTTTAGTATTACATGCACGAGACCCGATTACTTTCGGAATTGGTTTTGTTATGAATTTATTAGTTTTAAAATAGCATGTTGACGAGGTAGAAGTGAATATTAATTATTATTTTTAATTAGATTTTTAAAGTAATGATTTGATTTTCCATTTCTCTTACGTCAGCGTGATTGTTATGAGAGATTAAATTTCAGGTACACTCATTACTAAGAATCTTCTCGGCGGGTATTCCAGTGAACTTCGTCTTTTACCTCTAAAGAGGTGGTAGAAGTTTAACCTAAAGAATAAGTTTATGGGTTAAAATGCAGCTGTTTTGGTCCAATAATTCCTTGGATAACGCATTTTTTTCAGAGCCAGTCATTGCCATTGTACTAATTAGTCAGGTATGTAAATAGTATTTACTTACTACGATTTTCTTTTGGACGTTTATTATTGTGTTCCACTTCACTATTAAATGGTCTTTATTGCTAAAAAAAACCACTAATCTGATGGTACCGTGAATTGCAAATCTGTTAAAATACATCGGAAGAATATTTGACACCGAAATATTTTCCCTGTCCAGGACGAAATTTGGACACTCGTCGGTCAGGGAGCGATTACGTTCCTGGGAGATGTCAAGCTCTCTCGGAAGAGTGGTCATTCGTGGCAATCTATAAATAAACACCGCATGGGGGATTTACGCGGAGGGAAACCTCTCAAAATAATGCCAAAAACAAATGCTGCCACATAAATACCAACCCAGTTCCGCGAGCGGGTAAATATGAAATAATATCGGCTGGCCGAGGAATAACTCTCCGCTGATCATCGTCCGGTACACTCCCCGCCGGACACTTGAGCCCAGAGGCTAATCCCGCGACACTCCAAAAGAACCACCCCACGCATCCCCATGTCCATCGCTTCCCTCCCCTCACTCCCAGTTCTACCTTCCTCGTCGCCCTTCTCCCTCTCTCCCTTGGAAAAAATGGTCGGTTGACCGTGGGGACCTAATGTTTTTATCCCCCGCCGTTTCGCGCCGTATTTTTTTATTGCTCCGATAGTTCGCTTTTCTGGGATTCCCGGAGGTAAAGGAAGCTTGATGGATGTAAAAAAAGATCCGCAGGGCTTTCGGAATATCTGTATGGAGGAGAGGATGACGAGGAAACTGGGAGAAAAAGAAAGAATTTGGACCAGAAGTGCGTTCGACAGCGGCGTTTTTTTGTGCTTTACGCGAATCGAGTGTATGTCGCAGGAGAAAAAGTCAGAAAAATCGCTGTTGCCGCGTAAAAATGTAATGTTGAATTGAAGTTATTTTTAATAGGATTATTGTTAATTATGTAAGCATAACAACAATCAGCAACTTAATCATTACCATGAGAGTGTGCTTACTTCGGAAAGCACCAACACGTACAGATTTCGCAGAGAAATACGCGGTTAATTTCAGGTAAACATAAAATCTTACCTCTAGGTACGGCTGTCTCAAAATTTTTTTAAATCAGATACCTTTCTTTTAGTAACCAAACGCTCTTTCCACAGTGCTACTATACCGATGCTTGGAAATTAAAAAATAAAAGTTAAAAATTTGCAAATATACATGAGTTGGTTTTCAAACCCTGGTGAAATTTTACAAAAGATTATAACATGTAGATACGAAGATTTTCGGGTTAATATGCTATAAAGTGCTTGAGTAAGTCCAGTGTTCTGTCGGTGATAATGCTTTCAGCTTGAAATATCCTGCCCTCATATGGATCGCTAATTGACTTCATTTTTTGTTCTATTCCAGCGTGTGCGCTTTTTTTCGCTAATGAAAATGGCATAGGAAGAGTTAGCTTTTTTCTTTGTGTTCGAGCGGATTTCATCAAATTACGGGTGGAACTCCAATTTAAAGGCACCATCCGGAGCTGTCAACGCTGGGTAGAATTTTAATCACCATTGCCCACCAGATTAGATGACTTACGTCATGTCTACTGATATAATCGCCGCTTATTTAAGTGTATTGCTTGGAAACGGTTTTCGCTATATATTCGCCATGGTTGAGTGAAATGCAACAAGATAAAACATGGGGTGAGGAGAATTCTGAAGCTAAAATGAGAATCCACACAAAGGCAAAGCCACATTTTTTTAAATCTAATACGAGGGTCATCCGGAAAGTAGTACCCGTTCGTGAAATAAAGACACAAAAGTAAATATTAACAAACATAAAAAATTTTATTTGAAAGAGGATACTTTAAAGTACTTCTCAACATTATCTCCAAGCAAATTAAGGCATTTGTCATAACGTGTGACAAGTTTCTGTATTCCTGCTGCATAGTCCTTCGCCGCCAGCTCATTGAGATACGCGAGGGACCCATCTTGCACAAATTTTTGCATAATGCAGATGGTGTTTAACAATTTCATGAACAATTGTTCGAGAAACATTGGGAAAATGCTCACAGATGTCATCAATTGTGACGCGCCGATCGTTCCTCACGAATTCGTCAACTGAGCTCACCAGTTGGTCTGTAATGACAGACGGTATTCCCGAACGCTCATCGTCGTGTGTGTTCCCCCTCCCCATGTTGAAGTTGCGACACCACCGCCGAACAGACGACTCGTCCATTACATTGTCTCCATACACCTCCTTTAATTGGCGATGAATATCACATGGGCGAACGTTTCTTGCATTGAGGAATTTAATCACTGCCCTCACTTCACAACTGGCGGCGTTCTCAATTTTTTTAAACATTGTAAACAATCACAGAAACAACACAGGCAATGCTAGCGTCACGCAACTTGGCTCAGAGAAGGCAGACAAGCCACTGAAGCTATCTGACCTCGTCCAGCGGCTACTCGCGTCGTCAGCACTTCATGCGGCACGAACGGGTACTACTTTCCGGATGACCCTCGTATGTACGTTGATATTCACAGTAGTCTTGTATCATAGTCACTTCAAAGTGGGATGTTAACAAGTGGTACAAAGCAGTGGTAGATTATCGAGCAGCATGGCGGATTTAAGTCTGCTTATGAGTATTTATTTCAAATTTGTTTTCTGCTATCGATAAGTTTTCTATTAAAAAGAATGTCGAAAGTCGAATGACAAATGGTGATTCAAACTTCAAATTTGACATCAAACTATTCTGTAGCTACTTAATGCTCTTCATTGATTGTCTTATTGGGAGTAGTAGATTTAGGAGAGGCGAAATCGCTGTCTTATTTTATTAATTAAAATACATTATCTTCTCGAATTGTATGTACATCCAATGACAGCTTAATATGTAAATGTACGGAAAGCATGATGTCATGATAGTTAATTTAAAAATCAAGTGAATATTATTTCATTTCAAACTTGCTAAAGAACTCGAAAAGTCCTAGTAATTCAAAGAGAAATTCCAACTGCAATTCGAAATGCAATTTTTTAACTTGTTACCTAATCAGTTGGAGAGAAAACAGTATCATTGGAAGAATTCACACCTATTTTTATTGAAAATTATCATCAGAATATGGATACAAATAATAGGCATATCGATTCTGACAAAGAAATAGTATTATCGTACTACAATCCAGTTTATTGTCAATAAGGTCCTTTCATATCAGCCGAAAGAGAAATTTAAAGGCTTCTGATTCAAAACTGTTACACTAATCTCAGAAGTTACTCACAGTGGCGAGGAAAATTATTTAGACCAAATTGCGCGTATCTACTTGACTCGTTCTTCATCTACGTAAATGGCACGAATTTGATTCAAAATTAATACTTTTAATAGCTCAAGTACTATACTAAGTTACAGAAAATTTGGTAAAGTCAGGTGTGATGAATTGTTTAAACCCAGAATTAGTAGTTCTGGTTGTTAAAAATAAAATGGCACTAAACACATTTGGTACGTAGCATATCAGAAGTATTAATTAATAAATACAAAACAAAATGGCATCTGTGCCGTGTGTTTTTATTTCCCTCCAGATTACTTTCATTTCTGACTTACTTCAAAACGATTTACCGAGAGACTTCAGGTTGCACGTTATCTTTAGGATTGAGGCTACCTTTAGGCTTAGGACACCCAGGTTACCTTTAGAGTCGAGGTGGCCTTCACCTCTATGACGCACGAGAAAACCCTACAACTTTTATTCCGAAGGCAACATAATCGCTGAAAGACGAAGTAGAGAGCAAAGATGTCGCAGAAGATCTCGTAGATGGACCAATGTAGTGTCCCACATGAAACGGAAAAAAATGTCTGTTAAGCCTTAAAGGGAAAAATGTTGTCGAGAAGGAGCTCGTAAAAGGTGTGGAAAATGTACAAAGTGGGAAGTTAGGAAGAAGTTCGCCGAGATTCCTCGTCCCTTCCCCGCAAATGGATTGCTCAAATGGTGAGGAAAGCGTGCGTGGCTCGAACCGGGAGCCTAACATATGATTGCCCATCGGGAGACCAAAGATGAAAAGTGAGTGGAGAATGCGAGAGATAAAGGTCATTGCGGGAAGCGATGGGGTCACTCGTGGTGATTGATGCCAGAACAAGATAGAGGAGGTGTTATCTAGTCGCTTCCGAGGAGAGTAGAAAGTTGGCTCAGAGGGAATGGAGGGTTAAAACACGTGACACGTATGTGATCAGTACCACGGGAGATTTGATTCCCTACGAATCTAAGAAAAAGTGCACTGTCGAGGAAATTAAACGGCAGCTACGCATATAAAATACAAATGCTCCATCAACTTCGTAGTTCGTTGCAATTTATTCGGCCAACGAGATCCTTTATTGCGCCAACACCAAAACAGAAATGCCTTAAAACTAAACGAAAAATTGTATGCTTTGAATTCTTTTGCATCAAATTTCCCGTATTTATTAGTATAGTACGTTACGCTATCAATTTTTTTAATTTCTTTCCATATATCTCGTTATTTTTGTTACAGGTGATGCTTTAAGCGAATTATTTCCGTTCTTAAAATTAATAAAAACTGTCTGTGCCATACTAAGAAGAAAAATATTATTATTTCACTTTTTTTATCCAGTAATATTAAATAGCTATGAAATCCTATCCTAACATGAGATAGTGTATTTTATTACGTTTTTATTTTATGGAATTTATATAATATTTACATTATAATAAGCCGCCCATGTATTAATTTTCGATGTCCCATGCATATTCCTAATCTATATTTTGAATAAATCGCGGCACAGGTGAAACACGTTATATTAGCTTTGCCTATTGATGATAGAGATAAATTTTTAATGCACTCATTCTAGTCGGCAAGAAAATTAACATGCATGTATATTCTGAAATATATTCTTGGCATTTCAATTTTTCTTCATAAATGAATTCCTCAATCAATATTGTTTAAAAATATTATTATAAGCATGTTTAAGGTTTCAAAGCATTTCCAAGCCAGTATTTCCTAGCTTTTATGTGGTAAAAAATGATAAGTATCGTATTCAATTCAATAAATTACCTTAGGCCTTAGCCTTATGACTATATTCGTATCGAGGCCTTAACGATAGTTTCTTTATTAGATTGTCATATACTGTCGTATCGTAATTTCCACCAAATGAGCCGAGAATATTATGAGAAATGAGACAAGGAAATTAAAAAATTTGGAAAAAAAATATTTATCGAACTTATATAGGACAGTGCCATTTAATTTTCGCACACAATATTCTGTTGACAGTAATTGTTAAAACGCCAGTCTATGTGAATATTTCTCAATAAGTCCTGAAAGTATTTTTTTTAATAACCGGTAGTTTTTACAAAATTTCAGAATTAGCTCATAGCTTTCAGAAATGGACTCCAGATTTTAGTGGCTCATTCAATCTGCCACCATCACGGATGGGCGGACTCGGAAATGGGGAGTTAAATTTAGGAGAAATTGCAGTAAAAAGAAATTAGGGCGTAAAGTGACCCGCAGCGACGGTGAATCAATTAAATATCAAACCATTTTTTTAGCATCCATATACTGCCGACTATATTCGTGTCCAGCTTGGATTAAAAGAAAAGAAGAAACCAAGAGGTACAACTTCTTGTCCTCAATTTGCATATCATTCTTCCTTCCCGTGATGTCTTTTCTACCCACAATCCCTCTCCGTTGACCCCGAAAAGTCCTTTCTATTCCTTAATCTCTTCCCTCGTTATCGTTCTCACGTCCCTTGTGGCCATTGTCAATTCGTTTAATAACCGTCGCGTTGTGAATCGCCTTGCTTCGTCCTCTTTAAATACATCAATCCTTGCTCCAAATCCACTTTCCTTTCATGCTCAGTTTTTTTACTCCCTTTTGCTATTTGAAGCGGCAAAAAACAATCCTGGTGTAAGATTCGCACTCCTTAAACGCTCCAAGGGCTGCATTGGACAAGACTGATTGATGCACTGATGCCTAAATCACTGAGGCACGCATTCATTTTGTACGTGTGTACCGCGCAGCTATATTCTTCAATAAAAGGTAACTCCACCCTCGTAGTTGGAAGATTTAAATTAGTAAGGGCCGTTATTTTATAATTAAATGGCCCGAAAACATTTTTCCGATCGTATGACTGCATACTGCAACATATTCCCAAGATAATTTTATCAATTGAGTGAATATCGGATTTTTTCAACATATATTTTTTACAATATTGTAAACGAAAAACTCCTGTTCATTTTTGGCTTACTAAACCATGATGACGGTTTTTTCAAACCCGTTTCCAAACCAGAGGGGTTTTTAATGAGCTTTAGGATTCTATTAAGGAAAAATAAATGAAGCAATGTGGTTTAGTATTAAAATAATGTTTCCATTCATTTAACGTCCCAGAATAGCTTTATATCGTCATAATAGTGTACGTCAGGTGCATTGGAGAATTATGTATTGATATGATTTTACCATAGTATATAGTAAACAACTCTTTAAATGAATGATTCCAGCGCTGTGGTTATCTTTCAAATAAAACTGAACAATATTTTACATAAGCTTAAATTTTACGATTGGGTAGCTTATATTTGCTAATATAAAGTGCATGAAAATGGTTCCCCACAACTGCGTAGTTATTATTTGGCAGCAATTCGTAAGTTTATTCCTCTTTAAATATGTCAAAGAAATATTTATCCTTGTATTTCTAAAAATACTTTGAATATAACCATTGTTTATGCTTGGCAAGTCTTAAAATAAATATTACATATTGGCCGCATTTTTTTTCATCGAATTACGGCCAACATATAATTCTGTTCACCCATTATTTTAGGGTTTTAGTCATGAACATAATTAAAAGACGCAAAATAAATTTTCGAGTCATTAGTGTCCTAAAGCGTTGCTTTATTGTTATATTTTATTATATTATGGTCATGAATTTCATGCAATATGTAGTTGATGGAGCCATGGATTGGACATGGCCTAGTATAAATGATAATAGTTTTGAAGTTATTCCATTTAATTGATGATTCAACTGAAAATATTTGGGAAAATTTTTAGTATTTGCGGTGCATTTGCAAAAACTTCATTGAAACTTCGAAGGATTCCAGAGTAACTTGAACGATATTTTCTCTCGGTTGGGCCCTTGCAAAAACCTGTAATATAAGCATCATAATCTGCATAATATTCCCCACGCGGCACATTTGAAAACGGATCGTTTGGTGCTAAACTTTTCCCCGATTTTTTAAACAATTCCATGATTAAGCTGTTTCGTTTCCTCCCATTCATGGTCACGCTTGACATAAAAAAAATTCTTTTCGGGGGCATAAATCTGAGCGGCGGTGTTTACTGCATCGCGTGGACTCCGAAGATTTATTCTTGACGTGAGAAACCATGACCACACATTACAAAGATGACATTCAAAATCATCCGCAGAGGTACTTGAGTGCTCGGAGAACGTTAATTTTAACAGATTCGTTTTTCCAAGAGAGCAGTTTTGAAAAATTGCGTCAAAGCGGCGAGTCACTCCCTAGTGAGTTACGTCCTAGGGCGGAGCAATATGGACCCCTCTCGCTCCCTTTTGGAGGCCCATTGCCTTTTATTCATTTTAAGTTCACTGGGAAACTTCGCGAGCCACTTATTCTGACTTCCACTCTCACAGAATAAAGTCCGCAGACCATTCAACGACTGCTCACCTCACGTCCTTTGGTAAGAGGCACAATATATTCCAGCTGATGCGAAGGAAATGAAAAATACCATCAACGATCGTGTGTAGCGCAAATTTTTCTAGGCAATATTAAACGAGGTAACCTCAGAAATATGTTGGAAATATTGTCGACGATATAAAAAAGAAGGCTAACTCATGTTCAGTGAATTCGCTCGTTTAATCTTGTCCGCCAAAAAGCTAGTCCTATTCCTCATAATACACTGCAGCATGTTTTCCAGAGTATTTAACGGTCGGTATATTTTGTTTCGGTATCATTCGCGAAATCTTTCCAAATTTTTTTTTATAGCGTGGAACTATATCAATGTAATTCATTACCGAAACGTAAACTCTATTCCAAAATATGCCAAGTGTCTACAAATTACCCTGTAAGAGTGTGTGGCGGAGGATGTTGGAGCATCGGTTATAAATTTAGAAATACTAGTTTATATATGCTTTGAAATATATGTTAGCAAATATAATTAACACTCGTGCGCACACATGCCTACACATTCCTGTATATATCATGCAAGAATTAGTGTTTATGACAAAATTATTTAATTTTAGTCTTTAAGTTATTGTATTCGAGCACTTTGGTTCTATTTGGCTATTCATTCTTACCATGTGAGAGAAGGAGTGCTCGAATTTGTCTGTGACGGTTTCTATCTCTAATTTAATTTCCATTGTCGAGTCTACCAAAATAATTTGGCACCAAGGTAATTCTCTTGGTGTCGCAAAAAAATCTACGTGTCTTGTTTCATTCTAAAAGTATAATATAAGATGGTTTTATCTTGCTATAACTAGTCCTAGCTTTTGATATTGGATTATAATCACTACTCCTTAAATGAAATAACCACAAATTATGATTACGTATCATATGCGATAGAAGGTTGTATTCTTATCCTAGGGTATAAATCGACTCGACCATTAATTAATGAAATAATAAAATGCGCGAAACATTTACTTTTTAAGAATACACATATTTGATAAATTAAGATAATTGGAAGTATTCGGATTTAAATATCGAGATAGTGTAAGGTATACTATGAAGTTAAAGTACGTTTTGTGATGAATTTCTCAGAGTTCACAACTATTTCAGTGCCTCAGTCTATTGAAAGTCTCAAAAAAGCCCGTAGTCTACTAAAACTTATTTTTAATTACATTTTTTCCTAAAATTACCATATCGATTAACAAATAATCGTCCTGGTCCCTCAAAGCAATAGACTTTTCCGAAGGTGCCAATGTATGATAATTTAGTTACACACGCTTTGTCCCAGTAATAAGTAGAAAGAATCAGGGGAAAAATTTATGGCAGAACAAAGTGTAAATTATTAAAATTCTTCAAAATAGCATCCTTGTGCATTGAAACAGCGATGCATGCGCCCCTACCAGTCAGCACGCTCCCTGGAAGTTATCGACGGGAACTTCATATTCATGCACCTCATCACGGCCTCTTTGAAGTTATCTGGCGTTCCAAAATGATCGCTTTTCAAACTCCCTTTTATTCTTGGGAACAAAAATACATCTGGCGGTACTGCATCGGAGATGTAGGGCGGCTAGAGCGAGATCCATTATACCACGTGACAGATTCACACGAGCAGGGTTCTAATCTTCTGACAGAACCTTTGGGACTGTCTTGCCAGACAACGTTCTCATGGGAAAATCTTCTTTAATAGTGCAAGGAACTGTGGTTTTCGGAATATCACAATCTTCTGCTAATATTCTGACACTTAGGCATCGACGGGCTTTGAGCATGTCTCTCATTTTTTTGCATATTTTCGTCACCGTCTGTCGTTGACGGACATTCAGGGCATTTTTTGTTCTTACCCTCCTCTCTTACCCTCTTATCCTCCTCCGAACATCTTGTGGCAGCGGTAAACCATTTCTTAGAACATTGTTTGACCATGGTTATGATCTCGGAACTGCTTTTTCCGAGTGTAACTCAAAATTATATCGCGTAGTTTTGCTCCATGAAACTTGACATCGTGAATTTGTGACGCGACTCTCGAGCAAGGGTACAGTCTAGCGGTGATCTACCCGCTTTAACGATCTGCAGACAACTGACGCGGAACGCGTTGATTTTTCAAGACCTCCCACCACCTTTTCCGCAGAAATCGCTCCACTCCAGCCGTCCGCGACGGCGAAATAAAATCATTCCACATATTTTTGGGGAAAACCATGTACTACACGTATAGAAAAGATTTTTAATGTGTGCAAGTTTTGTGTGTATGTTTTGTCTAAGAGATTTAAATAAATTACACATTCTTTGGAAACATCTGATTACAACTAATATTGCATTTTCGAAAATTGATATGCTTACAATGGAGTTATTTCAATGCTTCCTTTAATTATTGAAGCATAAAGTTTTATTATTATATAGTCAACTCTACGATATAATGATAATATTTCTTGATCAAATTTTATATTGCTGTTTATGTAGACCTAATCAATATTGAAGAAATATCTTCTTTTTTTGGAATTTAGCGAACGCATTCAGCTAGGAGTTCATCTGTGACAAGACAATGGGGTTGATTATTGTACTTACTTCTGCAGTTTGCATTTGCAGGCACTTGGCACTTGCGACTTTGGTGGCATATTTTTCCTGACGTTGGCCGTTTCGTGGCAGCGGTCTTTCGTTTAGTGCTAAATGCATAATGATAAAAAATAAACTTCCACCCGCTGACAGATTGATTGCGAATCCCTTCCGCGTGAGAGCTTTACCCGGCATCGAGCCTTCGCTGTCAAACGCTTGAACCCTGAGTGTTTTCCTATAGCGCAGTTTTGCATGACGCAGGCATCACGTTTGGAAAGCGTTTCCTGATAAAACGCGGTCGATAATTACCATGGAACGGTCCCGCAAAGAACGTATGGCATCGATTTTGAAGAGTCACAGGATTTCGCGTCTGTGTATTAACGCTTTTATTTGTGCTATGCGCCTCAATAGGTACGTACCCACAATTCGTTGCCCATCAGCATGAGTGCATAATCTAAACGACCAATGTTTCTTTGGTAAGTCATCGCTGTGAAGCAAACAGAACTTCGGCTACCGGCTTTAATTAGCTGCCGTTGCTACTTCTGTGAGTGAGCACTCTCGTCAATGAGGATACACGTCGTAGGACATTCGTGATAATTCAACCCTTTGCCATGGGCATGTCATATCTATGACGGTACTACAAATTATGTTCCAAGGCATGGTTTGATCCAAAGGAAGTATAAGAAGATATGAACCATAAAAAAATTAATCAACCCAAAGGTCGTTAAGGTAGGTGATGGTAGATTTCAACCAGTACTATGCCCTATACGGCGTGTGAAATTCGGACCTCAGGGTAAGGGGGCAGTACCTTTCCCAGTGCCGTTTATGGTTCCCTAAGAACATCTGTTACCCGAAAAATCGCACAGCTTGGGTGGAGTTGAGGGTTCCCAGAGATGGTTGCCCGGGAATCAAACCCGGGTCCTCCGATCAGTTTTTAAGAAGTTATTAAATTTCACAATTTCACAGTACTTAAAAAATATTGATCCAGATAATTTAAACAGAATGGGTGCAGCTATGTGCGTGTGTACGATATGTGTGCTGCATTTTTACTTGAATTGATTCACCGTGAGTGCCATTCGTACAGAAAATGCGAGACTACAACGTTCTTCGCTGAGACAGAATATCAAATATGCTTTAATAACGCTTGTTAAGCTAATAATATTGCCAATTCAGATTATGTACTCTTTTTCTGGTAATCCTCTCCTTATTCTGCCAAGATGGGAGTTGTCTTATTACGCCAATCAAATTTTTAAATTTTTATTATGGTGCACTTCCTTCCTGGCTTTCCTTAATCCACCTATTGACCAACGAGGTCATTCAAGCATTCCGATATCCACATTTATCCCTACTGAGTGAACCAGAGAGAGCATTTAATCGAAGATCAATGTAAATATCAAAATATGGAGAGATCATTCTATGCCTGCTATTTCGGAGTTTGAAGTTGAGGTAAAAATTAATTTTAAGTAATATTTGGCCATATTTAGGTAAATAATAAGTTTTATTAAAAGAAAGAAATTCTTTCAATACCAAGAAAGCGCCAGCAAAGTTCTATCCAGACTTATAGGGATTATTCAGGAATAACAGGTGGTGTTTTAATCAAAAACCATTGGATTTTATTTATTCATGACACTTGGAAAAATATTAGGGAATCCGTTACTTTCAAATATTTTTACTAGCTATATTTACTGTTTTCTAATTTTCTAATAGTTAATTTTAATTGTCCAGGTTAATTCTCCTATGGTTTCCTTTCATGGTGCCTCCCCAATTCATACTGTAATATGGCTTTAGAATTATTCCTTACGTTATAATTCAACATGCATTATTTTTATTTTTCCATAGTCATAACTTTTCGATATATGTAATCTATTCACCTCTTGCGACTGAAATATAAATTGTTCAAATATTTTAATGGCGCTTCAAGCAAAGTCACAAAAGTTCTCTCGACTCAAAATGACAAATTACCTCGGAAAATACGGATGACGTTTCTCAAACAAATGTCCCCAGGCACTTTCATGCATATGCTGTTGAAGTGAGCATCAAATTGAGCACATGGAGCAATCATTATTTTAAGATGAAAGTAGGATTAATTGACCTTATTGCTGGTGAGTTCAGCCGAACTCACATTTTAAACTTTTACCTCAAAACAGGAAAGTGTCGAAAAGTACATCTTAAATAATGAAAATAATTTAATTAAAATAGGGAAATATATTATATATTATACAATATATAATTAGTATATTTGCATGACTAATTTAATAACGAATACCATCTTTTAAAACCTTAAGTAAAAAATGACTCTTGGGTCACATCGGTTGGAGTGCACTCCAATATCACGTATTCTGGGATATACTGCAATAACACTTGAACAAGTCCATGTTTGCTATAAGAGTGCTTCTTACAGCTATAAATTCTAGAGAATAGTCTTATCACTTCCGGAAGACATCGTTAGAAGATGATAATTAAAAGAAGCATAGTTAAAGATGCGGCATGTTGCTGTCTCCTAAGTAACTTAGAGGCATCACTTTAGCATTTAAGTATTTCAAAGTTTTTATCTCGCCATGGAATTTATCGTAGCAAAAGTTTACTACCTAAGCGTTTTCATTTAATAAACTGACCCTTTTAAGATGAATTATTGATCAAAGATGTCATGTACTCCTATACTTATTAGTTGAACTTAAAAAATAAGACAAAAATAAATAATACATAAATTACTCTCGCTACTGGTTTCCAAGCGATACGTCGGCATCATCTGGTGATGGTTATTTACCTTGAAATCCTGGTTGTACAGCCTAATAACTACATATGGGATTAGTTATTTTAATGTTTCATTTCCGAATGCTTCTGGTAGCTGAGGCGGAAGTCATGGACTTAACTTTGTCAGCGTGGGAACTGGAATGAATTGCAAAAGCAAGCATTCACAAGGTATATTTACCTTAGGAAGCAAACAAAGAGAAACTATTATCATCCGGGGTGGCCTCTTTCTTTTCGTCGGAGTGGAAGTGTTGCCCACATTTTGAAATGCATTCATGTCGATATTAGAATCATATTTTTTTGGCCTACTGTAACCGCGTCGTAATAGCCAAATGAAAGTTACCCAATAAGAAAAATCCAATAGCTGACCCTAGTCGACTGTGGAACGTTAGGAAAATAAAAATATTTACAAAAATTTGCCAATTTTTCTGCGACACTCCCCTTGATATTGGGGGGGGGGGGAGAGTTGAATTTAACTTCCTATATCAACTCCCACGGTGTTCCACGTGAGTTACCGCGAGTCAGCCCTCGGGACAAAACGAGAACTTTTACTTCCTCCGCCGCTGGGACCGGGAAATAAATAAATAATCCAAAAAGTTATACCCATTGATGACTCAAAGGCATCATTGTTATAGAGACTATATATAATGCATTGAACACTCTTCAAGTAAGGAGATCTGTTATTCATCACCCGGTTAGAAGCTTCAAATCAAAGCTACAGTGTCAACATTAGTAATTTTGTTGTTTTTTATTCCTACCTCCTCACCCAATGGGAAAATATGTACAATTAGTTGTTTTTTAAGTCCTTTCCAAAATGCAAGCCTGAATCTATTTATGCCGTATTTTAATGTGATCACTGCTGTCTGGTAGGTAATGTGGAAATCATTTCCTCATTGAATTAACGTTCTACGATCGGACGATTTTTTCTCATGACCGGAAAAAGGTAGGAAATTATGATTGAGCTTATAATACGTGGGAAACCTTTGCGAAATAAATTCATAGGTGTCTGCAATTTAAAGTGCAAAGGTTTAGTATGCCTGTCGCTTGAGGGTTTGATAAGCGTTTTAACTTTGAAAATTGGCGTCGTTTAGTATACGAGGACAGCTTGACAATTATCTGATCCCCTTATGTGGATTAATGCCCAACAAAATTCATCCACTGAATTAGACATGCGATGATGGTGTTTTATGTGTGAAAAATGAGCATTCTTTGGAGCGACAGTTCGAATAAAGCCGAAACATTTGTGCCAACAAACCCAAGAAACCTTGGCCGTGGACCAGGCGATTCTTCCCATGGGAGGAAGCGTTTTCAGCCGGCCATTTCATCGTAATGGCGTTGACGTTGTGAAACATTTTTTCTCTACTTACAGATTATGTTTAAAATAAACAGAAAAAGTTTTAACTTCTTTGTGCGAGTTATTTATCAGAAAAAAATCAATGTCAAATATTGAACTCTACTGCTGCCACCTAGGTTCTCCTGAATCTTTTTTTTTCTCATTACGTAATACTAGGCTGACGATTTTCACTCTACTTTATTTGCTTCTCACGAAATGGGAAGAATGTTTCTGAATTTTAATCAATTTTAAAGTGCCTGCGCCCAAGTTGAATTTCGAATGCTTCCAACGCTCGACTTACATGAAAGGAAAGTAGGGTATCATATGCTTTCCATAGGTTCCAACTGTGAGTATCACAAATGCTAAGATACAGCTTGTATTTAGGCGAGCACCTGGTTTGCTAAATATTCGTTTTCCTCTCATCTGTGGCTGTAGTATACTGTATCTTTCTCTTATACTGTGTGTTCCTCATACCTCAGTCAAGTAGTGTTTAAAAGTGCACATGTTATAATACTCTAGAGAGTATTTTTAGATCTAAATGTTCAGTTATTCTTCTGTATTGTATGGTAACATGATCAATTACACTTATGCTACTCGTTTCATTTACTTCTCTTAAAGACCATATTTTAAAAATTATTTAGGATTTTTAGGTTTTTAACTCTACCCATTTGGCGGGTATTCACCGCGTTCATTGGCTTCAATAGCCAACAGTTTTATCATTACTCCCAGTGACGTTTTCAGGTAGGATATTTCTTCCAGTTGAAGACAGTCGCAAGGATTCAGGTTAAACAGTTGGCTATTAAAGTCGATGAAGTAGCGAGCACCTGACAAATATTTAGAGTTCATCGATTCTATACCGCGAAATCATTCGAGCGAGCATTAACTTCGTATTTTCCTTTTTTAAATAAGCGTTTAACTTTCAATATCTCATCAAAAATCAGGTACTTTATTTTGGAGTGCTAAATGTAAATGTTTTATATCTTTAGTTTTACCTAGAGAGAAAGCTAAATATAGTTATACCTTGTTGAGTTTATTATTGCACACGCCCTCTTTGTCTACAGTTCTCCTTGGTGATTACTGCTGATCCCGATGGCGGCGGGGTAACGTCCTCGCCTACTAACCAAGAGGTCGCGGGTTGGATCCCCGCCTGGGTGGATTTTCCTTTTCTAGGGCTTAGATGTATGTGATTGTCTTCAATGTAATATCTGTAGTGTAAGAGTTAGATCGAAGAAGGGACTATAAGTCTCAGCCTCGCCCAATCAAGTCGATAAATAAATAAATTACTTGGCATCTAGAACGGTGGTGGCTGTTCTACCACAGCAAGATAAAAGTCTTTTGAGCATATAAATATGGGTTAAAGTATTTATTCATACAGGGGAGATACAATGAAAAGTGAAGGCAGTCTGAGGTGTGAAAACGGGCCGCCTGAATGAGTTAATATCCCTCAAAGGTTAGAATGGACTCCGCCGTCACTGCCGCCAACTTTAACCTTCCTCGCCCACTCAATAGCCCCTCCCCCCCTGCCCGTTCCCCTTCGCAGGAAGAAACCTTCTTCAGCCTGCTCTCACCTCAGCCCTGGATCCATTCCCACAACCCTTCCAGCCCTCCCGACGCGCCAAAAACTTTCCCCCTCACAGCCCTTGCGAACTAAGAAGGGCTTTTCCCTGGACTCTCCACCCCACCCCCCAGAGGTGGCTATCTCCCCATATCGATCCCTCCCGCGCTACCAATTGACCGATGTGCTCTTGGGACCTTCCTCTTGAGTTCCCCTGCTCTCCACCTTCCTCTTCTACAACCCTTTAACCCGTCTCTCCCCCCACACACCCCCACGTACTCGCTGCCTAATCCTATCGTGCCCTTGCATTTTCTCACCCCGTCACTCATTCAGTTTGCCTCCCTTCTCCAGAACGAGGTTGAAGGGTATTCTCCCCCCGTAGTCGTTGCCAATCCCCACCCTTTTCACTGGCGCAGTATGGAGATTCCCACAAGCGGGACTTTGGTTCGATTCCCTAAAGTGTAAACAAGTTTCGGGAACCGTCCAGAGTGAGTGGCGCGCAGTTTCACTTGGCTGGGGGGACTCGACTGTCCGCAGCTCTTCGCCCGCATAGTTCACCGCAAACCTTTTACGAAGGGGTTTAATTTATTTAATTTTAATTACAACGGATAACTTTAGCTAGTTTATTTTATTAGCACGACGGTCACAGTTTGGCATATGTAACCCTTGAGAAGTCTTAACGTTTGCCTTGCCTTCATATTGAAGGGTTCAAATTCTAGCAAAATTACGATTCCATGCGTGTGCGTTTCAAGCTGTGAAAGTAATTGCGATGGAAACCAATTCTGATTGCTGTAATCCATAGCAAAGTCCGTGCCACGGTTAACCATGTCACCTCATCTTAGCTTAAATACTTATCGGTGGTCAGGTTCTTGAAAATGCACAGGGATTCGCACTATAACAATGTGCAGGAGTCGTCTATGAGTTATCGAGTAATTATCAAAGGTAATCATCAATCCTGAAAGTATTAAAAATTTCTTTTTTGGAGAACCAATTACGTTAATTCTCAGTTCATTACGTCTCGAAGGCGTCTTTCTTCTGATATATGTCCCGTTTCTTAACACAGTTTATCTACTTGCTTTCCTGAATACTTTGAATGTAAAACATACTCGCACTCCATTATACCTACAGCAGATTTTTATGGGAAACCGTTTTTCGTTGCTGCGAATACACATTATATTATTCCAGGAGTTAACATTAAAATCGTTTTTGAGAAGCTTAGCTTGAATGTCTTCCAGATTATCCCGAATGCTAACTATGAAGTGGAGTATATTATTGTGGAAATAATCGTAGCTTCCGCTAGTTCGAAAAATGCATTAAAAAATTCAAACCATTTGCTTCATATCACATAGCTAGAGATTCAAAACAATCAATATTTTTTCTATTCTAAATAATTGGTGAATCTAATAATTTTAGTGGCATTACTGCAAATATTGTACAACAGTTTAAGAGCCAATAGCTCCCTACGTTGCAAGGTTGGCCACCGCAGAAATTTAGCTAAAATAGGAGAAACAAATAATACAAACCCGATTCTGAGGATCGTGTAAATATTATTTTAAAAGTGAAAATTAGGATAAGTGCCATCTAAGCTGTCTATTATCTACTTGTTCTTTTTTTTAAAACGAAGATTACATAAAAATTGAAAGTAACGATCGAAATATTGGATACAAAGATCAATGCAAGTCTTGTGATAAATTAGTGAAAAGTGCCACATAATTTGGATGTTATGTCTATATTTAGCTGGTATATCTGCATATACATATGCAATGACTCAATGCTTCGTACATGTAAATGATGATTCAGCCAAAGAAATTCAAATTCTATTTTATTCAAAAAATTTGGATGTTTTTCTTGGTAGCCGATGAAACTTCAGTCGAAATCATCGTACCTGTACTGCAGTTGGCAAAAGGCGTGAGTTTTATCCATCCATGGAAATCGCTGGCATTAGGCCAACACTTGATGCATATGTTATTCGTGAAAAGTTATCACCCCTCATGAATCTTCAACATCCATGTCAGCATTCCCGGAAACTTTGCTTACGTTGGTAAAAACGCTAGACTTCTCGCGTTGACTTATTTAATCGACGCTGATATGTGATTTATACCTATATAAGATAATTTATTTACCAACTGAAACTCGTGCTCTCGATTTTTAGTCATAATGATAGGTATGCGTATTATTTTATTTCTGATCCTACTACTTTTTCATTTTTTCTGGAAATCTATAAATGAAGCATAAAAAAATAGACGGTTTAGAATACTTGGTTCTTTTCTCTTGGCCGAGATTCCCATGAAATTTCAAATTCTTTTGAAAGCTTTTTTTTCGTCTTCCATTTGGAGGAGCTTAGAAGATGATTAATTTTTTATTGTTTGTAAAATTTTATTCCACTTTCATAGATTTTTAAATGCTTTCATAACAAATAAATGATAACCGAATCCTGTTTGTGGTCTCTCCAACTGCAATGGCTTGGTTGGGCAAAGAATTAACTTCGACTTGAATACGCCAGCCAAAATGCTTTTGAAACTGATTTTCTACCAATTTAACAACATCGCCGACATCCTATAATAATATTCGCTTTTTTTATTCTAATATACGTTACTAAGCGTCAATTTCATTTCATAGGGCCGAAATAATTTGTGTAAAGTTTTGCTAAATATTACTCTTATTTAATCGAAATTCGGTATCGGTAGTCAGCTTTTAATATGGTCACGCAAACAAAATGCTATGTGCCAGTTTACGTCGTGTAAAATGGTAGTAATGTGTGGCCTAATATTTCAGTTCTAATACAATACCACTAGGTGCACTGCTTCACCCTGAAAAAGATTTAGGAAATTCTAACTTTACAAGGACGCTGATTTTTTGTAGCTGTGGCCAAGAAACTTTGGTACGAATGGGTAATCGACGGAAAGTTGAGTTTCCAAAGCAAAAGAGGTCAAATTTCGTGCTGAACTCTTTTTGGAAGTGCACGTTGGCATCAATATTATCTGCCATACATTCTAGAATCATGTAATCAGATGGGAATGATAAAAAAACAGGGGTAAGTAGCCCTCAACCCAAGTCTTCCTCCTACTTTTACACTTCTACCACCTGAGTCCTTTTAGAAAAGAGCGAATGCCTGCCAACACTTAAAATTTACGGTGCGCCTTCCTCCTCCATCTTTGTAACCGTCAGCTACATATCATTCCAAATATTGCCTCACTGACTCGTATATCACGCCCTCTTGACTCACAGACAACCAGTACCCATTGAACCATCGCCAAAAGGCGAGCACTGAGCCCTCTCGTCTTAATCAAAACATCTAGACGGCCAGACATTCCTCATCTGGTTTCTTCCATGATGCATGCCGGGACTTAAATAATTGTTTACTTTAACCGTTAGCTTTTTTAATGAAATTCTTTGTTAGGTGCATTACGACGATTGTTTGAAATTATTACAAATGATCAAAGTTAATATCAAATCCTCTGTGAGTAAGTACTATTGATGTCATTAACACTGGTACTTACATTTGTTATTGGATGAATATATCGGCCTAGTGTAGAAACCAACAAATTCATCACGTAAAAGAATAATTTTCATCTAAATAGGTCTGGAAGGGAGCTTGAGGTCTTGGAGGGAGCCTAATACTTATATGTGAACATGGAACTTAAATATATCATACTGTTATTTAGAAATAAATCAATTTAATTTCGGCTCTATAATGTACCACCAAGAATGGCGAAATTATGTGCTAAGTAAGATTATTATTATTATTAGGTAATCTACCGGTTAAGGTAGGTTTTTGGATGGACAAAGCTACTAAATAAAACATTTTGTGACTACTAACAAAACACAAAATCCAGCATCCTACTCTATATCAGGTCCCTCTTCATCTCGTTAAGTAAGATAAAAATGAAAAAATCACTTCAATAAAATTAGATTAATTTGATGGCTCAAGCTCATATTTTAAAAGAATATTTTTGGAAATAAAACTAAACATGGTCTAGGGTAAAGGCGTGTGGTAACCATATTTTGATTAAAGTATCACTTTCTGGAGCATTTATGGTCGGACTTGTTGCATATGGATTAAAAATTAAATATAATTCATATTACAGCCATACATTATATTTAAATTTTAAAAGACTACACTTCCATTCTATGACATTTTGCGCGCAATTTTTTCAATATTGCTATTTAATTACAGTGTAGTCCCCTGCACGTTATAAAAAGTGGACATTAAAAAGCATTTTTCTGGTAACTTATGACGGTTTTCTCATTTTATTAAACATTTGAAATAATGATAGTTCATCTGAAAAATATCAAAAAAATAACGCAATATGTGACCTTTAGGCATGGTTAATTTTCAACTTGGTCAGGTACAATCACCATGAGAAGAATGGAAATTAATAAACAGCGCGGCGTAAGAGGAGTATCAGGGAATCACTAGCCCTTAAGTCATCATAAAGCATATTGAGCAATATCTCGTTTCCAAACTACAAGTGCAATAAGGCGTCAAACGCTCGTTTGAAATTTACCCTACAAAGTGGTTGAGCGCGTGAAAGACGAGAACGCTTCCTGCACTGCACTGGAGGGTTTTTCTTTTTTTTCCTTCGTAAGCGCAGTGCCGCCTTTGCTGTCAAACACGATGAATATTTCTCCCTTCGAAGTTTTAAGCCATTTTAGGTAGCTTGCACTTCTGCTTCCACGAATCTATTCCGCTAACCCTTATTTATCTCCTTATTTCTACCAGCTTATTTTCCCTAAAAACTGAGAAAATCTCTACGTATATTTATATATTCCTTCTTATCTCTGTTTTTTCGTCAAATCCAAGCTATTAAGTTTTTCATTTTTTTCCTGGCTCATAAAACGCAAGGTCGCAAGCATTTATAAAGTGCCGAGAAAGGCACTTGAAGGCATTTTTCTCGGTTAATTCAATAGTGGAATTTGGCACAGAATCTCACACCCTAATTGAATTTATTCAACTAGTATTTCTGGTAAAATGAAATAAGCGTATTTCTTTTACCCAAAATTATGGCCTGGGTGTACAGAACCGGGGACTTACAGCAAGAAAGCGGGTTTGCTAAAAATTTATTTCCTAAATTTTTCATGAATCAGACTTATTTAATGGTTAAAGCTCATATTTCAATAGAATTTTTAGGAAACAAAAGTAAATATGAAGTTCCCGATTTGAATTAGAAATTGCACACACACTGCCGATACAACGCAATCCTCTCCAAGCTTCTTAGATTTTTTAGAGTTAAGTTGACCTAAGAAAAATTTCATTCAATACGGTTTATATTATTTTTCATTTAAAGCCTTATATTATCGAATAAGATCATCACAATGATTCGAATAAAATCAATGGTGAAGAGAATATCTATGTGCGGCTAGGATGCCATGGCAAATAAATACATTTGTGTGGTTTTATATATAGTGCAGAGTATAAATATCTTCTTCCAAATAGAACTAATTGCAGTATATTCCGATGCAATTTGGTTTTTATATCACTATTTATAAAGGACCCTGTATTAGCGTGATAGTTAAAAATAAATAGGTTACTGCTCTGCATGTTTAAATTCTCAAAATAAATTATAATCGTAGGCTCTGATCCCGCTTATCGCACCAATTTGGGATTTTAAGTGAAATACTACCCACATTCAATTGAAATTACTTCATCACTTGATATAATTCATCCCTCTTGGCTTTTTTTCATTGGTGACTAGCATATAAACGAGGGTTGTCTGAAAAGTTTCCGACCTCAGAAAATTTCAGAAAAAATGTCTTGTATCTTTGTTAGGTCGGAAACTTTTCAGCCCCCATTCATATCTGCTGATACACCTCTCTAGCTGTTATCACAATTTACTCTCTTTTAGGCGAATCTAATTTTATGTCTTGACAAATTTTTCATTTGAATCCATCAATTTCACTGCCAAATAGATTTGAAATCGCTTTGTGCAAGGGATAATGATGCATCGGAATAACTACTATGGGTAACGCAATTTTCGCAATATAGAAAACACTGAAATCGCGCGTGATTCCGGATTTCAAAATAAAGTTTTGAGCGACACATGATCTTTATTGATTGGGAGAATGCCATAAATTCGTGGGGAAATTCGTATCAATTAATCTTCACTGGTGAAATGAATTTAATAGAATTTTCGAAATCGCGTTAAGAATAAACGTGCTAAAGCAATTTATCAAATGTCAATCTATTGTGTCCGATAGAGGAATTCATAAGAGGTTTGAGTTAGAGCACTATATTAGATCCATGAGGTGGATCGGGCGAAAGCTTTCTGTCTTTAAAAAGGGCTAGATCTTTATACTTTTATAATACTTAACTGTCAAAATAACAGAAGTGTTATAATTTATTGGTTGAAACCTTTGAAACAAAGACCAACTATGTAGGGAAAGTAGGAGAACTTGGTTGCCATTATTTTTAGATTGCTCGTTTCTGGAGGTCATATCGATATGTAAATTTTTGCTTACACTGCATAAAATATTACAACCCAATTTCAACTCAGAGCGATTTTAAAACACAGTCAATAAATGGTTTGGACATCGTCCTCGAGCGAAAACAGATATGGACTTGTCATCGTTTCGGGATAATTCTGAATATGGATGAAGAGTTCAGCCATTCAAGAGAACAGCCATTCAACAACTTTAGTTAATGAATGGCTGTCCAATTGGCAAAACATGATGAAACCGTTAGAGCTGTGGAGTAATTGATAGGTGCGGTCTAGATTTTTTTTAATAAATACGGTTTTAAAGACCTAGAAATTAAAGCAGTGTTGGCTAATTTTTATTTTGCCGGCGTTTTTCAAGGGAAATATGGTTATTTGAAAATGTATTAGGGGAAGATCTTTACCGTCGCGTAGATACAGCGACCCTCATTAATAATAACGCACTTTAAGACATACACATAAACCAGTCCATGGTAATTGATTGTATCCCCTCGATAAATAATTGAAGGTGCAGGAGGATAGGTTTTAACAACTTAAAATAAAACATTGAACAACATATGCTAAACTGTCAAAATACTAGAGTAGTTCGAAAAGTTCTCAGAATCACCACCAGATGTCAGCGCTAGCGTGAGTTTCTCGTGTAGTAATAGGTAATTATGAGTAAACGCGAAACGCGTCAGTGCTCTGCGAAGAGATCTGTTGTGTGGTTGCCTCTCTGTTGCTGTTCCCGTGTGGTGATTTGTCAAGATGGAGAATAATGAGATTCTAGCAATGATTTCAATCCTTCGTAAAGAAAGGTATGAAAGCATAGGAAATTCATGACGGCGTTCAGAACATTTTGGGGGACTCTGGTCCATGTTTAACGGTTAACAAGTAGACAAACGAGTTTGTCCGGACAGCTTAGATGGTGATCCACGTAGTGGTCGTCCAAAATGTGCGACTACCCCAGAAACTATCGCAAAAATGCATTAAATGATCATGGAGGATCACTAACTGAAATTGCGAGACAGAAATGAAGCTGTAGAAATGTCATCTGAATGGGCATATCACATTTTAATTGTGAAATTGGATATGAGAAAATTAATATAAAAATGGTTGCCGTGACTCCTGATGCAGGATCACAAACGTATCAGAATGGACATTTCCCGTTGTAAGAGTGACCAACAAGATTTTCTGCACCAATTTGTGACCAAAGATGAAATTTCGATCCACGGCTATAACTCAGAGATCGAAAAGCAGTCAAAGCAGTGGAAACATATTGAGTCACCACCACCAAAGAAAACAAAGTTAATACGGTCGGCCGGAAAAGTGATAGATTCAGTTTTCTGGAATGGGAAAAGGATTCTCCTGATAAATTATCTTCCCACTGGTCAACCAAATTCTGAGCAACGCTACGCTAACTTTCTGGACCAACTACAGCAAAAGATGCACGAAAAAATATCAGGTTTGAAGAGGAAGAATGTGGTCTCTAATCAAGGCAATGCACGCCCACAAACAAGTGCCTCTGCCATGGCAAAAATAGTGAACTAAGATACGAATTACCGCCACACCCACCTATTTCGCCATAATTGGCTCCGCCAGATTTTCATCTCTTCCCTAAGCTCAAACTTTTCCCAGTAGACGGAAATTCTCTTCAAACAAAGAGCTAAGAACCGATGTGGGACGGGTAGTTTGCAGGCCTAAAGGAATCTTATTTTCAAGATAAGATCAAGACATTGAATATCGCTGGGCCAAGTGCATGTATAGGGATGCCATATTGAATGATAAAAAAGTTTCATTGAGGTCAGTCGTTTATTTCTATTCCATTTTGAGAAACTTTCAAATTACCCTCTTACTCAGACGCTTCTTGAAGAACGTAACAGCCATAATTTAGAACGGAGATAAACTTTTTTTCGTGCGTCTGATAGGCACATTACTTGATTAGTTCCCATAGTGTAACCGAATGAGCACTATTTTGGTTTTAGAAAAGAAAAAGTACATGAGAGAATATTTTTGCTAATCGGTACTTCACGAGAGTGGGAAATGGTGACAACATGCATAGAAATTGAATCAGAGAAACCTATTATAATAATGCTGAATGGAACAGAATCCATAATATTATATAATGTAATCTGGTCTTATAATGACGCTACATTTTGTAAAATCACGAGATTAAACGATAACAACGACCAGATAAAAATATTACGTAATTGAATTTGAACTCATTTGTTAATAATGAATATTAAGGCGGATAGTAATGGAAGAACGTTTACTCTCACTCGTAAATACTCATGCGAAGCATATTAGAAAGGCAAGGGCCGTTTTGTCATTTTAAAAATATAATCGTGAGAAAAAAATGTATTAATTGTTTTTTGTAAACCTACATCACTTTTCTACATAATCACCTCAGCATAGAAATTTGCCGCATATGGAATCAAACCAGTTAACAACACCGGTCTTGAGTTTCTCGTGGTCTCAAAACTGTGAGCAACGTCGGGTAATTTCCATCTTGTCAATAGTGGGCCAAAAGCGCTCGTCCACTCACAATTCTTTGCTCTTTATGTTGTTTGGTAAGAATTTTCTTTGTTCACCTTCTACACAGTTTAAATATCCGAGCTTTAAGAAGTGGTGCGTCAAACAAGAGAGAATGCATTGTCCATGGCTTTAATTGTCAAATAGATTGCAGTTCTTAGTCCACTTGTTAAACTATTTCATCGGTCTGGATACTTGGCTTGCCACTCTGCATTTCGCCATACAAACGTTAGCGGTCATATTTGAGGTCTCAGAACCATTGTTTGACCTTTCCTTCACTTATTACTGTCGGTCCATAAACTAGGCACAACTTAATGAATTTTGGCAGTTTATGATACTTTTGCACCCAAAAATGAAATCACAGCCCGTGTATTGTAGCTGGCGGGAGCAAGTATTCCCGAGGATATCTGCATTCACCATAAGCTAAACAACTATGGAATAAATACAATACAACTATGGAATAAATACAATACAACTATGGAATAAATACAATACAACTATGGAATAAATACAATACAACTATGGAATAAATACAATACAACTATGGAATAAATACAATATATCATGCTCCATCCGCTACACTATTTTTTTTTGCACCGCCAATTGTTAAATGCAAGATAACCACCCATATTTTTTTTAATATACCTGATAGATAGAGAAAGAGGAACTGAAATTAATAGAAACGTCGAAAAACGTAAGATCAGCAGAGAATCAGTCATACCACGTTAAATTCCACCTCAAAAGTTGCTGTCCTTGGTAATAGCATAATCTCTCTGATAATAATTTTTAAAATGCGCATAACACTCCTTCTAGTGCCACTAAATAGGCTTATTGATCAAATAAGATATAATTTATTAGTGAGAAAAATTTAAGTCACCCAATTCTGACGAAATACCAAGCGAGTCTCTTTTTAATCGAAGATTAGAATACTAATATCGAGTCCTCATTGGTGAGGACACATTACAAGACCTTGCCGACCTGGAAACACTAATCTTTTTAGTTAATATTGAATTTTTAATGGAATAATTTCAATTCCACATGATATCAGCAGAAATTATAACCTGTAGAAATAGAATCAATGACAATACGATAGGAGTCTTTTAAAAGTGCAAATTGCGAAATTTTGAGCGGAAATTAGTATTTATGAATAGTAGCAGTTGTTCGGACCATTAATGCACACCCTTTCCTCAGAGAATCAGATCACACATTTTGGCAATGCAAAGCGGAAGTGGGGTAATCATACCGTATTGAGTACTAAATCAGGTTGAAAATTAATTTTTAGAGTAGTACTCATTTAATCGATTGAATTAATCCTACTTTCCCTTTATAGCTAAAGAAAACCTCCAAGAACTGCTCCACCAAACGCCCCAATCAAGATTCTAGAGAGCACAAATCTCAGCGTACTTTGGTGAACGGTGGCAGGGCAGGTTCCCCCGAACTCCTTCACCCTTCTCCCCTCTACTCTCCTCCCATCTAAAAATCTTTCGCCTCTTCGGCCCTCGATCCCTTCCCTTTTATTATTCTCCCCTTCTCGCTCCTTCCCCTTTCCATTCGCCCCGACTGTGGGAGCACCTTGACAGGGCAATTAAGGGAACGCTTTTAACTGTAAATGTTCCACATTCGACTCCCAAGGTGGAGAATTCCAGACTCCCTCTACACTTAAGGTTGGATGTAGTACAGGAAAGGACTTGCCTCTCCCGCGTATAGGCTCCGATTTAAGCCTCGACAAACGGAAGGACTTTCTTAAAGTTTTCCCTCGCCAGGGGTTAATTTTGGCAATATTGAAATAAAAGAGATTTCCTTCGGATTTTAATTTTTACTTGGACGTCATTTATATATGCATGGGAAAGAAAATTTGGCCAGTCTTACGGTTAGCCAGATGTTTGTTCCTCTTACAATTAGGGTATATATTTCGTATCGAATATTTTTGGGTAGTAGGTCAATACTGAAGTAATTTTGGTTTACCGTTATAATAGACCAAATGGTGCAATTTCAAATTCTATTGTAGTTTATTACAAACACGCTTTACAATAAACTACAATAGTTTGAATAGTTTGAAATAGTTTGAATATTGTACCCAATTGCACGCAAAATATGGTAAAGCATAAATGAACTTCCACAAAGTTGAGGCTGAAACTATTGAGATGGTAAAGCATATTTGATTTTATAATGGAAAGTAATGTAAAACCTTTCTTCAACGACTCTTTTTCCTTCTCAACCCCCTCATTTATATATATCCCCCTTATTATATATTTATATTTATGTATATATCAAATGCATGGAACCATTCCCGACCTCCTGGTTCAGCAAGGAAAAGACAAGGTCACAGAATTATTTTGTCTATACAAGAGTGTCTGAAAGCATCTTGATAAATTTGGAATTACGGATATGAATTAGCACTGAGGTAGTACGTAAAAGCATCAAATGTTAATCCCTCAGGACGAATGATTCACATGCGACCAAGGATATGGTTATTTCTCCGCTCGTCACAACTGAGGAACGCGTAAAGCGGTATCGAAAATTTTCAGCAAAATAACTGCTAGTTTATCATATTGTATATAATGTCATATCGGCCTTTTATTTATCATATTTGTTGCAGTATTAGTTTTCACTCTACCATCATAGTTGCTAGGCCTGTACAGCAAGGTTTCGTTTAAAATAAATGCATCCTAATAACTCAAAACACAAGAACTATTTGTGTAACCAAGGCTAATGCGGTGAGATGCTTATCGGAAGAAATCCGATGGCCTTGGTGTAAAAAATAAATGTATATTTTTACTATCGTATATAAAGGAGCTATTTCCTCCTGAAAAAACACCCTATATTTCATCATTATTCCGATCTATTTACTTATAAATGGATGGTGCTCCAGCACCCCCCGCCACCCGCCTCTACGACAATATGTGATGTAGCTATTCTCCCCATTAAAGGTAGAGCCTGGTAGGTTTATCACAAGCAGCTGTCATATAAAACATATCAGCTAACTATGTAGGCTTTACTAAGGAATTAACTCTTGTTTAGTCAACAATATTTCCTTTTTCATCCCTCCTAATGTTCTTGCAGTCATCATGTTGTCCAGCAAGTTTATTCTTTTCATTTCTCGTCCCCAACATTTTCCATTCTTTCACAGCCTTCGGCACTGCCTCTCACTCTCTCCTCCATCCACATCTTCTGTCTATTTCACATTCCTTTTATCACCTTTTCTTTTCTATAATTTTCAATACTTTCAAATACCTCCAATCTATGCCCATCCTCAGTCTTCAGAGGTTAGGTTTTCCTACCAAACAGAGTTTCGCTCTACGTTTACTTGCTAGTAGAAATATTTTTATTTATCCATACTTATTGTAACACTCATCGATTTCCTTTTTTTTGCCAGATAATCTTTTCGAAATAATTCCTAATCCTTGAACAATTTTCCTTCAATCAACCCTCTAAGTACATGAGTGTCAAACCTGATGTAGTTTATTACTTCCTACTTCATTGCCCTTAAGTCTTACTACCTCTATGGAATCCAATTCATAAACACTTTTAGAGTTAAAGAACATGCCAGTCAAGTAAATGTTAATATTCCTAAATGATTGAAAATATCAGCTTTTTATGACATTGTACTACAATTAAGTCACGCTGACTATTATGGTCTCCAATCATCCTATATTGCTAATGTTAGTTTATTAATTATTATGCACTACCTATTATTGCATGCTTCATCACTGCTGTTCTTATATATGACGAATTTTTAGTTCATCTATATTAAAAACCATTCCAATAACTTTTCATCTTTTCATTCAGTATATGGTTTAGGTCTTGGAGCCTTCAACTCTTATCTACCCCGAACCCCTTTAAAGATGCAATCAGTAATAATAATAAATCCAGCTAAAAAAATCTCTGAGTTTTCATACACCTGAAGCAGTGGTATCATTTTCCCAGAGCCCATTGAATTTTATTTTTTTAGCATTAGTTTCCGTGGTGTACATCAAGGCGCAATTTCCTGTCAGTTACGGGACACCGTCGGAAGTTGGGAGCTTCGACGTTCGGAACAAAATCGTTACGTGAATATCGTTAAAAAAAGTTGTTTATCTTTCATAAGGTGTCGAAGCTCACCGATCAACCATGCCGAAAGTATCACGTCACCCGCGCTCTTTGCCCTTTTCGCGTGCCTTCGCCCCTCATCCCCTTCCTCGTCGTTCTCATTACCGGTCTGACTCCCCGATCGGTAGCGGGATTCCTCCGCCTCCATTAAGCCGGATCCCGCCACATATTTCCCCTCCCTCGCTGCCAGTCATCTCTTCGCCCTTTTCAGCACTCGGGGAAAACAATTTCCCGTTCTCCTTCTTGCCCTCGCCCCGCCAACTCCATGCCTGTACACTGGCACGTGTGCTCCCGTAAGTGCCCTCTACGTTCGAGGCCGCAGTTGGGAAATTCACTCCGCTCCGTCCTCCACCCCTCCACAGTCGTTCGTTGGTGAGGGAAAGAGTGGGCCTCGAAGAAATTTCCCTGAGTCCATAGCCTTCCTCGTATTTTTCCGCGAGAGGAAGAGAGGAAAAAAATATCCAAATCTTTGAGGGCTCACAAACTTTTCCACGCCGCGGCACAACCAATTCTCGCTCCTTCCTAACGCTCACGCATCGGTATTTGAGGAATACTATATGCATACGATATGAGGAACGAGGCAATGAATATAAGGAATTCCCATATGATATGAGGAATCTGCATCGATGCATCACGGTATTTGATATATATTTTTCCATGGGCCATTCTTCAAAGTTTATGTTATTCAAAATAATATTACCATCGATTTCCGGTTGCTGCTTCAGAAATTAAATTTATTAAATTTGAGTGGTTCTACTCAAGTATTGCGATTCACGCGGAACATTTTACTGATCATATATGTATATATAGAATTTTTTCTCTGGTTTAATGATTAGTTTAATCGGTTTAAAAATTTATTTTTGGAAATCGAGAATATGCTGCAGTAGCATTATGGCTACCATTTACAATCGTAATATTCCTGCCGGAATTTATATTCAGTAGCGCTGCCAAAAAAAAGGCATTGAATGCATCACACCCATGAAAGACTTAATACTACTTACAGCGAAGGAATCTAACACTTAATATTGCGCCAGACTACAAAATATTTATAAAATTTAAATTATATATTATTCTATAATATTTAAAAAATTCCATATTCACATTTAGGACCATACACCTGTGATGCCCTGATGCCCCGACCCTGAAGCACATATCATTAAAATTCAAGTATTTCAATGTCAGGGAATGTTTATCAACTTCAAGATGGCTTGCCGCAGACTGGCTTGGCCAAAACGAAATTGATCTTTACGAATCCGAGCATACGAATAGTTAATAATATCATCCGCACACCAATCGGAAATTATGTAAACGGAATCTGAACCATGACCTCATTAATATGTGACCCTCTATTGAGAAAAACTAAATTAATTTTGCAGAGGCATTGGTTCGTGTTTTATGAAAAAATTATGACCTAAAAATGTTTTCCACTAAATATATTTATTTTGTGTTATCTTTTTCTGCTACCTATGCATTCATTAGCTAACTCATAAGAAATGTTCTTTTAGTTCCTCGGCCATTAAGTTTGTCAAGAAGTGATTATATCGTTCTCGTGAGTTACTTTTCAGCCTTCCTATTGATAGAAGGGAGCGATAAATCAAAAAGTCAACAGGCATCATCGCTAATGGTATTTGTGTACATACAGCATTCGGATGGAACAAAATATCACTGCATTTGCAGAATTTTGCTTTTAAGTTCCAAAATGTTTACATCCCAACAGGAGGGCGCATAGGCAATAGCAAATATGTGCCATACAAGAGAATTGCTGAACAGAAGGTGGTACTTACTTGATATTCTTCCATATTTTCACTTGGGTATAATTCCGGCACATAGCATATAACGCTGAAAACCTTAGGAATACGGAGGACAAACATCTGGTCCAATTATCTAAGATTTTTTCCATTACGAGAAGAATACTCATATATGAAACAAGTAAAATCATGTATTTTCAGGTTTAATTCGCCTACAAGGAAGTTTTTATGATGCATAGAAGTGAAGTGTGATCAAGGACTTTCCGAAATATACCATTCATAAGTAGAATACCTTTGTTAAAATGAAGGAATCAGGTTTAATTGCACCGCTATTCAGTTTTTGTACCAGGATTCCATATTCTTCCCTCGCAGTCCGTCGACTCCCTAATTTGTCAGCCTCCAGACAAAGCTTTTTCAATCGGCCAGAGGTATTCGTTTTTCCCACGGGATCAAGGATTCATTCATACGTTTCAACTCAGTCCCTTTCTCTCATACTGCTTTTTTCTTTCCATCCGATCCTTTTCTCCGAAACAACCTTCATTAATCCCTTTCCCTTTTCAATCATCATTCGTTGTCGCCTCTGTAGCACAAACCATAACATACATCTGGGAAGGTGTTATAATGGTCAGTGCCAGCAAGGGTTGTGGATGAGTCACCAGCCGATGAGTAGAAACTATAGTTACGAGGGTCATCCGGAAAGTAGTACCCGTTCGTGCCGCATGAAGTGCTGACGACGCGAGTAGCCGCTGGACGAGGTCAGATAGCTTCAGTGGCTTGTCTGCCTTCTCTGAGCCAAGTTGCGTGACGCTAGCATTGCCTGTGTTGTTTCTGTGATTGTTTACAATGTTTAAAAAAATTGAGAACGCCGCCAGTTGTGAAGTGAGGGCAGTGATTAAATTCCTCAATGCAAGAAACGTTCGCCCATGTGATATTCATCGCCAATTAAAGGAGGTGTATGGAGACAATGTAATGGACGAGTCGTCTGTTCGGCGGTGGTGTCGCAACTTCAACATGGGGAGGGGGAACACACACGACGATGAGCGTTCGGAGAGACCGTCTGTCATTACAGACCAACTGGTGAGCTCAGTTGACGAATTCGTGAGGAACGATCGGCGCGTCACAATTGATGACATCTGTGAGCATTTTCCCAATGTTTCTCGAACAATTGTTCATGAAATTGTTAAACACCATCTGCATTATGCAAAAATTTGTGCAAGATGGGTCCCTCGCGTATCTCAATGAGCTGGCGGCGAAGGACTATGCAGCAGGAATACAGAAACTTGTCACACGTTATGACAAATGCCTTAATTTGCTTGGAGATTATGTTGAGAAGTAGTTTAAAGTATCCTCTTTCAAATAAAATTTTTTATGTTTGTTAATATTTACTTTTGCGTCTTTATTTCACGAACGGGTACTACTTTCCGGATGACCCTCTTATTTGATAACTTTATTTTACTTTCAGCAAAATACGGCTGATTTTCATTTCATCACCGAGTAAACAAGGTTTTTTATCAAATTGCCGTGCGATTATTTTTAGAATCATTTGCTCAAAATTCCAAATTTATTTTATTTTCTATGACTTGACGCTCAAATGCTATGTTATTTTCCATGATTCAATTATAATGCATTTGAACAAGCTACAGGATAAAACGGTTGTCTGCAATTTTCTCATTCAAACCCAACCACAAACGTTGAGAGTCCTTACTTCCCTTCCCTATTAATTGCCCTCTTTGAAGTGTTCAGGGAGAAGATATTTCAATTAATGCTTTTGATTTGTTCCCTTCTTCTGAGAATTTAATTACACCAGTCGAAACGTAAAAATACCTTAATTTGCTCAGAGTGTAAAATTATAATTAAAAAATGCAAATTCCATATTTTTAACCTTCATTTTACATTAATTAGTCATATTTGGCCTTAATTTATATCACAAATAATGCTTTAGATTTAGAAGACCAAGTTGGTTGTTGATTAAAAGGGTCATTGCTGTGATGGATGACATTTTTGAGGAGTGTTTGTGATGAGTAGGCATAACTTTCAACAGTCGGAGGTATAGCTAATTTCCTCTTAGTAATTAGGCAAAGTGATTAGATAATGGTTAGTCTGAAATAAGTTGGAGTACTTCTTCGCAGTTGTATATTACGTATTTGATTTGTGAACTGTTATTATTAGGAGCTCATATGGCATTACATAATGATAAATTTACTTCTTTGAATGAAGGTGACCAAATCTTAGAAGCTGTGCATGTATACGTGTTTTCCTAAAAATTCCGTCTCTTCCATGTCAAAATGAAATTCCAAATGTTTCATATAAATAATTTGAAGCTCATCGCAATATTTTAATCTCATGGTGTTTTCTAGTTAACAATGCGCTTATATTATGAACGGATGCTCCCGATTTTTATCTCCAACCTATGAAGCGTGTCAGTGATCCTAAGTTTTAATAAAAATAGTAAATAACGGTCTTAAACTACCTGAAGTAAACAAATACATTCCAAACTAACCCATTCTTCAATACAGAAAGAGAATAAAATATTTACTTTATTTTTAAAGATCGTTTATTACTAAACTCCGACCTATCCTCATAAATGGGTACAGTACTGGAAGTAATCACCTAATGGGAGCGAGGATCGAGTGGAAGACCAGCAGGGTAAGTTTTTTTATTAAAAATCATGAAAACATCAGTTGCGGGATCCGACCGCACTCTTCCCATCGCCTCTCCTTCCGTTAAAACTCTCCTCCCTTGCTCTTCTCTCTTCATCCCTCACCCCTCTATCCCCTCCACCCCATCCCCACCACTCAGCCTTTCATCCTCCTTCGAATTTTTTCTCATCCACACCCATTTACAATGCTGTAACCCATCCTCACCCATTTAACCCTTTCTCTCTCACTATCTCTTGCGCTCAGCTCTGAGAACCGCATTTTTTACCCCTTACCTCCTCGGGCAGTTTTCACTCTCTCCCTCTAGCCAATACGCTTCCTATCGTGCTCATCTTCTGAAGGCACCGCCATTCTCCCTCCATCCACCATCTACCTCTTCGATCCACCGTTTCTCTGGCCCAATATCTTTCGAAGCGGGAGATGACCCGACGATGAAAGGGAAAAAGCCATCAATATTTCCAAATCAACGTCTTTCTATGGGCAAATTTCACCCGATTTAAATTAACTGGCAAAGATGCAGGTTTAAATCGAAACGTTAAAGTTCAAAATGCTTATCGATTTCATTCAATTTGACATCGTTTTTGATTCTCATTGAAACAAATCATTCCATTGCGAAATTATGCAAAAATAATATTTATGCATATTTAATTTGTTTATTGACCAGGGTTCGTGAAATTAAGGCATGATAATACGTGTATAATTGATATTAGGCTTAGAACATGCTCTTTATAACCTCGATATTTCTCACTTGCTGATCCAATCAAAAAGGTTATAAAAAACAAGAATAAATTCTCTATGTGATATTTAAATGGAGCATAGTGAGCGAAAACAGAAAATGTGGCCCAAAATTAATTAATGTGTCATCAGGCACAATTTTTATCCTCACGAGTATTCCTGGTACACTCCAAGGTATTTGCTAATAACATAATAATGCATATCAAAAGTTATTAACCCAGTGGTGTTCATGCCAATACTTTCAAGACGCAAAATGCATAGACAACATTGAAATTCTCTTAACCGTTTAGAAAAGGGTCATGTGGGGTAATGGAATGGAAAAAGGAGAATTATAGAGGAGGCTCAATGAATAGTGGCGTTAGCCTGCTTGAAGGAGGATGGTCGAAGACTCTTTCTTCTTATTAATTAGGTGCTGCGTAAACGCTGGCTGCCCTCCATCTCTTCTTACTTTCTCTGATTCAACCTTTCCAACGCTTATCCCAGTCACCCATGTTAACTCTCGCTTTAGAACTTGTTCCTATTTTGCTTACTCAACTCTTTCCAGACATCTTCATCTGTACAGGTTTTTCCCTACAAATACTATATTCAAAATACAAATTGTTCGATAGATATGGGATTAAAGCCTGCCTTATAAGAAACGATTTGAGACAAATGGGTTATTTCTTTGTTAATATCGAATGAAAATATAAATTATCACACGTTTCAAAAAAATTTATCTCTGATATATCAGTAAAACTAATCAAATCAGGTATGCCTTAATCATTAGCCATATTTTACAGAGCTCGAATATTGCAGGTTTTTATTTTCACAACATCATTCGCTAAATAACTAAATATTTTATTTATTTATGTAATATACATGAATATTTATTTTTCTATTTTAATATGTTTCGCGAATTATTTACTGTTTTGATTCCACATCTCCAAGTTTCGGCCAGTACTTGATGATTATTATGTTAATGATCTTTAAAAGTTATTAAAATATACTCTAACCTAATTGTTTTACTGTAATTAGTAAGTACTGCAATTGTATATGCGATTGTTCCATTAAAGTGAGTGATCAGAGTTTTATTCCCGTAGTTGAATTAGCAAAGATTTAACATTATATTAGTTTTTTTAATGTCTAATGCATGCAGATGTTGCAAATTGAATTTTTTTCATCACTCCTATGCCTGTTTTTAATGATAAAAAACAGATTCCATGAAGGTGTTTCTTCGCATTGGAGAACAGAAAAAATTCATATGGGGCTGGGGCTCAACTAAAGGGAGGATTAAAAATATATTTTACATTAGGTTTTGCGAGATATTCAGGAGCGACATTTGCGATGTGAGGCCGTGTATTATCATTGTGCAGCATCCAGCCTGTTGCTTTAGAATGCGACCTTTTACAATCGATATAGCCTCAGAGAATTCTCATTGCATCCCTATAGCAAGCTCCATTTATAGCTCTTTTTGCTAGTATGACATAATGATATACCATTTCCAGCAACTAAAATTGATACGACCGCAACTTTCCCAGCAGAAGCCACCACATTTAATTACCCTTGTTATGGTGTTGGCGGTTCTGTAGAATACCACACTCATATTTACTGTTTTCTGTCTCTCAAAATTATTTATCCAAGTTATATCTGCTGTTATAACCTTCAAAAAAGCTCTTCATGCGCATGTAACATTAGCTTCAACTACGCAAAAAACTTAGCACAAATATCATGCTGTTTGCGAGGAAATCTTTGCACCGAACTGAACGATGGGCATGTCTCAGCCGCATTTATTTGTTTATCATCGTTGGAGTGGTACCTAATTAAAATGTCCTTATTTCTCATAGTTCTCATAATGTTGCTGGAAGTTCTCTCACAGTGGTAGAAGTTAACGTTTACCTACGTCATAGCAGTGACTGGAGCTCTGGATCCACCTTCAATTGAAATTGTCTTATCTCTTTAAGCATTTTATATCATCTTATAGCTAGCTGTCTTCTTACCTCTTCTGCAGTATTATACTGTTTTAAGTGGACGATATTGCCAGGCAAAAGTAACGTCTTAAAGCAGCTTTGCGTTTTACCTCAATATTTTCCGTTAGTCGAAGTGGACATGCTTCAATGTCCGTTGGCTGCCAGTGAAACAATACTGAATTCAAGTTGATGGGTAAAACTCGCAGATGATATAAATTATACATTACACTAATATGGTAGCACCGAATTAAATCTTTCCCCAATGAGGTATTTAAATATAAAAGATGATCACTCTTTGTTGAACAGACTTCGTAAAGTGTTGAAAAATTCTCCTACATTTCCCCTACACACAAAACATTATCCTTAAATAATATCGTTGAACAGCTTAATACCTCCTCACTTCTATTTCTTCATCTACGTCTTTATTCTTCGTACTTTCCGGGCAAACTTTCTCTCGTGTCCCACCTTAAATATTCCTGCCTTCTCATATCAATCTTTTTATTAATTTTTTCCTTTACTCCCTTTACCAAAAGCCTTTAATATACCCTAATCCCTTTCTCTCTTAGATTTAGTTCTTGTATCATACGCCTAAATCCTCCAAATTCGGTGTATTTCTTTAGTCTCCAAGGACTGTCCATTTTTTCCAAAACACGTCTTCTTTTTCGACCCTCCTCACGAATCCCTTTGTACTCTCAAAAGAGATTATTTATTTCGTCCATCTTCCGCGTTTATGTGAATTTGCATATCTTTCAGGGTTTTCGGCCCTCCATCCAAATTTTCAGTCTGCATTCAATTCTCCTCAAAGACTTCCTACTTTGTCCTACTATATTCAACGCTATCTATTCAAGGATTTAAATTCCCATTTTCTGACATTCACATGAATTTTCATCTGTCCAGCATGCCAATGCAATATTAACCAGAAGTGTTTTTTTGAGAAATGATGTTAGATTAAGATTTTTAAAAAGTGTTTTCCAATAGCATTAATTTAAGTTTTTTTTAATTCCGTATTACATATATTATACTCGGTTTTTTATAAGGGAGACTCAATGTAATCTCATTCTACAAAAAAAATTGTTAAAAAATGCATTAATAATGATTTCATTCCAAAATTTCATATTTTTACGATATTTACGTAGTCCGTCTTCATTCTTATTCGCGAAATCATGACAGTTGATGTACTTCCCTATGTAAGGGGAAGCCATTGACAATTTGGGTTACTAGTCTGTTCTGCAGATATTGCTTGGTCGTTTCTTATCGTTTTCCTTCTGGGGAACAACTCACTTCCGAATAGACTGCGATAATGAACACAGGTCATTGGAGTATCAAAGGTTTAAATCATGATAGGTAGTGTACATATCAAAGGTAGGTTTTTGACGACCCCCACCAAGTTACGCGTGAAACCATCAATTAGACCTGCATGAACTAATTACGCTATCTCTGTGAATATATGTACCCTGTTTTGAGTGTTCTCTACGCTATTTCCTTTTTTTATTCTTAAACTTTTTATCTGCCTTCAGTTTGTCAAAATACCTCAAATGTTTCTTCGTCTGGCCTACCAAACCAATTTCCCCCTCTCTTTCACGGACCTCAGAATCTCTTCCGTCTATCTCTTCCATCTTCGTGTTCCACCTTGAAACTTCCTCTCCTCTCCCACCGTGCTTAAAACTTCATTGTTAGCCTCCCTCTCTATTAAACTTATATTCATCAAACTTTCTCTTATACAAATCTCAATAGTCTGTAATCCATGCCTATTCCTGTGCTATACCAGGCATGGTGGGTGAATTATCGAAGGACCAGTTTTCCAAGCCACAGAGCACAACGCTCTATTTTTAATTAGTAGTCTTTGCTTTGCGTAAGCGTATCATCAGTTCCTTTTATTTTACTAATCTCCCTTTCAACAGCATAATTCTTATTCTGATGTAGCTACTAATACACCAAACACGCTGAAACGCTCTATCTGCTCTGGTTTATTTTCTCACCTTCCCTCATCTCAATGCCTCGTAAATCTCATTATCCTTGAGGCCTCTTGTTAATGCTTATTCAGTAATTCACGCAATTATTTTCTAATTCACTCCACAATAATTGTAATTATTTGTTTTTTTGGCTTAATTATGTACGTATTTATTGGCTTATCTTCTTTTCTGACCTAAGCAGCTCTCCGCAAAACTTCGATCCCTAACTTTAGCTCACCTCAGGCCCACCCTGGGAATTTTCTAATTCCTTTTTTCTCACCAAAGAAACTTGAAACTGAAGAATCGAACTTAAATTTTTTACAATCGATGGTATTCATTTGAATCATCTAGAGTTAATTATAATTTCAAATTTAATTTGCATGTTTATTAAATGAAGAACACAATGTATTTTTCCACTATTTTTTATTGTATTACTACTAGTTTCAACGTTTAGGCGTCATCATCAGGTACAAATTAGTCAAGTTTCAGCCCATTTATAAACCATTCATGTGGGGGAAGGGGTGGGTGAGAGACGGGATAGAAGGAGAGAGGAGAGGGAGAGGAAATAGGTGGGGTTGTGATCGGCGTTGATGGGAAGGAGAAGAGGGGTGTTAAGCGTCAGGAAAGGCGATTAGTGGGGCTCACAGCTGGGGGAGAGGTAGCTGGGTCTTTCCTGAAGGGAAGGAAAGGGATGTTCAAGGATTGGAGAGAGGTATTCAAACAGTAAATCGTTGACCAAATTAACCTTTTTCAAATTCTTTCTGATTTCCAGCTCTTCCCACTTGTCCAACCTCTTACCTTTGTCCATTTGGTGCATCAGTTACGTTTTGAAATTCTTCCTTTCATTTTCTTTCCAGATGCTTGGTGAAGTGAGATTGCGTGATTCCGAGCCTTGTAGTTGCCAGGACTGATACTCAGTTCTATCTCCAATGTTGCATGAACTTAATATTAATTTAGATGGTTTCCGATTGCCTCCTAAATAATGATTTTAACGTGACACGATCATTCAAATAACCATCCCACTGGGGTCAGATGCCTTTGTAGTCTGACCTTTCGCAGACTGCTTTTCGTCTGGCTCCTACCCTTTGATTTATATAGCATGGGAGACCTTACCAGGAGCAAATATCATTGCTACCACCAGCATAGGTTCTAGAGATTATTAGCATGCTCAACTCCATTCAACACGTAAAGGTTTTAGTCCATGGGGAGGGTACTAAGGTTGCATAAAATATAATATGGATTTCTCTATTGAGGCGTTCAAATTGGGTGAGTTGTGGTTAAATTTCATAATGGTATTTTTAGATATTTCTGTGAGGATATTTTGCGAATTCATTGCTAGATATGTTTTTAAAAATCAAAATTTTTTTATGTTATTGACTTTTAAGCCTGAGTTTTGCTGAGGAATTTCTTTTACCTTCTTATGTCCAACATCATCATTATCATCTGATATGATAGTATTTTGTCCCTTTGTATTTGTATTTTGTATGATAGATTTTAGTATATATATATATATATATATATATATATATATATATATATATATATATATATATATATACACACATAAGGGAAGGTCGTCTGCCCAGTTGTCGGACCGTTTTGAATCCAGAGTTGAAAATTCATTGATCTGGGGAAATGAAATAATAGTATAAACCAATTTATTCTCTCGTTTGATGAAAGCACTTTAAAAGTTATTTTCTCGATTTTATCCTTGTTTTTCCGGCACACGTTTTCCAGTGAGCGCAAAAAACGATAATTGATTTGATTTTTTTCTTTGTCTTTCGAGAGAATCGGAGGATAGAAATTTATCGAAATAAACTGTACTCTTTTAAATACTTCAGTGCTTAAAGTGCACATTTCGACCGGAAATCGCTCTACGGTCCCTTATGAGTGAGTGTATAAGCTCAGATATTCATGCAGCACTTTTAAGTTACTCGTGTAAAGTGTGATTCTTACAAATTATTGGCATCAGTTAGTTTTCACTTCCAATGGAAGTACCACCATTTACCGAGGAGGCTTGGGCTTCTGTTTATTTTCCACTTTCAATAACATAGAGAATTAATAAGAGCTTTCATTTCCAAGTTTATATCATATTTCTCTCCCCGGGTACGGGAAAGTTACTCCATGCGTGGGTTGGAGGATGGACGGGCGAAGGGCGAGGACTAAGCGCCGAACTGAGGGACCATCCAAAATTAAGTAATGAATTCTCTTTTTTTTTAGCTTGTATGACCTGTCGCCGTAACTCCGTAACGCTTCATAACATAATTTTAGGCGAACCTTCCTCCCCACAACCTGTCCGTTCCTCGTCCTAAATTAAGTGACCTCTCTCCCTTCCCGAAACCTTTTTAAACCATTTCAAGGACCAACTTTCCTCCCAGTATCAGGGAACGGTGAACGAAACACTTTTTTTTGCAAAAGTTCAGGGAGTGTAGTGCTCGCCGTTGCGGCCCATTTATTATTGTAACAGGAAAAGAGAGACGTGTTTTTTGTACCTAAAGAAATTTTATTTTTTTGTATTTTCTTTGCAGGTTCCTCCTTCATTTCGCACTTTTTTCTATTCGGAAGGTCTCTAAACACAGAGGTCAATAATTACTTAAAGTTTTTTCTTTCGAAAATTATATTTTTTCATATACTTGTATTTCAAGATCACTGCTCACAAAACTTTAAATTGATCAATGAAAAGCTGACAAGCAGAAAGCGTGATTTGAATCTATCGTTGATTTTTCAAATTTATTATGCTGAAGAAGTTCACCCATTAGTGCTTAACCATGGAGTCAGCATACTACATGATTTTTATAAATAGTATCGGGAACATTGTCGGAAAAATTGATTTATTTCAGATATTACTACAATGCCTAAAAATCTTGAAAGTACATCCCTTGAGTGTCGACACACTTTTGCCGGCGGTTTTTTCACGACTCGAAGTCTCCCTGGTAGATGGATTCCGGAAGGTCCTAAAGGAAAGGCATGCCAGCTTCTTTGACGGCACTTAGGTTCCCATGGTGTTCTTCTTGAGGGAAGATTTCACTTGAAGGGATAGGAAATAACCTGATGGTGCTATTTCAAGACTGTAAGTGGGTTGGGGAATCGCCGTGATGCCGTTGTAGAAGGTTTTCGCCAGCAAACACTTTATTCTGCTCTTGGTCGTCTGCCAAGACCTTCCGGACGAGTTTACATTTTACTTTTGCATCGCAAACATTTCAGTGACAATGGTATGCACTGCCATCTTATCAATTTAAATACGATATTTGATCATACGCACACTTAACCGACGGTCTGAATTCAATACTTAACGCACACTTCAGAAACAAGTTGTTACCGATACTTTTCTTTCAAAACTTGTGCAAAATGTTAGTCTCCATTAACCCACTAAATAATCCAGGATATAAGGTTCATCTATGGGTAATTTAGGAATAAGAAAGCTATTGTTTGTACCATTTTAAAAAAATAGATCTATTTAGGCGAGTAAAGATCGATAAAGCCAGGTAAATTGGGAAATTCGCTGCACCAATTCCGAAGGGATATCCAATGGCAATGTATCGATAAAACTTTTCAAGTTTGGTCTTAAGATATGAATCTACTACGATAAGTAATGAGTTTTAGTTAGCCAAACAACGGAAATCCCACATAATCTTAGTTGTACATCCGGTGATGAATTCTTAGGCATGAATGTGGTCTTACCTTTGAACCGTGGAACTGGTGGTGCCAAGGGTACTGTAGATTTTCCACTTATCAGACCTGCCCTGACACATGAGTGTTATACTGCATTCAATGCTAAATCTAATGCATGGCGTGTTCAACATAATGCTAAAAATGTAATTCAATATTTGTTCCTCATCTAGAATTTTTGAACTCGTCGAAATATTCACCTCTAATTTTCCTTTTTAAATTTAAAGGACGTAACTGCTCCCTAGAAAAATAGCCAAATGACATTGTGAAAATAAATGGTAACAATACAAAAATAATAAAGTGGGAAGGGTAGAAGTATTTTATTGAAAATTATTATGGATTTAGAAAAAAAGCACAGCATGAGGTGCTCGTGCTGATAAGCTTATCGTAAAAAAGGGGAGCTCATAAAGGTCATCAGAACTCTTTTCAAGAATTCCACTCGAAAGCATTTATTGAGAACACATATTTCTGCACTCTTCCATACATTCTTAAGGCACCTGAGATAAACTACCAAGATATAAAATCCATTCACATTGATACAGTATTAGAGTACATCTCACGCCAATACGATGAAATCAGAGTCAAAGTTAAAAAAAAGTATGGTATGGGAGTTAAATTTATCCCTGATATTAAATGACCACATCAAAATAGCAACACGCAAGATAAAGTGCAAGAGTCGAAAAATAATAAGAGTTTTTTCCGACATAAATAATATATTTTGCCTAAAATAGGAGGGCATGACAAAAATCTTGACGCAACAAGAGATGAAAAACTGCAAATTCCAGATAAGCAAGCAAAAAACTGTCAACTATTTTTAACGTATGATTGAGATAAAGGAAATGAGTATGAAAGAAATAGTAGAAGTAGTCTGGACGGAGGTTTTTCTAAAACAACTACAAAGGCGGGTGTATGATCTATTTAGTCTGGTGTTCATAAAATGGTCTAAAATATAGTTTTTAGTTTTCTACGGCTGAGGAATGGATGTTAGGGACAAGAAAAGGGAAATAATAAATGTTTATGCAATGCTAGACACGATTTAGGAAGTTCAAGTAGATAGATTTCTTTGGCTATTTAAGGTGATCGTTTAAAAAGAGAATGAAGATAGAAGCCAATGAAAGACATGAACAAAAAGAGATGGTCTAATAGCCAGATGAGTATCCAAATGAAATCAGTCACAAAAAGATGCAACTACAGTGACAAACGAAGAACAAACATTAAGAAAACAAGGCATGGATGACGTACGCTCGAATAAACAAGTGAGAATGAAGAGAGTGGAAGTGTAAAGGGGTACACCATGAAGGTAGCCACTCTACACTCAAAGGGTATACTCTGGAGAGGTACTTCACATTAGTCATCTTAATAATAATTCACGAGAGTGATTAGATAAATCATTTTTAATTTAAAATAAAATACATACATTTTAAATTAATGTCATTCGATCACCCTGCCCTCCCGAAAAAGCTAGAGTGCGTAAAACCGTCTGGAAATAAAATGAAAGTCAAGCTTTCACGATGTTTACTTCTAAAAACATAGGTATTACACTTCCCCTCAGGTTCATTAACGTTTTAAAATTAATGCTCACCTTAATTTCTACTAAATTAATTTCTTTCTGTTTGTTTTTGAGAATATGAGTGTTATCAAAACATCTCAAAAATACCACTTATTTTTAAAGAACCTCACCCCTCATTCATAATGCGTAGTTCCCGTGAACACATTTTATATTTTTTTAGAGTTTTGAATTAGTTTAGTTCATAACCTTCCACTTCTCAAATGATTCAACCATTTTGCTATATCTACTTCAATTACCATTCTTTTGATCGGAAATGAACAGTTCCCGTGAAAAAGGACTATATATATATATATATATATATATATATATATATATATATATATAGACATATATATACATATAGACATGTATATATATATATATATATATATATATATATAGACATATATATACATATAGATATGTATATATACATATATATATATATATATATATAGACATATATATTCCCTTAAATCAGAAGAAAAGATTTTCATTTATAGAACGATAAATGGTAGGTCAAAAGCAGAAAATATTGAAATTTAATAGAAACAATCAATAATTAGGTTACAAATAGTCAAAAACTAGTGTTTTAAATCTCACATAAGACATAACTTTATGTACACTAACCAATTTACATCCTAGTTTTACAATAGCGTTTTTCTTGAAAATCAAATAAAATGCTAAGGGTATAAGATTGGCTTTTAGCTATATAGCCGCAAGCTATAGAAGAACCAGGTAGTTGTAATCAAATTGTAGGCAAGAGCTAAGAAGAAAAAGTATAGTAAAAAGGAAGACAAAGTTTGCACTCCATCTTCATGAATGTCTATGATGTAAATGAAATAAATAAGATGCAAGAAAATGATTCAATTTTGCTTATCCACTTTCCAACGACGTTCGCGAAGTTTGCAAATTAATTTGATTTTTTATGAAAAAAATAGGAGACCTTACTTTTTGAATCAGCCTCCTAATTAGTAGAATCCAAAAACAGAAGACAACCTTATTAGACAAACATTAAAGTACACTAGAGTAGATATTACAGGTTTAGGGTGTGTTTGAGTCGAAGGAAGGCAAAGTAGTTAGGATATTAAATAAAGCATTGGGTGGGGTGAAAGAGATTTGACGTATAGAAATTTGATGTCAAGATAAGTAAAGATTTTATAACAATCGTACTAAATACTTGTGCTGCATGACGTGTGAAAACTCAAAGTTTGTATCATTTTTGCCACTAGGGATAAGTTACTGATTTGGCAGAGGCAGAATGTCCAGGGTAAGGAAGATTCCAATATAAAAATTAGCATGTTCTCAACGCCAAGGGTTCACACAACTTTACGTCCCATCCTAAGAACGGCCTACTCCAGTTCAAGTGCACCACCCCCAGTTCCAACACAGCACCCTAAGGTGGTACAGGTACCCTGCATTGTGATCGGGTTATCAGTGAACAATCTTGCCACCTCCGGGATAGGGAACCCAGGCGCTCGGAATGTGAAAATCCTGTGTAGTCGCTAAACGAGGGAGGTTTATACGTGATGGGGAAGGAAAGGAAATTGTTGAGAGAAATGCAAATGATGCAGGAAAGATGGATCCAGAGCCTTTTGATTAGCAATGGATGAGGTAGGCTGTAGAATGTTGGGTAGGCCAGGTAAAATAGGGGAAGACATTTTGTTGGAATTTTGTGAAACAGCAAGTATATAGAGTTGAAGAATAGCTTGCATCAAGGTTTTAGAGTAATTATCTAGTGTTATATTGGGTGGATCTTCGACTTGTGACAGCGCTTAAGTATTGGATCTATATAAAGCCAACCATGATCGGTAAGTTACTCTTATTGAACTTATTTACGCAGGGTGAACTTATTATGTAAGGTGTCAAGGGATAAGTAAGCATACAGAATTAAATAGGAAACTCCAAAGGGGAAACGTGAAGAGATAAAGGCAAATATGAAGGAGAAGGTATTCCAATGGAAGAACTGCTGATTACTGAGTCAAACCAGTTTTTAAGTGAATGAGATAATGCAGAAGAATCGGTTCCCCATACCGATTCTGCAACTCAGAGGTGGCCGTACTATTTAATAGAATCCCAATCCCTACTTGGGGTTCTTTTTGAAGACCACTTTAAGTGAATACTCCGTTCGTCAAATGGGACGTAAAACTGTGAACCCCGAGGTTTATATCGTTAAGAGCAGGCTAATGTCAACACCGGATTTCTGTCCACCTTTCCTCCTTTGCCAGAATACCCTACCTCTATAAAATTAGTTAACTAGCCCTAACGGTGCAAATGACCTTAGCCATCGGGCACCTACTCTAATAACTCATGTGACGGCAAATTATCGGTGATGGTGACGATTCTGATTAAAATTTGTAATGCATTTAAGATGATCAAAAACTTTCCGGGAGCTATGTGCTGTCATTTTTGCTGTCAAGCAAGGTAGAGCTGTAGTAGAAAATGGGCTCTATGATCAGAATGAAAGCGGGAAGAAGTTACTAATAAACGAAGAAAGAAGCGATGTAGGGCAAGAAAAGAGGAAATTTTTACGCTATCTTCAACTAGCGCCAAAGCTTACCTTTAATTAGGTATAATACCTTGGATGAAATGAGTCAATGTAATTGTGTTCATTAGTGGTCAAGTGACGGAATTTGAATAGCGTCAGCTATAGTTTAGCATCGGGTGAAGTATTGATTCCACCAAAATCAACCGTTACACTCGCTCACTCTTTCTGCTGGCGCCTAACATTCCGCATTTCGTTCTACATCATAAGCTGGAATTATTTCCCGTAGAAATATTATAATTTCATCGGGATGTATTCAGGTTCAAAGAGACTTTATGTCAAGTTTAACATATTTTCCAATGAAACATTAAAATATAAGTTAATCCAAATACCAAACGTTCATTTTGTGCTTAGAAGAAAAGTATTTAACCAAAATTCAAACTTAGAACCGAGCGTAATCAAGTTTGAAGAATTGAAGTTCAGTCCTCTTCAATACAAACGTAACGTCTGGTATTTGTCTGGACTTGTAATTTGCTCGTTTCAACATCACAGCACTGCTTCGATCAACCTTTTAAATTTTACAATTCATCTGCATTCGAGGTGAACAAGCGAGTATTTTGATAATGCCAATGTATGCTCTGTGCGTGAATTTTACATACTTTTCAATTTGGAAAATATTCAAGACAGTCATGATTTTTATTTAAAGGACCAACGTCACCGATCTTTCCTAAATTGCACCATCAGATAAATTTATTTTGACCGCAGATTGAAAAACTGTAGACTCTAACCCTAATAAACAGCTGGGTGTTACTCAATCTTTTTCAGCAGGAATAATAAATAATGTTTATTGAAAAAATATGACTTTAGTAAAAAAAGTTAAAAAGTCTCCAAATTGGACAAATGATGGCCATTTTTTGATCAAATTGCTAAATCAAATGTAAGTCCCATGGAAGACTTGCACACTGCGCACAACCTAGTTTCGCTATCTAGTTTCTGAGATAAAAAATCTACAGTGAAATATATGCAGTATTTATTGTTGCGTGTTTATTTTAGATGTACCTTTAGATGTCCGTAATCCTCAATGCTGTACGTTTAAACTCTCACTCCCAAGGCACGAAATATCCTGAAATCCAATATTATGCATTACATTAACTCATATTTTAATTCTGCATACAGGGTTCGTCCGGAAAATAAGTGTACTGAGCTCAGGAAAAAAAATGTATTACACTTTTACATATCTTAAGCTAATATTCCTCAAAATAGGACCCTTGTGAGTCGATACACTTGTTCCAGCGGCGTTCCCATTCCTGGAACGCTCCCGCGAAGGCATCATCGGGAACCTCTCGAAGACTCGTCGTCGACCTCTTCTCTGCCCTCCACGAACATCTTGTGCCACCGAAAGATCATGTTTCTGGACATGGCTGACTCTCCGTAAGCCTGGTTAATCATACCAACAGTTTCGGTAGACGATTTCCCAAGCTTTACCGCAAATTTGATGGAATAACGCTGCTCCAAAAACTTCGGCATCGCGTTCCGTGACGTGGGTCGAGCTTGGAGGTTCGCGTTAACAGAGCTCCTCACTACACCACAGCTCAGAGCCGACTGCGTTTTTCAGCGTCGCTTGCCAACATACCCCCCTCCAATCGCAGCCCGTCAGAGCGGTGCTGGGCGCGCCTGGAGCGGCGCGCCCAGCCCAGGAGTCAGTACACTTATTTTCCGGACGAACCCTGTATTTTCTATTTCCCCAATTCCCGAATTGTTTAAATCCGAAGTGCTTTTCTCTTCCTCCCTCCTCCTCACTTTCCCAGCAGTCCCCCTTCTGCGTACCACCGCCTTCAGTATTGCATTTTCTCTGCATTTCATAGGTCCACTTCCTATTTCTATGAGATTCTGTCATCAGCCATCTTCCAATACCCTGCATCCAATTTTGTCGTCATACTGTCTACTTTATTTTCATCATTTATTGTGCACATCCAAAACTCAAAATCCTATAAGCTATGTTTATAATGCACACAACCTCAGGTAAAATGTACAATATTTTGACTTTAAATGGTAATTGCATTTGGACTTTCGTTACTAGATTTTGGCCTTATGAAGTAGATTCTAATAGCCTTATAATACTTCTCTCTCTTCCCATGGACTAAAGTCATAACGTATTGGAAGTGCTCTTGAATTTCGATTAACCCTAGATCAAGGCTTCGCGGTCATCATCACTTGATATCCTTGAATAGCTCAATCGACAGCAGCCGCACATAAGACACCGGAGAGGACCGAGTTTAGTTAGAAAACTGGCTGTTCGGACGATATTGAGGACATGGAAATTATAAATTAAAAAGCGAGAGATGAGAGAGGAAACATATATGTTTTAAGGCGGTGCATGGTGAGCTAAAAGGGTAGCAGGGATTACTGGAGTGATAGCTACAGAGTAAAATATAGCGGAGGGAAATAGGGCCAAAGAAATATTGCAATAATTTTGCACAAAAAGGTGAGAAGAAGCGTAGTACGAGAGCGGTTCAATAAGTACCCGTGTTACGAATGAAGAAACCATTTTTTCAGAAAATTCAGATATCAGAAAATTTCAGAAAAGAAATCATTTTTTTTATTTTCCAACATAGTCCTCTTTTAGAAAGATACACTTCTCCCAACGTTCCGGCCATTTTTTTAACCCCTCCAAAAAATAGGATTTGTCGAACACTCCAAAATACGCTTTAATAATAATAATCGTTTGAGCTAATTTTTTTTCCCGCGAGCCATTTATTCAATCTTCTTTCAGCTATTTCTTCTTTCATGCAACGGATCGAGTATTACTACAAGAAGAAGAGATAAAAGCTAAAACAACGACCTTTGTTATTGTTCTGATATACGTGCCACCAAGCAATCATAGGGGAGGAAGAAATCGAAAGGGTATACGATTAGTTTAAAGACATAATTGCTGAAGTTCCTGGAGAGAATCATTTGATAGCGATGAGGGATTTAAACTTGACGGTAGCTGAAGGAAAAGATACTAGTAGTGAGGCAGGGGAATACGATATTGGAACAAGGAATGACCGAGGGCAGAAAGCAATTGAGTTCTACAAATATATTTATAATCTACAAATTGACTGTATTTCATCATTATATCGTGATGAAACAAATTGATATAGCATAGGATAAAGAGAGAATTGGCGCAGTGATCGATCTAAACTGCATTCATTAATCTTTCAAATCGAAAAGTAAGAGTAACGAGCACACATCACTTTCCGCAGAGCTTTAGATCCTAATAGGTTTATAGTATTTACAAATTCAGTCTCTATACCTAATGCAGTCTTTTGTTTTAAATCACCAGCCTAGATGGGGACGGATGGGAAAGTCCCCGTAAATTGAGATAACCACCGGCGCGGCATTTCTCACCCTTCCTCCCGCCCGTTCCCCGTCACTCTAGAGAATGCGTGGGGGAGAGGGGAGGAGGACGGTCCACAATGGACAAACCACGGACGATAAAGTGGGAAGGAGGAGAGGAGTTTATCTCGGACCTCTCTCACCCAGTCCAATCTCCCTCTCGGAGGGATCCTTGCGCTAGCATCCCAGCTAAATCCCGTGCGTGTCAAACGCAATGCTCGTCCCCTCCCTCTGGTGATACAGGAATTGTGCTGCCCAACGAGCTTCTCTCTCTCTCTCTTACCCACCCACACATCTCTTTTACCTACCCTCACCATTCTTCTGCCCAGGGCCCTCCCACGCCCCTCCCACGATTTCTCCCCCCTCCGCGCTGAGGGTGTGTCCCGGGCCGATGGGAGCCGGCTTAGTCAAATTTCCGAAGGTTTTTTAAGGTGGCATCGCTTTTCTGGCCCGAGTTCGAGGGCTCGGACCCCTGCGTGACGGATTTCCCACGACCTCCCGACGCATGCTACCGTCGAATGTGCCTGAGCACTCGGTCGCGCGTCAACTGGGGATGCGGTCCGCAGATTGATTCGCATTACCCCCGAAAGGAGCGCTGTGAGGGAGGGGTGCACTTCGAACGCAAATCTATTTGTTTCGCGTAGGAACCCGACCAAAGGTTTGCCCTGATCAGACAGGTATCAGAGGAACGCTGTAAGCGAAGGGGACGCTGATTGTTTTCTTCCGGAAAAATGAATGGTAAGGGGATCGGGTCTGTGGGGTTACTAGTGTATTCAGTTCCCACTACGAAGGTCTTGGTTCGAATCCTGGTGGTCGCAGAATTTTTTCACTTGTGTCCCAATCCCTTCTTGGAGTGGTATGTGGAGACCACTTCAAGCGGAGTGCACCGTTTGTCGTATGGTACGATAAATTGTGGGCTACTGGGAGCCTATCGTTAAGAGTGGGCTAATAACGGACTGGATGCCTCTCCCTTATCGCATATGACCTCAGCTGTCGGTTGCCTCCACAAATAGCTACTGTTATAATATCATTGCCGTTAGTTTCTCCTCATGAAATTTTGTTTCAATAAATTCCATCTATGCCTGCCACAAAAATATAAATATATTGCGAAAGAAGAGCTTCTCTCGAAGGGAGTGCAAAACGTGAATTATTATTTGAAATCATCTGAGAATTATCACAGCATAGAGATATCGCAGATATCTATAGATTCCTGCAGATAATATCTGAGCCAGCTTGATGATGTCATAAATCTCCTGAAATTATGTTGAAAGGATTTCATGTTGCCTGCCTATTTTATACTGTCCGATGTTTCGTCGTTCTTCATGAATTTCTTGCTTATTAATGCTCTATTTTCAATTTTGAATGTATTATAAATTAATAGAATTGTAATTAATCAAGAAATAGATGTAACAGTAGTACAGCAAATATTAAAATTAGCCCTAAGTACACAGAGTGGCATGTGTAGATTCATAAAGTAAATGGTTTCATTAGTTCAAAATACTTCATATTATAACAGATCTTGTGCAACTCGCTTCAATTATTATTTCGTCTCTTAAATATTTGCTTCACTAGGTCACTATTAGACTCGTACTTTGTTGTCCACTCTACCGAAACGTTTTTCGAGTTACCACGGATATTGACATTTCTATTTTGATTTACATAAGCTGAATGAGTCAATTTTACCTCCAGTCCAGGGTTTTCAATGAGCAGATTTTAAAATATTATTAAAATAAATTCTATAATTAGTACCTCATTAAATATTTCAAGGATAACTTTTGATAAAAATGGGTTCAACTCGGCCTTAAATCGGACATGTGAAGGTACTTTCAGTTTGAGTCGTCCAGTTCCTTTCCCAGAGCGACAATTAGTTCCTCATGAATTCCTAGTAGCCAGTTAATCGCACTGGTATGTATTTTAAATAGGTTTCAATCCCAAGGAATATGATCCTAGGACACTTAAGTCTCCTAGGATCCCGACCCGAGTTCTCTGCTATTTGGGCCACTCTGTTTCAAAAATGTATTACCATTGGCAAATAATTGTCTGTGAAAAGAATTCATTAAAACATAACGTAAGTTTCAATACGTTTATATCAAAATAATTTCTTTGCATTAATATCGAAATAAGCTGTAACCCACATCTACCTATGGAGGCATCATTACGAGTATTTTTTCATATTGATAGGTATTTTCATTGCACTTTTCTGGATGAATATTCTGATACTACTTACACTATTCTGATTTTAATTGTAAAATCTTGTAAAAATATATGTATAAATATAAATTTCTTTCCACAAGTTATACTTGTAGAAGTAGCCTGTATACCTTCAGGTTTTACTTAACGAAAGGTCTTTATCATTAAAAAAATATTTATAACACTTTTTACTGTTCCACCTGAATTGAATGTTTCCTAACCTTCTTTTCAGTGTTACAATGCAGTCATCGAAGATTTTATTTTCTATCAGAACCCTTTATAACAGCATTTTGAACGCTGAAACCACCTTTGAAAAATTTGTAATACATGGATAAAAATACAAAGTCTGTTTGTTTGATAGTTGTTAATATTACCGATCGTGTTCAATACATTTTTTGACAAATCATTGACATTTAATGGGTAAATCTTCAATCTACTCTGAAAATAGCTGTCTAATCGTCATATGCAATAACTGACTTCCATAAAAATAGCAACCAACTAAACTGCCTTCGTTTTATATCGCCAGGTATCGCTCTCATAATACAAAACTGACTAGGAAAATTTGACGAGGGTTCAAGTTAAGGTAGAAAACGTCCCAGAGCTGGCGTAAAATAATTTGAGTCTGAAGATTAACGATAAAACAAGATACATTATCATCATCAAAACAAAACTTGCAAATCCACATTTCCGCGAGAGGGCATGCGGAGGAAAGCGACTCCTTCGCTCTGCCTTCTCAACACTTGAGACGGTTATAGTATAAATGCGTACCCATGTTTGAGGAAAGGTAGTATCCTGAAAGATTTTTTAATCATAATCTTAAAAAAAATTAAGATCTCGGTCGGTGCTTCCAACATCATTTATTCCTCCTCCTCGGACGGTGCCAGTCATCATCCTTTGCTCGCCTACTGCACCCACCCATTCACCACAGGCCTTTTGAGCCCCTGGTTGACGATCCCACTTTCTCCCGTTCAGTCCTTCTTCATTGGCACCCTCTCCTTAAACATTAGTGTCCCTTCCTTATCCCGTAGAACGGGAGTGATAGTACGCTACTGGGGTAAGGAGAGAGACTCAAAAATCTCCCAGAAGAAGGTTCGTGGACGAGGGAAGATTGGGGAGAGCCAAACGGGGGAGAGGAGGTCGATTTTTTTCGCATATTGGACTGACGTTCCCCGAGGTCCAGTGGAGTTCCCCTTTAAAAAACACGCCATATTTGACGTAGCCGCTAGCCGACATGAGAATGAAATTGAGAGGAATGGGGTGAGAGAAAGGTGGGTGAGAACAGTGGTCCCGGGGATCATGACTCAGACGTTTCTTCACACCTCCTCACCGCCACTTTTTACCAATTATGATATCAGCGATCCGAGGGAACGATTTGTCGACATTTGCCTTCCTTCCGCACATCCGCTCGTGAGCGGTTATTCAGCACGAGCTGTCACGCTTCATTTGAACGCTTGTCTCTCCCTAACATTTCTTTCCTAATAACGGGAACAGGCTATGTTTTTGGTCAAGGAAAAAATATTTTTCGCCCTACTCTCTCTTTTTATTTATCAATTACCGTAAAAGTTCGTCGCACCGATGAAACGTAATCAAAATTTCCGTGTTATTTTCGAGATCACGGCGGCATCAGTTTCGTTTTCGGTGTCCGTGTAAGCGCCGGAATCGCCATGAGATGTCGTAGAGTGATCAGTTTTTTTTCCAGCTCTCATTTTTACCATCGATTCTCTGAATTAAATGAAGATGGAATCAATTTTCAACATCACTGTAAATTGGTTTTCAATTGTTTCTCCAAATTTTTTCCAGTGCAGTTTTAAATCAACCGTAATAATTAAAGCGGGTTCCCTATTCCTCTGAACTTTATTGAGTTTTGGAGGAGCATGGAGTTTTAAATTCCGCCGAGAAAGTTCCACAAGAAAGTTCTCCTTTTAAGTTGAGAGTTTTTAATTTGACATTTACGATGCAGGCTTTTTTTCATTTAAAAATCCGTTTAAATTAAAAAGACAACGAAGCATTCTTCTTCTCTAATTTCCGCTTTCAGGTAGCACTTGGGAATGCAGCCTGCGTAAAGCTGTGATTTACCCGGCTCATTTTTTTTCATTGCGTAGGTTTAAATTGCTTAATGCCAGCATGTCGTGGCGCATACACCGATCTGATCTTCCATCTTCTTAAAATAATACATCACTAGCACCATGCACTTCTTTTTATCCTCACTTCTCAGTAATTATTCGCAGCGTGCACTTAGTAATCAGTATATTCATCGTTGTTTTTAATACGAGGTCTCTCACTTCTCTTGCAGGTTTGATTAAATTAAGAGAGCTCGTCCGTTCACCTGCCAATCGTGATGTGGACATATACTTGAGACAAGCAGACCCTGATAACTACAGGCAAGTCCTCAAGGAAATAAAATCACGGGAAATATACAACCTTGTCGTCGATACGAAAGCCGAGAACATGCACCACTTCCTGCGAGGGGTAAGTGTCACCTTTATTACATATATTTATATCATGGTTAAATATTTTCCCCATTGAAAATTCAAGGCTATTTCATATAGTAAGTAACTTCTAAGCATAAAAATTTAAGATAAATCAATTGGATTTTAATGTTGTCATATTAGGCTCAGGATTGTAATTTGATGATAAGCATATTTTTTTCGTACTTCTTTTTTCAAAAGTTACACTTAAATTGCTTCATTCTTATAATTTATTAAATTTTTTCAGTTTAGTCAAACAATTATATGACTCAGGTTTAAAAATTACGTAGTTCACAGTCAGAAGTAGTAGTTCGTGATTTTAAGGCCGTAGTAATATTAATTTGCGCTTATTGTTCCGTTAGCGTTTATTTTAGTGTTGATATGCACTAATCCATTGATGCAAACTTGAATAAATCTAAAAACACGAAAATTCATGTTTTTAGTGCAATTCATCACACATTATTTATTTCCAAATAAAGATATATTGGTTTTCCAAATACAAGCAATTAATGTATGGTAAAAGATAGGTGTATACAGGAGGAACATATGGCTTATCCTGAGCCTGTGTATTTCTAAGATTTCATAGATAAGTGTATCGCATGGAGAATCAGAACGGGAAATTGGAGTAAGTCAATTGTGACACGTGCTTATCAACCGTTTACAATAAATGAGCGTGCGTTGAAACCTGATTAAGGTTCTAGAAAACGTCATGTCTGTGGATGATTGTGATGTCAGTCGATCAAGTGATTGCATTCATTGCTGAGAGCATTTCTAATGCAGTGTGATAAATATATTTAGGTTAATAATCAACGTTAAAAACTACGATATTTATAATCCTTATTAAAATTTTTTGAATGAAAATGATCAAATTACTAAAGTCATTAAGAGCAAGTTCATTTAGGTAAAGAGTTTTAAAAAGAGTAGGGAGTTAATTTCAAGGATATTAAGTAATTATGCGTTTAATTGTTGTGGAGCATGGTTGTGCATGGATCCGAAATTTGAGTCGTCGAAACAAGCGGATAAGCCAGATAAATAGCTTAGTAGAGATTAGGACAAAGCGAAGAAGCTTATTGGCGGAAATTTGGAGAAGGAAAGCAGTGTGGAGGAAGGATTTTACTAAGCGGTATAGGAATGCTCAAGGCTGCGAATGAGATGAGAATGTTGAAATAATCGAGACAAAGACAGTATAAGGTAAAGCTTCACAAAATAGCGATATAAAGGGTGTGGAATTAAAAAAAAGATTATTAAATAGAAGCACATTAGGAGTATTTATTTTCCATTAATTAGGAGAAATTTGTTGTTAAAACCCTGGTTTAAACAAAAACATTATTTGATGACTACTGTGAATGATAATGAAAAATATTTCTTAGCGTTGAAAGGTATATATATACGGGCTACTTATCATGGAATATTTTCCTTTATCTTATGGGCATTGATTATATCTTGAGTATATATTAAGTTACTTCAGAGTAATCGCATAAATAAAGACTAAAATAATAGCAATACAAGTAAAACATTTATTTTTAATCTTGAGAGTTCCATGTATGTATTGATACTATTTACACGATATGGTTGGTTAATGATATTATCTGTGCATTGTAAAAGACTCTCCACTTCCGATTCCATTGAGTTGTCGATAAATTTCACTTCTTGTGAGGTTTGTTTAAAAGAAAGAGCCATTTATGGCACAGATCAAAAGGATTAAAGTAGTCATTTAGTCAGGTGTCGAATTTTAATAAAATTTCTAAGGAGATTAATAATATCATTCAAAAGACTCGCTTTCTATAGCTGAAGGCGATGATGAAAAGACTAATTGTAGTTTCTGGGTTTATAAACGCTTGAACGTTCCGCTAATTTTCTTTAGGGCAATTTAAGTTCTGGATGAATAATTTTTCTGAGAAATCTTCCCGTCGATGGGCAACGGCGATTGTTTAAAAAAATAATGCCACTCATTACAACGTCCCATTATATTAGTATTAATGAATTGAATTTTCATTTAATGAGAAATAATAATCCCAGCCAAAAGCAACCTCATTTTGAAATAAATTTCCTTATTTTGATTAATTGACCTTTAGAAAAATAAAGCTGATCTCTCATGCAGCTAGTATGATGCCTAGGGTCATGAATAAGAGGATGGAGAGGAAAGTTAATGATTATTAAGGGAATGATCACTTTTGGTTCAACAAGAGATGAGATACGCGTCATGCGATAGCAGTAAAGAGGTCAATCATATAGATGAGCACAGAAAACAATCGGGAAGTACAGGTTATTGTTGTATTTGTCTGTTTCGCAGATTTCGTGACGGTATTTTGCAGATTAAATTGGTTAGAATTAATTCATTCATTTCAGGAAATAGGAATAGAAGGAATGGAGAGATATCAATAAACGGTCTATTCAAAAACTTCCCAAACATTTTATTTCAAAAATATTCTTCACCTACAAAGTATTCGTCAGGGTCCTCTTCAACATAGTCTCCTTCCCTACGTATACCCTTATCCTAACGGTGTTTCCACTTTTTGAAACGGTCCTGGAACGCTTCTTTCAGAATATTCATAAGCTCCCCCCCTCATGTTTTTTCTCTATCTCTGGAATGGTGACAAATAGTTTGAGCGAGGTTTTTAGTTTTGGGGCAGTAAAAAGTGATGTTGGGCCAGTTCCGGTGAATAGGGTGCGTGGGGAAGCACAGCGGTCTTGCATTTGGCTAGAAAAATCATGAAAGACTTATGAGCCGGTGCTTTGTTGTCGTTCGGGTCGTTTTCGCCTGATACTCTTCGGCGTTTCATAAACCCCAGGCAGTACTCCTCGTTGACTGTCCGGCCTTAAACAGTCGACATCACCTTGACTTTTGAGCGAACCTGTCGAACCTTTTTGGGATGGAAGATGCTTTACCAATCCATTGTGAAGATTGCACTTTTGTTTCGACCTCATATCCACAAAACCTGTTATAATCATGAACAAGATTTCATTCTCTTCAACTCGATAAAACCGTTCCTGACAGACGAACTTGAAGTGGTTTCTGATCAGCTGTAATTAGACAAGGCACGAATTCAGCGGCGACTTGATGCATTCTCAATTCTTCAGTCAAGATTTTATAGCACGAACCAATCGAGGAGTCACACTCTTTTATAAGTTTCCTAACACTCAAGATTCAATTTGCACGATCGAGATCGTTCATTTCTTTATTTCGGGGTCATCAGTCGACGTTGATGGTCTTCCGTAGCACCCGTCGTCTTTCACTAATTTCTGCCCCTTTATGAATCACGTAAACCACTCATAACACGCGGTACGTTTCATAGCGTTCTCATTATAAACTTTGGTAATCAACACAAAAGCTTTCGTGAAGGATTAGCAGAGTTTTACGCAGGATTTCCCAGAACATTGCTGCTCCTTCAAATAGCTCATTTCTGTGGATCCGATTTTCCACCGCAATCCGCAAACAACCCTTTATATAAACGGTCGGACATAATCGACAAAACAAGATATCACCAAAGTGGTTAAACGTTGTTATTCGGGAAGTTTACGCGAGCACAGCGCTTTATGCGGATTATAAAACAACCAAATGGAGACGCGCTATAAAAGACTTTGGGAAAAACTTTAACAGACCCTGTATATGGAAAATAAGTCCTCTTATAAAATGGAATAATTTATTATTAATAACTTGAAGAACCGGAGAAAATTAATTTTCAAAATACCAGCGTTAAATTTTACGACACCGAAATTTACTTCTTGGAAGACATATTTTGGAATCTGGATCTACGCAGATCCAGTGGCATTAAAACCATCATTCCTTCTGCTTCAACCTCATCTTTGTCATTCTGTTTAATGAAACGAGACAACCCGTGCCAGGAATTAGATGTCACGGCAATAAATTTTTCAGACTTTACCACATTCTTGACTGTTATCAGTTTTCCAATTTCTCAGAGCCAAAATGCGCCCGTGTAGCCGACCCCGTTGCCAAAAAAGTTCTCCTGCGCCCTCCCTTCTCTCTGCTAAATCAAATCTTAGAAAAACTGTCGGATATTCAGAGGAACATGTATTTAGCCTAGCCATTGATCGAAGAAAAAGTTGCTCTCAGCATAGTGGAATGCAGAGGTAGCATTTGGCTTATGGCCTAATTACGTATTCTACCATAAACGAGAAAATACTGTCAGAATCTCTTTGGGTTTAAAAATGGACTTTGAGCACTAGGCAGCAATTTAAAACCGTAGAAATGTGAGCGTAATTTGTGAGTGAAATTTCCTGTGATTCAAATATTAATAAATGAAGGGAGATAACTATAGATTTTTTCTGTTCATAAATACACTTACGTGTCTTCAGAATTAGTAGAAATAAATAATGGGATCGATTATTAAGATTCAAGAATAGATTATATGATTGACCTTTTACAAATATGTGTATCATATACTGTTTTTATTTCTATGAATTATTCACCAACGTCCTATGAGTGCTACGATGCTTGAACTTACACTTACTCTATTCTTTCTTTTAACTGCTTCCTTATGAAATCAAGCGTTTTTTCAACGGGATAAATTATTTATCATAGCCAAAAAACTGTTTCTAATGGGAGGAATTTTCATTATTGTTTGTATATAATGTTTTTGGTGTTCCAGCTATATTTTGATGCCACCTTACGAATGATATGCCCCTTTAAATCGAGCAGGCATGGCATTGCTGTCAATAGGGTTGAATGGAATTTTATGGACATAAACTTCCTCATAGTTTAGCCATAAACCATCAAATACGTTATGCACGTTTACGTCTTCATGAACACTCTTGACAACATGGAAATAATTTGATTTCCATTTTGACAAACATATCTTAAGAGTCCGAAGTTTATTTTTTAATGTTAATATCAATATTACTTTTATTCCTTGTTTTCCCTACCAGTGCAGTAAATGTGAAAAATTAAGGCACAAAAACTCGACTTACCTAGCATACTTTCAAGGTTAGTCCGCAGTGTGGACTAGGTAACATCATAATTTCAAGTAATTGATTATACATTTTTTATCAATCAAAATAAAGTTGACAAACCAACTTCTATGGTTAAAGTTTAAAAAAATGTCTAATAATAAGTTACTCTAGGTCTTCGTATTTTAGATGGTACAATCGCAGCATAGGCGCATCAGAGATGCTTTTGTGCCGTAATATCCGACAACTTTTAAAAGGACGACATATCATTTTTACAGTCGCAAAGGATTGAAAGTAGCTGAGTGAAAAGATCGAGAGAGTTTATGAATGTTATATGGTTTAGCGCCAGATGTAAGTGGCCGCCGTAACTCATATTAGGGAGATGTACAGAGTGTGGGAAATTGATTTTTCCATCCCCTCTCGGTGTACATATATCTCCCGAACATTTACAGCCAATTGCAACGTTTTTACCCACACATTTTGGCCAGTTATTGGCATTATGGCGAGAGATCATTAATCCCGAGTCTCAATCATAAAGCTTATCGCTTATCTGCCCAGTCTTTCCCAGTATATGTGTGTCTTTCTTTGAGGTAATAGGTTGTTTATTGCCCCGCAAAATCGCCTGGAGGAACGGGAATCTTTTCAGTACCGACTAAGGGTTTGCGCCTTTTATTAGCTAGTCATAAAAGATACGAGCATTTGGAGAGCGAAATACGACGAAGTACTGAAATTACTTAGGGTAGATGTTGATATTAAACGTATTTCTCGAGTACATTTTAAAGAGCTGGTTAAGTTTTATCATTTAGTGGATACCGCCTCAAAATATAGCATTCATTGAGCTAAAACCTGCTTAATATACATGTATTTTATCATGTACAACGCTAATGCTATACCGTTCTCTTAATACTTAAAGTTTGACTACTATATCCGAAAACAAAATATTTTGTAAGCCTAAAAAAATTGACTCAAATCACTTTGTTTTTTTAAATTAACGTCATGAAGTTAAAAGGTTTAAGGTATTGTTACACCCATCAAATTTGCATTTTTATATAATTCTGAATTATTAAATTAACCTTTGAGATGAAATTGTTACGCTTTGTTTTAACTAAATGTGGACTAAGTACTTATATCATTTTAACCTACTACCTTTCCATCTTTTATGTTTTTGAACATGGAAAATTATTTCCGTCTACTCCGCTAATTTGATCTCCTCAGTTAAATTTTGGAGTTAGCACAACATTTCACTGCATTCTTCATTCAAAAATAAACCTAATTTATGATAGAAAGTTGATTTCTTCATTACTTTGACTCGATTATTCCGGAGTTCATGATATAACACAGATACCCCATATTTGGGAAAAATGAATTTCTTCCTGAAAGGAATCTAAGTTGTGTTCTTCAGTCCATAGATTCCTGAATAAGTGGCGTAGGTAATTTTCTGTACTTTATTCCTTTTAGAGTTCAAGTTTCTTGATCATTTCATTTAGTTTATGTTCCTGTGAATGATTATGATCCTGCTCTCACGTGTTCAGCAATCATTGAAGTCCTTTATCTGAATGGTTAACTAAATCTTGATCATCCACATGTATTACTTGATGTGCATTTTTACACCTTCTTTCATTCCAAATTTATAATGTTCCCTTTACAGCCTTAATGTTTCGTTCATGCCAACGTAAAAAATCATGAATGGTAAGGAACAGTCTTCTATTATTCCCCTTCATATCATTTCCCATCCTGAACTTTCATTTGATACTCATTCCGGTGTAGTCATTATAAAGATTTCGAAATAATGACCAGTTCCTCCAGTATGCTCTATTGTACTTGATTTAACGGTGCCAATGCACAATTTACCTAGTAATGTGCAAGTATATAAAAAATACAATCCTCGAATTTTAGTGGTCCTTATCGACCTCCTGACTCTAATGACGAAAATATTTTTCAAAACAAATTATGTCAGCACTCGATAAAAAAAATATAAATTAGTATTCCATGCTTCGATGGTAAACGTTTAACTAAGTAATGTCTCAATATTTTCGTCCATATAACATATTAAATTTTATTTAAAAATCAATTATTATTTCTGTATGATAAATTCTGAATGAGCGGTTCCAACTCTTCCATATAGAGCCTGTGACAATAACTTCTAATAATTTATGTCTCTCATTTCAGATTCTTCAGCTCCAGATGAATGACTACAAGTACCACTACCTCTTCACTACATTCGTAAGTTATTTCAAGCCAGTAGCTGTTCATATTTTCACTGATTCAATTACTCGCAGTCATACGTAAAAATATAGCGTGCTAATCATAATAGCAGTATAATGCATGCATTATATTGGCATTATATATAGAAATTATCATTCAATATATTTGTTTACAAAGAATGTAGAACTTTCAAAACCGCTTAAAATGTTTTTACACTGAATCAAGATCAGGAATCGTTCGTAATTTTAGCGTAGGAGTCTCTCATTTCCTTTTACAAAATTTTCTCAAAACTGGTGTGTGGATGTGTGAGTGTTCATATGATGGTTTAATGAATTGAATATGCATTTTAATATAAAAATTCCAAAATATTAACAATTTTAGATAGAGGGGCCTAAATAAAATTTCCGTCCAATTAGATTTATTTAATCACTCAAAATAAAGTTTTGATGCACTGAATGTTGCTGATTAAATTGCTTTTTATTAATATTTCTCATAATTTTAGTGCATAGTTTTGCATGTCTATTTTATTCAGTGGTATATAGTTCTATAACAGTTTATCTAAAAGGCGTAGAATGGAAGCAACAAACGTAGAATTGCGAGATTCCTAGCGTGGAATAAATTGAAACGTGATTTATTTTTACGAATTATTCAAGTATTTCCGGGGTTACTTTAAGAAACACTGAACATGCTCGAAACTCGAAGTGCGGGAAAACTCCATTAATCCCTATATTTGTATGTATTATTTTTCAAGGGGTCCGAGTCTTCCATGTCAAAAACTCAGTATAATTCACGTTCGACAAAATTCTCTTCTTTATAATTAAGTGGCTACCTCTACTCAACCATACTGAATTAAATTATCACAAATATGTTATTACTATGTTTGAATGATGGCTTCTGAGAAAATGTCCACAGATTGTTTTTTTTTACACTACCACATTTCGTTCCGCATCAATTACTAGTTGATAATTCCATGTTCATTTAACTGTTAAAATAGAATAATTAATTATATCATTTTTGAAATGATTGATTTATAAGAAAGGGAATGTTCAAGGTCTTTCCTCAATTTTTTATCAGGACCGTGTGTAGGTGGTCAGCCAGGGTTGAGTTTAAAATTTGCGGGCACTCTTCATAAATACAAGGCATAGACGACTGAACTGCGTCGTGGACAGGGTTCGTACAGATTCCGCTAGAGTGAGCGGCGTTTTTAATGCTTAATATGTCGTCGTTTCTTGTCCAAAAATATCATGTAATAATTAGTTTACTCCACTTGGTTAGCCCCTCTAAAAATGTTGTCGTCATTAGAATGAGATATGTTGACGATGGTGTCATGGATTTTAAAAATGTGTTTTTTTGGGTGCAGTTATTCAAAGAAATACAAACCAGTCTGTTCAAGTCGGTCTTCTTTTGCAACAGCAATTTTCTAGTGAGTCAAACACTACAGGAGTGTTCTTGGTGGCCGTTAAAATTATGGCCCCGTTGTGCAAAATGCGTATATCTACAGGAAAGTTATGTTGTGAAATAACAGAAATTTTCACTTTCTGGTCTGTCTCTCTTTTCTTTCTAATTTGCCAGAAAATGATTAGAAAATCTTGCGACTTAAACGCACTTCAAAAATTATCCGTGAATTTAAAATAATAGCTATTCCCATTAAAGCAGGTTCATGTAATAGATCAGTGGAACGAAAAACTATTTCCATAAATAAACTCAAACACGCCTCACCGAAAGGAATTCCAATGTATCAGTATCTCAGGTGTACCTATATTATTATGTATTTAAAAAATATATTCTTCCCCAAATAGAGCGTTATGACCAATTTATTGCTTTCCGGGGTGCTTATTTGATTACGCAATAATGGAGTATAAAACATTAATGAACATGACACATTTTACTTTAAAAATGTTTCGCGTTTATTTTGACGGTATTAGAGCAAGTTAAAATTCTGCTCGATTAGCCCTGAACCTAAAAGTTAAACCTTTGCAGCCACATTAACGTGAGATTTCATGAGGCATTGGGTCACTCCTGAAATGAAGTTGTTTTCCGATGACTTTAACTTCCACAATGTCCTCAATCTCAAAGAAGAGAACTAGCTCGTTTTCGGACATCATTAGAACGTTTTCCAATGATCGATACCAACGCTGTGCTTCTTCCATACAATCAAACAAGTCTTAACATCATATTCTGACTTTTTGTTATTAAATGGTTCAATATCATTACAAAAGTTTCTCATGAATTCTTGTAAATGTGATGTGAGTTAAAAATACTTCGTTACTTCTGGCAGAGCGGGTACTGGGCTTGAATCTTTCCCTACATTTTAATTAAATAAAGGAGTTTGTCTTTAAATTAGGTCTCAATTGTGACTCCTCTCGTGAGAAATGTATTGCAATGCATTGATTCCGTTGCATGAAAGTTATCTTTAATACCATTTGAGTATTTGAAATTAAAAGTCATAAAATATGGCATAGGACAAAATCCACTACAAATTAATTATGCAAAAATGATATGTGAAGCCCTTTAAACAAACTTTTTACTACTATACGCCGCCATATTATTAATGTATTTTCAAAAAATTACATCCTATTACTTGGCGAGAGAGCTTTTGATTTCAAGTAAAAAAACTTATATTTCCTAATGGAACACATTTTTTTCTTCACAGAGATGAGTTTAATTAAGATAGCTGGAAAAAATGTGTGTAGTAATTTTTGGCATAAGAGTTAAAATTTACTGAAATAATATTTTTCAAGCGATTCCCTGGAATGGCCCATCGTTAAGGACATTGATAAAAAACACAGTAGTCAACACGAGGATGCTTTGCATATTATATTTGAGATCTTCTCGCGTCAGATGGGAGTTACCCAGTTGTATAATTAACAAATATCATTTGTTGAATGATAAGATATTTTAAGTTTCAATTACTATGACATGAAAACTGAGGACAAATGATGAAAAATTAATTTTTTCGTCATTTGTCCTTCAGTCATTTTCTAAATGTAGGGACACTTTGTCATTTTTCATTTCTAGTGAATAATCTAGAATATTTAATACTATGTATTGTAAATATTTAGTTTATAAATGCCATTTTCACTTACATTTTACCCTAATTTCTTAATAGCATAAGCTATTTGGCCACCGGATTATATGGGTAAGTTTAACGTTACATGAAGGAAAAACTAATTTTCTATTTCATTGAATCATAATGTTCATATCAAAAACTATAAATTTGAAAATATTTTACAAACTAGTTAGGCCGTTTGTGTGGCCGAAAGAGATGCTTTTCACGAGAAATGGAATCTCAAAAATATCTGCCAATGGAATATGTTGGATAATTAACTCGTTCACTTTCTTAAATTTCTTCCAATATATTCTGAGCACATTCTTCCAACAGATCTTGAATTCATTCATTAAAGTCATCGTATATGTCTACGCGATAATTAAAATGCCATCTCCGATATTCGTTCCAGCAATTCTAAGCCGAGTATTATGATAAAAGAAAATGAATCCGTTTGCTCTCAGGTCACGCCTCCACGAGTTGCAAGGAATCTCGCTGTAGAACGACATCCAGCAGACAATACAATAGTCTGAATCCACAGTAGCGGAAGAGGAATGGTGACATTCTCGGCTAATGGCAACGATGCCAACCCTCCCACCTCCCTCGTCCCAAAATGATGATGAAAGGAGAGCGAGGGGTGAAAAAACAGTCCCGCACTAAATGGCAAGAGGAGGAAAAATAATTGACGCGTCTCCCGAAGAAGAACAGAATCAATGCCAACAACCCCGAAATTCAGGGAGGGTATTCAGGAAGATGAGGAATGCCCGAAGGGGTGGATCTCAAAGGAGCGGCCAAGGGCAGTCATTGTGTAAGATTCGTAGCTTTGATGGAGCTGCGTCGCAGGGAAGCTGAGACGGAGAGGGAAGTGCGTTTGCTCTGCGTCGAGGCAGGATAAGGGTGGCCGGGTTTTCGAGGGTACGTTAATGATAAAAAGGTCGGCGGGCCGGAGAATTCTTTTTGTCTCCCCTCACACGTCTGGGAGGTGCGCCCCGGGCTCTTCCGACCCACAGTTGGGTTCGACCTTCCACAATAGAATCGCTCGACACTGGAGAGCTGTTTGGATCGGAACACGAAGAAAAAAATAATAATTGAGAAAGGATACTTTCGATAAGAAGAAATGTGGATGGTCTGAGAGTTTTTGAAAGAAGGCGAGGAAGGTTTGATTCGTGGGAAACGAGAAGATGGTTCGGTTAAAAGCGGATAGCAATGAGAGTAAGGTGATACTTTTTCTATGAATTGAAATTTGGTTCTTCCTGTCCCTTGGTTACGGAATTTGTCTCTCAAGTTAATGCAGTTTGGAGGTACCTCACGGGATAATTTAGGGTCACAATGCTACTCTTCCATGAAATCTCCCCTTCCCGAAAGACATTAGCTCGCAGAAATAGCCCTTTCCCAGCTCTAAGGTCTATTACTTCAAAATTCCATTTGATTTTAGACTTCGGAAACTCCTCAGAACTCCTAGCTTTGGGATGTCACATGGGAAATGATGTAGGAGACTCCATGGCGTCTCTCAAAGCCAACAGTGGAGTACACATGGGAGAGTGACCTTGATATGATTTTCAATCAGCTCTCTAGTGAAAATAAAGCATTAAAAAACTACGATTGGCATGCGAATTACCGCAAGTAAATTTGTCCGAGTTACATTTCGTTTTGGTCACTTTATTCTGCTTAATACAAGTTTCGGCAAATGAAATAATATATAAGTTTCAAAGTGAATAATATTGTGCATTCAATAGACTATTTTCTGCGCCAAAGGCTTACGTCACCTATAGATAGATACTAGACTGCGTAAATATGCATTAATCCTTGGTCACTTAAGCACTTTTTCCTTGACTTTTCATATCGAATCTGTACCACATGCGCTCAAAAATGTTTCTTTATTCAATTACGCGTTTTAAGAAATTTTCAAACTTGATGTTCGTAAACTTCAGGCTGTTTCTGAGTTTTATTTTTTAGCATAATGATGGCCTTCATTCAAAGACAATTCATTAAAGAATTTTCATTTACCTCAAACTCTGTATTTGGAGTTCAGAATTTTCCACAGGGACGCGTTAAATTATGACTCTGGTTGAGAATCCCAGCAGCCATTACATTTGACTAACTATATGGTCATTTGAGTGCTTCCTCTAGCCTTTCAACTCTCTCTAAAAGAAAAATGGTGGTATTAGAATTTAAAGCTTAAAATTGCACAGGAGAGTTATGAATTATTCACCACTGCATGATTCGTTATGGATTAGATGTAGATCATTCTTATTTAAAGAACTATAAATATCAACTGGAACATTTTAAAGACCGATATTCTTACTGTTGCCGCAAGGTCATACATTTATTTGTATACTAAAATTATATGAGGGAAATATATATTATATTTTAAATATTATCACCATGATTTGTGCCCATATCTTCAGTTGCATATGGTTTTGCAATGTTGTTTCCAATTATCAGCTTGAATGTTATAGGTTCATGAAGTACGTGAAGTTTGATTCCTTTGCTATTTACCGCGCCGTGCACCGTAAAAATGAAAGCAAAATAAATTACTGCCACACAAAGTTTTTGGTCTTTCTTGAATCTTTTCTTGGCATGTAAAAACTTTTCTCTTATGTCAGATAATCATTGATATGCTATTTAATGTATTTATTGCTATTTGTCCAAAGATTTATCGTCATAAGTTTTCTAAAATCTAAACCATTAAAATCTAAATCACTTTTACGTGGTATTGTAATGAAAAATACCAAAGTATTTGCTTCTAGGAATTATTAAAATATTCAAACTTTCTCAGATAACGGGTTAAAACACAGCATCGATTTTCTTGAGAATTGCTTTTAGAAAGAACGGATTTGAGGAAGTGTTAACTGTTCTTCACGTCATTGGAACTGGTAAATACTCGCACCTCGATGCTAATTGATTAATCATTTGCGTCCTCATCTTTTTGTTATTATAAATCCTTTTTGAGTCTAAGAAGGAGAACGTCTGCAATGCAGTTCCTCGTTCAGCGCACATTGCGACAAACAGCGGATTACTTAACACCTTCTGTTAAAGAGACATAAGCATAAATCGACTTTTGCGGGCTATGTGCCTCGCCACCTTCGCCCCTTAAATTTCTGCTTTAACTGCAAATCGTTTGCCTAGCTTCTTCTCCCGCATAATAATTATCATATATCGTCCCTTTGTGGACAGCGAGACAATATTGTCGGATGATAGTTTGCATGAAGAAATACGTGTGTGTACATTTGCATATTTTATCCGTATTCCTTCTTACATTTTCCATTCAATATGAGCGGTGGACCATATTTCGCCCAGTTATTTACGTATGAGTTTCGTAAAATTTGAGTGTTGTATGCAAAACTTCTCTTATTTACCATTTTTACAGTTTTATTTTCTCTAAACCATTCATATACAAACCTAATAGAATTTTGTCCTTTACTTGTTTGCATTTATTTGTCCTAAATCCGCTGAGTACTAAACTTAGAGCAGTGTAAAACAAAAATTGGTTTTTGAGTCTCTTTCTGGCACATTTTATTGTGACTCTGGTCATTGTGGAATGCGGAAAACATCGCGATGATATTTTTCCCCTTCAGTTAAAAAAACTGAAACGACCAGATTGTTGACACATCTATTGGTCTCCAGAATGGAATTCTCGATTTCCATGGAAATGGAGAGTCATCCGATGAAATGTGCTGTTTGGGGTGTTTCTATTATAATGTCATGAACGAATTCCCGAAGAACGAGTGACAGAAAATCATATAACGTCCACCAAATTTCTCTATAAATTTTAAGGTCCAAAATCACAGATCGAAAAATATTTTTCCCCAAAAAACTCATCAAGCCTATTTCTCATTCACTTTATATTTTTTTAGAAATAAAGACCACTATCTATCTATCAATATTTGATCACAAAATGCAAAATGGAATAGTTTTAATGCAAGCTTTGCTATTATTTATGCCATCGCTGTCTGACTATTTAGTATGGTGGTAATTACCGTCCATTGAATTATATTGATCCAAATGAAATAAAATGGTTTGGTTCGGCAGTGTCGGAAGCACCTTATTCTTATATTCATTGCTAATTTTTGGAGATTGAAGTGCTAGTTTTTATTTGATTTATATTTTTTTAAGATAAATAAATGAGATTATTGTAAATTGTATTACGTGCAAATCTTCTTATTCGGACACAGTGGAGCTAGGTATTTTACCCCAAAAAACGTTCATTGACTCTTTTTATATTGCTACCTCCATCTGTTGACATCTGTCACTTGGACTTTCTCATCCTTTTTTTCGTCCGTCCGAGTTTTCGACATCCATGATAGAAGTCAAATTTACAATTAAATCGAAATCTTTGAAAGAAGAAATATTCTCCCGAGGCAAAGCAGAAAATATTCTACAAGGCTGATTAGCAAACACCAGTGGGAGAAATTACAGCATTATTTGGTTTCAAACGTAAAAGTTGGTACCCGGATGGCCATAAGCATAGCTTTAAGTGACCCTTAGTAATGCCTTTGTATAGAGTAGGATAAAAATCTGGAACCTGAAAATATTCTTTCATTCATTTCTTTCATTCTTTCATTGACTTGGTTTTGACCTAGAAAAATCCAAATTGTAGCAGTTTTTTAACTCTGTATTCAAGTCATGGTATGTAGCTCAAAATGCTAAATCCTTGGAAAATAAACTTTAAAAGTTGAACAAATCTCTCCAAGAAAATGATAGCTCGGTTCTTGTGACACTATTTTCTGTCCTACTGTTATCATGCCGGGTGAAACTTGTAGTACCTCAGTTTTCCGATGAGAAAAGATCTTATCCCGCTTGTTAAGTAGCAAATTTAGCAAGATAATTTGAATTTAAAAAATGGTTACTTCAAGGCTTAAAATGATATTTTAATATGAATAACACATACTACCACGAAGTGAAGCCTGAAACCGTAGAGGATATTTTAACAGAACTAAATGCTCCCTGAATAAATACACTTATAATTCTAAATGTATTTGTTCATTCAGTAATCATGAATTTTCACAAAGTAGAGCCTCTAACCACTGAAAATGAACAAAAAAGCTATTATAATTTTTTTATTGAGAAGCTTAAATAATATAGTTTTTGCTTTTATGAGGAGATTACTCGAAAATAGTAGCAATGGGATTCAAAAAATATATACAAACATATATTCACGTTTGTGTATATGCATATATATGTATATATATATATATATGAATGAATATATATATATATATATATATATAAATGAATATATGTCTAAATATCACAACAACAAGTTAGTCTAAGAAGTTTTATTTTGACCTTAAATCTACAAGCTTAGACCAGGGCTTATAATGGCTTTAATGACCGTAATCTCTAGCGTTAATCGTAATCTCGGACAAACTAATAGCAACTCCCTCTAACGACTTATCAAAATGTCATCAAAGCACTGGGTGTAAGACTGGTCCTAAGTCATCCTAGTTTTCTAATTTCTCTTTAAATTTTCTATTTCAAGCATTTGAGGTCCGGGTTTCTAAGGCCTTTTTCCATAAAACCAAATGCATTCCGTTTTTTTAATTTAAAAAAATTCCCATCTTTCCAGGACATTGAAACATTCGACCTCGAGGATTTCAAATACAACTTCGTGAATATGACGGCGTTCCGTATCGTGGACGCCGAGGAGGTGACCGTCAGAGAAGTCTTAAGGGACATGGAGAGGTTCCAGCCAGTGGGCCACTCCATACTGAACAAGTCGCGCATCATCCAGGTAAGAACGGGACGTCTGTCTTTAGTTGTACTTAATTAGTAAGTCTCCCAGTGAGGGTCTCCACAGTTGGCGTAATTTTTATTGAAGGAGAAAGGCGCGCGATGCTGTAGTTCATTTAGGTGAAAAAAAATTTCTATATTTCTCTTTGTCCACAATTCCGGATACTTGCCAATTTGCCGGCGTGCTGATCGCGGTTATGGTGATGGTATCAGACTTAGTGCCGGGTGCCACTATCCAGTTTATATCAGTGACAGGAAAGCATTTCTTCCGTTTATATTCTCTATTTCACATTCCTAATTATATATCAAACGATGAGCCTAAAACTGCAGCGTTTTCACGAAAATATTTACACAAAGACGTTTTTTACAAGAACCAGAAGTTGTCAACCTTTGATGTTCACAAAATTAAATGTCAACTATCCGCAGATTTTAGGCCACTTTTCTTGTAAACCTTTAGTCTACTAGGTTAGACTTCAGACAATACACATTTGTAAGAAGTTCATGATCATTAATAAAACCTCCTTAAAATCATCGTCAAGGCTACATTATTATTATTTGGTAACCTACCGGGTTAGGTAGGTTTTGGATGACCACAAATACCAAATAAAATTTTGTTTCTCCTAACAAAACACAACCCAACATCCTACACTGCAACAAGCTCCTCTTCATCTCTAAGTCTATGGTTATCCTCCTTCCTCTCTTCATCACATCCAATATCCCTATCCTGTTCCTTTTCCTTCCTCGTTTTCTGCATTATTTAGAGAAAAAATGATCTTGGTTTTAAAATTTTAAATATACTCGTATTCCCTTGAAATCAGGAAGATTGCCAGTTTATGATTTATTTTTCACTTAAAAGCAGTCTATTTTTTTCAGCTTTATTTGCACAATGTATCCCATAACCGTTCTCTCACGTAAATAAATTCTTCCATCCGTGTTTCTTTTCCGAGTCTCCACGTTTCTTACATAACCGCAGCCAGGTTTATCCGTGAACGTACTTTCCGATGCTCTGCCGAAAAAATTACGCAGTCGCTGCAGTTTTATTTGTATCGTTTAATTATGTGGGGAAGAAGCTAATGCCCGAGTAAACCTCAAAACCCCTCCACTTTTGCCTCCTTGCTCGTTCTCGCGAAACTTCCACGTTGTGAACCCAAACCCGTTTGCACGACACCATAAATCCCAACAATTCTCCTCCAGCAGTTAGATGGCCTGCAACGTCGAAGTTTCATTCTCCCCGCCACCAATTTTTTTCCCCAATCGACGTCCTGTTATTCAATCGGCTTTAACTGGGCGAGAAGGATAAAACTGAACCGACGCGAGAAGGTGGTGCTGAAAATGCTTTTTCGAGATGCATTTGGAGCCCATCCCTGTTCACATAAAAAAAGAAATCCTTAAAAGTATCTGAAAATGAAAAGCTTTTCGTTAAATCGTCCTTAATTAATACCGAAAGTATACTTCCACATATGCATTGCCGTGGCAGATTATTTTAATTTTGCGACGGAGGCTAAAAAATTGTATACATCATCGTGCATTTCAAAAGTCTTCCTCAAAATTAGAAGAACTTTCGGTTTACCCTACTCCCTTCCTTGAATCCTCATAGTTACTATCTCATTTAAATCCTATCCAATCCAGTATACTTATTTACAACCTACTTCGTTTTTTTCTGATTTAATATTCACCCTCAAAACAATAATTCATCGTTAAATATTTCTGTGTCCCTTATTCCTTTTTTGTGAGTACATCTTTCACTTCATTTTATTACCTCCATCATTTTTCATGCTCGTATTCCAAAAATGTCCTTACTAGGAAATTTTTGGTGTAAGAGCATACAATGACCACAGTTTCCTTGTAGATGTGTTCATTAACCATATTACGCCATGGTTCATTTAATGCCTCCCTTAGATTTTCATTTTATTGAAGTAGTCTATCCGGATCGGGTAGGTTTTCGTTGAACCCTGGGTACTACACTCTACTGCATTCTTTAAGGCCTAGGCAGCATGGTAAATAACATACTTAAATTCCAAACTACATATTATAATTCAATGCAACAATTTCAGAGTATAAAAATCATTCACCTTGACTGGGATTCGAACCCGGTTCCCTCAATGTCCGGTCGAGTCCTCTTAAACTCTGAAATGCACATTAGCGGATGACTCCGTTAAAATTTACTGTTGCGGTAACTCCCGCAGTTTCTTTGGAACATATTAAAATTGCTTATTCTTTAGCACGGCATACTTTCTACCCCCTTAATCCCAATTAAAATACTTATTTTTTTCTACCACCACATCGCTTTTCATGCGTACTCCCCTGTACTTTTTTCAGCATCTTATCTCTTCTCATTATCATCGGCGTACACTTGTCTAGCCTTAGAATTTCTCGCAAAAGCCGTCTCTTTCATCTGATGCTCAGATTTTCATCGGTTTTCCTTCCATCCATTATTTCTAAATTTAAAATACCTCCATTTCAAGTCCGTGTCTTAAAAGCCTACAAGTCTTCAACCTCCTGTCTGCACGACTAATCTCTCCCCCCAGCCATATAAAACTATACTCAATATTAAAGTTTCCACTTCTTTACTCGAACTTTTTATCTTTTCTGAAGTTACTCTCATCAACTCTCGCCTATTTTTAAGAGTAGATTTTTAACAAGTTCTTTATTTCTTCATTAATATTGACGTCAACATTTTTTAAAAATTCTGCGTCAAATGACACGATACTTCACCTGATATCTTTACAATTTCCATTTTTGTCCAAACATCTTTTTTGTGCATAAGAATTCCTCTATTTATTTATTCACAATGAAGATTTTAGATTTGTCTTTAAGACCCCTTAATATAATCTCGTTTATGTTCAAAAAATATGTAGTTTTCAATATCTCAATAAATACACATAATAATGGCACAAAGTTCAATGAAGACTTCTGAGTAATAGTCTTAGTGTGAAATTAAACTATTGAAAGCTCATTAAAACAATTTTATCATTTATTCCGTAGATTAAACGGAAAACAGTCATAATTTTTTGGAAAATGAGAAATCTAGTCCAATAATATTTCGATGAATCTCAATGAATGAAAGCTGAAAAACGTTTTAAAGCATATGGTATTGGCCACCACCTTACTTTTTTTGGCTAGTAAGGCTAAGGATTTTACCCTGGACTTAGATCGGCAAGGCCAACTCCAATATTTTTATGGAATTGATTTACTTTTACAGCCTCATGCATCAAGAATTATTGACACAATTGCCAAACATTACTTCCTCAGTACTGCGATGACTTAATCGCCCTGCAGTGGGGTACGTTGGCGCTCGTACATAAAACATAATTTCCGGCGTGGATGAGATACATGCATAGCACCATTACTACCTAATTTCTATGCTATTTTACTGGTGTAACCATTGAATGCTCCCCTGTAAAGCTTATCAGGCATATATGAGCCACATTTGCAAGTGGGACAGCCACTCCCAAAGTAAAATGAGTTCTTTACTAAGTTATTTGCCCCATATAGGCATCCCTGTTTACAGTAACTCCCGTTGTTGCAGAGCATGGGGCTATGGGAGCATAAATCTTCGTTTGCCCTGGGCAAAGACTTAAAAAACTAATACTTAAAGGCAGTTATTACGTTTCTTATATAAATTATAATGGTAGTATTATATATGAATATGCGATGTATTCGTGTAATCGTATATTTCCTATACAACTCTTTGATTCATTTTAAAATTATGGTGACAAAAGTGTAGTGTGGAATGCACACCCTTCGCTACACTATCATATATTCAGCGCAACTAATGTAATTAATATATATGATCATTCCTAAAAATACAGCCATTTTACAATATTTGCAAATATTTTGTAGTAAATATTAATATGTACTAATAGAAGGCTAAGATAAGGAAAAGAGAAGTGTATCATGAGCATTTTTCAACTTTGATGAAGATTTTTTTTCTCTGGGTCTCCATGAGTATGATTGTTGCTCTAAAATAATCGGCAGTCCACTCTAATCCTTTGACACCTGTAAAGATATAAACGTCCTGGTTCATTGTTACAACCTATTTACTCAAACAAATTAATGTCTTTTAAGCGTCGCGATTAAATTACCTATTTTGACTGACATTGATTAAAATAAACAATTTCTAATTAAAAAACACGACTTTTAAGTGTTTGAGTTATTGGATGATAATTTTATGAAGACATTTTTTTAAGCCAATTTAATTAAATTAGAATAATTTAAATTAGAATAATTTAAATTGCTTCTCCTTCCAGCTCTTTATGTTGTCTTTTGAAATTGGCTTCATTAAAATAGCTTTAAGAATTGGCACGAACTTTACATTTTGTTAAAGGTTGACATGATTAATCAACAACTTTTATACTTATTTTTTCCACTCTAAATTAATTCCATGAAAATCTTCCTTTTATAGTACTTTTATAAAATAATCTCTTCCCGCTGGCCATTTAAGATCCAAACCAGGATAAACTTTTCTCCTTCCATGATTATATCTCGGTAAATGAAGCGGTATTAGAGAAATCACGTCTTTGATGGAAATCCTTGGGCAGTTTACGCCTTCTTTCTAAATCAATTTTATTAAATCATAATTAACTCTAAATTATGCGTAAGTAAAGTTAACTATCGCATCTCTGTCAAAATTCGTGGCGTAATTTTTTTATCATTTATTTGTGTTTTTAAGGTACTGGTCAATGTAATGTCAACGAGTATGTTCTAATTATTTGATTGAACGTAATTTTCCTTGCATCTTGTGTTCAACTGTTTTTTAATGAGTCAACAGTGCATAGAAACTTAGTTTAATTCTCGGAGTACAGGATGGAATTCCACATTTTACAAGCTGTTAAATTCAGGATTAAATGTTAGAACGTACATGTTAATGACATATTATGAATTTTAAGCAAAATCTCTTTCTGTTTCATGATGCATTTATGGGTTATTAATGTACATAGACGTGTGCAGTGAAGTACAACTGCACCAATGACACGGCATACTTCATTATAGCTTATTTATATGCAATTTAATCCATTGTAAATCTTAATAGATGTTTTCTACGCAAGCTCTTCTGAAGTAAATCCTTCATAAAAGAGTTAAGAATAGACTTTTATGGACAATAATGGTATCTCTAGTGAAAGCATCTAAAAAAATGAAAACCCCAGTTCTTTAAAATATTATTTGTAGCTGCAATCTTCTTTTTTGTGTGAAAAACTATACGCGGTTTTCCATGATATCTCGGGAGATAGATATTTTTAGAGGCAATATTTTTAAATTTTTCGTTGAGGAGTTGAAAAAAATGGTGCCTTTTTCTCAAATATGCTTGTCGATACAAACATCAGGATAAATTTAAAGCGGCCTGTTATTTATTGGCTTCAAAATTAGAATAATATATCTTTAGAAATAAGTAAAGCAAAATGTGAACCTCTTAATTAACTTAAACATTATTAATAGTGGCTATCGTTAAATTTGAATAGATTTTTAATAAACAAACAAACTTATAACGGCTACATTTCCAAGCCTCGCCTAGCAAAAGACCACTCTACCATTCCAATAAACCCTTCTTCTTTCCCGCCTACTTTCTTCCTACCTCCATTTCGTCAAACGTGGATAATGATCTCTAGTAAAAGCATCTAAAAAAAAATCCCCGATCATCGTCGTCAATTTTCCATCTGCAGTAAAAAACCTCCTATATGCAGCATGTATTGATAAAACATAATTAATAAGATGAAATCGGTAAGTATGTATAAGAAATAATTATATTTTCTTCCCAAACATACGTAAATCTTTCTACGAAAGAGTGACTTAAGCTGCACCGTATTTCATCAATTTGATTGTATGCACATCTTCCTCAATATCTTTACAAAAGCCCTACTGTTAAATTTGTCATATAAAAATCTAATTGAAAGATTGCACACAAACTAAATGAAAATAATATGTACATAACTCCCAAGTACTTACGCAGAAAACTCTGGACCAATTAGAATGAATATTCATTTTCTTTATATGTTCTCTTGTAGTTTTGTTGAGAATGACTCTATTGTCGACAATAGCTGCCGTGCCTGACTCTATTCGGATCAAGTTGGCTTTCAGTGTGTCACTTGACCTAGCACTGAGCAAAAAATTTTCTCGATGCGTGGCTTTTTATACTGCTTAAACTCCTAATTGCGAGCATGTAACTTGGGGATATTCTCCGTTGTCACCACCAAACCGAAGCAGCTACGGTGCGGAATATATCAGAGTTCCCTAACTAATGAAACATGTTGGTTTCTCGCGTAAACTTGAACACACAGGTGATGTGTAGATGGGTCAAGCTTGAAAGGGGTTCCCATTTCTGGAAAATCATCCTCGCCGCTGGTTAACGCAAGCGGCAAGTTCGTTTCGAGACGCTGAGGGCTGGCCACGTCGTGATTGGATTTCGCGAAGTAATTTGTGCACTCCGACTGCAGTAGCAGGGAACGGTTAAGTGCATTACGCGGAGTGTTACGCGAAGTCTATTCACCCTCTTTATCTGTCGCCTTCCTTCTCCTCTCTCTCTCTCCCTCTCTATCTCTCTCTCACTTACTCTCTGCCTCTCTCTTTAGTAGAAGAGAAGTAGTATCTCTTTAGTAGAAGAAGATGGTAGAAGAGACTCCATAGTATCAATCTCGCTCCAAACTAAAGACGACTATCCATCTATCTTTCATTCTCCGTCGCTGTGACGGAGTGCACGTCAGTGTGTGAATCCCAGTAAGAGAATTTATTTTTCTAATTCAAGTCTCTGAAACCTTATCAATGGTACCCGCCGCATTTCTTTTTGCAATTATAGCGACCGCCGCGTGGGGAAGGGGACAAGTTCCACTTTTTTTTAAATAGGTTGGCTTAAAAAAAATTATGAATTATATGTCTATCCTGGAGGCCTAATTTGCGAGAAGCACCAGAAAATGATTTTATTTTATCTGACGAGAGAGCAATTTTCATTTTAGCGTCATACGAAAGCTTGAAACGTAAACGATCTAATCCTGTACGCAGGAATTAATATGAAAGGTTTCCTCGTGGAAAATTCCGGGACGGACTAATAAGTTCAAGGATCTTACCAATATGATGGTGATGTGACGTCATGCGTAATGATGACGCTGTTAAGCAGTAATATTTGTGGTTTTTGCCACAATTAGTGAATCAGCTGAACACATTAGTGAACAGCATATTTGGATGGGAAAAAATAATTGAACAGTGGTAGAAGTGAAATCAGCAGATGAGTTTGAAGGTTGATGCTCCTTCCTCCCGCAGCCTTGTTCGCAATAGATTTCTAAAAACGTAGAAAAAATGCCAATTTATGCCTCCTAAAATATGAAATATTTTTGGTTATCGATTGATAATCGAATATGAGTCATTTTATTGCTAAGTAAGCTTTCTCATATATATATAGGAAGGGGGTCTCCAGTCTAAACCTATATTGGAAGAGAGAGAAATACATATATTGGAAAGGAGTATCTTAAGCAGTCATGTTGAAAATGTATTATTACCCCCATCACACTACGGTAGGTGAGACCATGTCAGCAAAATTAGAGAGATTAGGTGTAGTCCAGAAAGATTTAAATGTAATTTTATCCACGAACGATAGGGGATCTTAATAACATTGTTCGACCGCGGTAGGGCCATGTTCGGGTAAACGTATTTTGGTTTGTATTCACCCCCTGACACACACACCCTAGCGGTGGCTGGCAGGATGCATAAAAATAAAAAATAAAAATGTCGCGGTAGCCAGGAAGGCATTGTCACGCAATGGAAAATTCTCCACCTCAATAGATAATTTGCTAAAAAGCGGAAAGATCTTATGAAAACAGTTATCTTAGTTGTGGACCTTCTTTAGTTAATCCTGAAGGAATAAGATTTAAAGAGATGAGATCCCCTTTGATGATCCAGCAGAGCTAAGTTCACTGAAACCATTAGCATTTCAAGGATCGAAACGCCATTGCATCAGCTAAACAGTGATGCGTCGTCAATGTGACACCTTAATTTTCAAAATATTAAATAATATTATCCAAAACAGTAAAATTAAAGAAATTTATGTTTGTCGTTCAATTGGTTAAAATAATTCGACCCCTGAATTTTAACTGTACTTAAGAGTGGAATCACATGGATGAATTAAAATGCCGATTCAAGAAATTTTAAAGAACTGATGCAATCATACTTGTCAAAGTCATTCGTTTCAAACTTACCTAACAATCCTTAAAACGATAAACCTTTTGGGAGGGAGGATATTAAGGAACAGAGGAAAATGACCGGCCACACCACTAGAATAGGTTTTTCTGTGCACCAGCTTGGCAGCACATTCGTATTTTAAGGGATGCGTCGGCGGTCTTAGATTAAAACTCTTCCGACTCAGAGAAGTGGGATTCTGCAAGAGAAGCCTACGCTATATCGCCCCATGGACGAAATGCGTGCATTCCACGTCCTTCCTGGCCGGACGAATCGAGTGAGTACGTTGGGACGTAGTTTCCAAGATTCTCATCTAAATCTGCACATTCGGACCTTCACATTGTAAGGGCATTGGATGATGCGTAAGCTATAATTAAAACGAGTTTCCCAGTGTGTGTCCTACGACGTACAATGAAAATATGTAGTTGACCGGCTGGTGCTCGATTGGCTCGGGTTTCGTTGAAGTATTCGGGTTACGACGAGTATGTGTGAGTGTAATATCTCCCGCCTGTTAGGGATCCATCCATTCATCCCCTTTCCCTCGCCTAGCGATACCCCCTCCCCACTCTCTCCCCCGTCTCTTCCCCCTTCTGCTCATTTTAGGTTGCATAGGGGTTCAGATATGTCTGTTTCGTTTGATGGATGTCAAGAATAGTTTACTCCGTCATTTTCCCCATTCTCAACACATGTCGGCTTGGTTAGTCATGCTGGTAACGCATGTGCTTTCTCGAAGGGCGCGGGTTCGATCCCAACCTCGAACATAATATTTAGAAAATTCCGTTATTCGGTCAATTTAAACGCAATGGCAGACCAAGGTTAAATTGTCGAGATTACGTGAACAGGAGTCACACCAAGATGTTCAGAATACAAAAGCAAACATTACGAACGAGAATTGACAGAGTACCCATGAATTTTTATTTGCTTAATTTATACTTCAAGGGTTTAAATGTATACTACATGTTTATTTAAATGTATACTATATTGTTAAATTAATGTGTAGTGTATATATTGTATAAGTTTAATTGATCTAAGTTTAATATTTTAGCAGCAGTTGCAATTTGAAATATCCCCAGTTCGCCTAGGACAAGAATGAAGGTTGTACACGACACTGCATTGATATTTTGCTTTCACCTGAACAAATCATTAGTCAAGGCCTAATTAATTTTACAGCATGCTTTTGATTGCTTTTTTCCTATGAAATACCTAGAAGATAATTTGGTTTATTAAAAGATTGATAATAACTTATTTCAAAGGAAGGTGAATCCGGGCTTTCATTCACCTTTACGGAAGTAAATATGAACACCGCTTTTAACAGTGTGAGAGAAGATCATTGAATGCATAGGAGTGCTATCAGAAATATTAAAAATTTCATTTGGTACAATCCACACCTTAACAACAGACATATGGGACGTGTTTGTACGCGATGGTTTTCGAAATTCTTCCATTCAAAGTTCGTGGGTAGATTTGTTCACATTTGAAGTCAATGTTACCTGCAGATAAAAAGTTCCTTTCGAAGAAAATCACTGCAAATGAAATTTGGCTACATCTCATGACTGTGAAATCAAATAGCAAGGCTCTGAGGAATTTTCTGGCATCAACAACGCCTAAAATCCATAGTGGTAGGAAATTTATGGTCAAATTGATTTTCTACATTGAAGGAATAGTGTATCATCATACACAAATTCAAATGAAGCATACTGTTGGGATGCACTGTAACAGATTGAACGTTGCATTACGTTAATGCATTGCTGCACATCGTAATTATGTTGCTAAATTTTTCGCAAAAACCAATTTGAAGTGTGTTCCTCATCTACTCTATGTTTATTCCAGAGGGAAATAACGTTTCCTGTTCCCCAAGTGCCTTTTCTTATAATCTAATGTGAAGACAAGTCTTCAAGGAAAGTACGTATTTTCATCATTTTAAGCATTTTTTAAGGCTGCTGAGACGATTTGAAGGACCTTACTACAAATAACCTTCGGGATACGCGTATCTCTAGAGGGTCGAAAGAAAAATGGGGCAAGTACGTTGCATTCAATGAAGACTAATTTTAGAAGAACCAAAGTCATGATTGGAGGAATTGTAAATATATGCCGTTGAGAATAAAGACGCAAGAAATCCAAAGGAAACAATAAAATCGGATGCAGAGAGTTATGACTCCCGATGGAATGTTGAAAACCGTGATAAGAGCAGGACGCTGAAAAAGTGAATTAAGAGGAGGGGAAGGATAAGCGTGATGAATGGAATGGAGGGAGGTGGATAGTATCCGGAATTGAAAAAGGTTATTGTAGGGTGGGGTGTCCGTTTGTTTTTTGTTTGGCTTCGTAGAAATGTAGCGGCATTACTTTCTGCACATCTAAAGCCTACCTTAAGCAGTAGACCACCATAAAAAACAGGTAGAATACCATCCAACTATTACTGAAGACGCCGGACTTCACTTCACAGACAGCTGTCTCTCGGTTTACGAGAGGGGGAGTAAAAATTTAAGGTTCCCGTCGCCAATTTGCTGCATCCCCCCAGTCAAAAAATCTTAAAAGTTTGGTGCCTTCCAGCCCCGTAGACCCCACGGGGCTAAATGGGTGCGAGCGATGAAGGAGGGAAGTGGGAAGGGAAGGGGGTGGGAGGGAAGGGACCTGAAGCAAGCACCCGATGAATTATTCCGGCCGCGTGAACGCCCTCCACCTCTCTTCCCCCCCCCTCTCAAAAGTGCCGCCCTCTAAACCTCACCCTATGCCTCCCACCTTACTCCACAACCTCGCACATCTCCCATCCGAACCTTGATTCTCACCTTCATCTATGCGCCTCAACCGCCACTCTCAAGAAACTTCATTTTTTCGCGCGAACGGTTGACTTGAGGAAATTAAATCGAGATGTCATGTATATGTCATTTCGATAAAATTTACTCTCTTTACAACTCTAAGTACTAACCCAATCAAATGGTGATGACGAAACGTGGCCCTGCCACATTAATTTTCATAGACATTGACATCTAAAACCCAAGATACTAAATGCCCTTATTGCAGTGAAGGTTCACTATTAGAAGAATTATGGACGATGGGTCCAGAAATACAAATTTTACTCACGAAAAACTGATATGATGAGCACTGTGGTAAAGATAAGATTATTTCCATTACGGCATTACCTACCTACTTTTGTGTAACAATTATAAATTATTTGGGAAAGAACAATCAAAATCGTACGGCTTTAAATTTTGGCACCTCAAACATAGTACAAAATAATTTTTAGGATGCATTTAAAAAAATAAGTAGAACCTCAGAATACTTTAAAACTGTATATTTACGACAGAATCATTTTAAAAAAACTGCTCAAGAATAATTGTATCAATAATTTCGTCACCAGTCATTAATATATGAACAAAGGTGAAATATAAACTAGTGCAGTCACGACCGAACCTCCTTAACGGGACTAAAGCCATATGGTCCATTAATGGTCATAAAGTCACAACTTCACCCTCCCACTTTTTTTTAAACGAAAGGGAGGGGGTTACACTCAATCTCAGAGGCTTCACCTAATGGTCTGCCGGGAGAGAGAAGGGATGGTGGGGAGAGGGAGGAGGGGATGAGGTGGCGACATCAGGTCTCGCGCATTACTCTTCGCGGACCCTGATCCCTGCCCGCTACGTCCGTCCGGCCTTTATCTCACCGCTCCGTCTGCATCTCCATTTTTCCCCGTTTACGGCGAGGAACTCTTGCGCCGAAAGGTTTGAATAATACAGCCCCATGAAACTTTCAAAGTTCAAGTTATGACTGGTGTTCCTCGCTTATCAACATTCGCAGTTACCTCCCCTTACAGTTTCCTTCCGATTGCTTCAAATATTTAATGCCACGAAGAGCTCTCGTACAAAAGAGTTTTAAGGATGCCATTTCTGTCTCTCATGAAGATATCATCTTCCTAATCTATTCTACTGTCTAGTGGCCGGGTAAAAGAATTAGAAATGGATTTTAGCAACGTCAATGGTAGCGCTATATTCGTGATTTAAATTAAATTTTTATTTGTTTGGTGATCTACCGTTTGGATGAACATGCCTACATTTCTTAGCCTCGCCTAACAAGATACAACCTGAGCCCCCACACTGTAATAAACTCTTCTCTATGTCTTCATGCATTCCTCCTCCCTTCATTTAGTCAGCATCCCTATTCGTTTTCTTTCAATTACTCGCCTGTTTTACGCTCTCCTTTATACGTATCTAAGTCTTCAACTGAGTCTTCAATGGTAATCAAAATGATCTACCTCCATCTTTTCTGCCTTCTTTGGATTTTTCTCAGCAACCCTTTCTCTTCGCCCACCATGCCTAGGAGTTCTTCATTTGTCTTCCTTTCCGTCCATGTTATCTCTTGTTCGCCCAAGGCTCTTTTCTCAAGGCTAAGCCTATGACTTGCTTTCATAGTTGTACGGGACTCGTACAAAACCACGCTCCATACCAAAGTTTTCACTGATATTTTCCTAATGGTCTTACTCAACGTCCCTGCCATCAAATTCCTCCTATCTGTGAAAACGTCTTGTCCTACCGCAATACTTCTTCTTATCTACTACTTTCACCTTACTGGTCTAAAACACATCCAAGAAAGGTGAACTGTTTCACCTGTTCTAGCCTCCATGAGCTTACGATGAATTCACCTAGGGAACTGTAAATGCACTAGTAATAGAATTTTTGGAAGAAAACTTTGTTCTGTCTAGAGTAACATAGAATGTTTCATTACGCACTTATATAACCTGTAAGTAATGCGAAAGGCTTTATGACAAACATAATTGTGAACTCTACGTCATGATGTTAATTAAAAGTCATTTTGCATTGCACGTATTTATTTTTACTCTACCTTATTTTGTACTGTATTATGTACTTACTGTATTGATCATGGCATTAATTATGAGGCAATAATCAATCAATATAATGTTGAATAATTTTAATGCCAGTTATCGATGATATTTTTTGATAATATATTTTCAGTTTTCAATCAATCCAGATGAAAATTCGATCTAAGATACAACACGAGTGATTAGTACACGGATTTGATAAGTTTCTGATTAAAAGGTTGTCCGTTTTGAAAAAAAGGAAAAATATGTGAGACCCTATAAATTCATTTGGCTATTTGGCGGGGACCATGTGAAAGTCTTTTGGATAAGGGGACTTAATCATTGAATTTTTGGATCAAAGTTTATTAGAGATAATTTTTAACAATAGAGATTATTTTTAACCAAATATTTACTTATACGTGTGTAAAGTTTCAGTCAGCATTGGTTCTCGCGGAGCGTATGAATAGGTAGGATATATATACTCGGCAACTTTCGCGTTTGTGTTGAAACTTTCCGGCGCCTTCCTGTGTCACACTCCGGGTAATCATTCCAAAAACCTCATATCCCACTTTGAGTGCCAGCACTTAATCTCGTCCCACGCCAACTCGTAGTTTATGCGTAATATATGGGCAGTTCCTTAGAGAACACTATTTGCTACCTTTTGTTTCCTCTGTGATCAGGATAAACTATCAATGGAATAATGGAAATGGTAACGTGCAATAGAGAACTAAATGTGTTCCGATGCTGAATACGATATGTTTTCCTCGGTAACACTCCTCACGAAAATTAAAGTTTTAATTAGTTATTTGAATATTAAATACCCTACCCAATCAACTGGCACATTGAATTTTGAAGAATGAAGCGAAACCAAACATTTGTGGGCAGTATAAAACAAATTTCGAGCGATCCAAAATTTATAAAAATGAAATGCTGATTTTCATAGATAGGTTATCATAGGAATATTACGTAAAGTATTTAACAGGTTACTTGTATGTACTCTCCATTCCGACTTACTCCAAAAATCCCTTCGTGAAAGCAAGTATTACCAGAGGAATGGCCGATGTTTTCGCTTCGTGTAAACTCGTAGTATTCCCCAGCATTGGGTGACTAAGCGTAGTTTATTGCACCATATGTATATATATATATATATATATATATATATATATATATATATATATATATATATATATATATATATATATATATATAAATGATTCATTAATTTCCAATTTCCGATTCGTCCGGAAAATAAGTGTACTGAGCTCAGGAAAAAAAATTTTTTACACTTTTACATATCTTAAGCTAATATTCCTCAAAATAGGACCCTTGTGAGTCGATACACTTGTTCCAGCGGCGTTCCCATTCCTGGAACGCTCCCGCGAAGGCATCATCGGGAACCTCTCAAAGACACGTCGTCACGGCCTCTTTGACGGCGTCCAAAGTCCCGTATCGCGTTCCTTTCAAACTCCTCTTTATCTTCGGGAACAGGAAGAAGTCCGGTGGTGCCAAGTCCGGGCTGTAGGGCGGGTGCGGCAGCGTTGCCACGTCGTGCTTGGCCAAGAAGTCCGACACGATAAGCGCGGTGTGAGACGGCGCATTGTCGTGATGCAGCCGCCAGATGTTTTCGATCGCTGGCCGGACGCGGGTGACTCGTTTTCGAAGCCTGTCGAGCACTTGGTCGTAAAATGCAGCATTTACAGTTTGTCGTTCAGGTACAAATTCGTAGTGGACGACTCCCCTTTTGTCAAAAAAGACAATGAGCATCGCCTTGATCCGAGATTTGCTCATGCGAGCTTTCTTTTGACGGGGTGATGATGTGCCACTCCGCACTTTGTCTCTTCGACTCCGGGTCGTACTCAAAGATCCACGTCTCGTCACCCGAAACAACGTTCTCTAAAAAATGTGGATCATTTTTGCAGTGATCCGCAAGTTGTGTCGCGATTTCCAAACGATTGAGTCTTTGATCATCACTGAGCACTTTCGGCACCAACTTTGCACAAATTTTTCGCATCTGTAATTGATGCCTAATAATCTCGTGCACTATTGTTTTTGGCACATTACACTGCTCTGCTATCATCCGAACACTAAGACAACGATCAGAGTTCATTACATCGCGAACCTTTCGCACACTTTCGTCGGTGAGTGTCGTTGATGGGCGTCCAGGCCGTGGTTCGTCGTCGACCTCTTCTCTGCCCTCCACGAACATCTTGTGACACCGAAAGATCATGTTTCTGGACATGGATGACTCCCCGTAAGCCTGGTTAATCATACCGACAGTTTCGGTAGACGATTTCCCAAGCTTTACCGCAAATTTGATGGAATAACGCTGCTCCAAAAACTTCGGCATCGCATTCCGTGACGTGGGTCGAGCGTGGAGGTTCGCGTTAACAGAGCTCCTCACTACACCACAGCTCAGAGCCGACGGCCTTTTTCAGCGTCGCTTGCCAACATACCCCCCTCCAATCGCAGCCCGTCAGAGCGGTGCTGGGCGTGCCTGGAGCGGCGCGCCCAGCCCAGGAGTCAGTACACTTATTTTCCGGACGAACCCTGTATATATATATATACAAATATATAAAAACACAGATGTAGATTTTTAGAATATAGAGACACAAAGAAAGGACACTCACAATTTGTTATTTTACGTTTCGACAGCACGGCTGTCGTCTTCAGAATCTGATTGATTCTGAAGACGACAGCCGTGCTGTCGAAAAGTAAAATAACAAATTGTGAGTGTCCTTTCTTTGTGTCTCTATATTCTAAAAATCTACATCTGTGTTTTTATATATTTGTGTGTCGCCGATGAGCGTTCCATTTCGAAGATATTATATATATATATATATATATATATATATATATATATATATATATATATATATATATATATATATATATATATATATATGTATATATATATATATGGAAATTAATGAATCATTTTCAACTTTTGAATAAAGAGTTTTAAATTTCAACTCTTCAGGTTTTTCCAATGTGTGAATAATATCCGCGGGTTTTCATTACCTATTTTCGGACATCGGTGAAACGAGTCTCCAAGTACTAATGTAACAAGTCTTCAACTATAATCTTTTTTTTTATCTCATCTTAGTATTTGTAATGGTATGATTCCTTATATGAATTTTACTTTTTGTGAGAAGGCACATGTTTGGACTACCCCAGTTTAAGTTCAAATCCAGTTCAAATCAGAAAGTTTACTGAGATTAGACCGCCAAAATGGATTTTTTTTCTGACCATAAACGCTCGATGGACTGAGTAACAATTCTGAAAAATATAGATTAAGTTTTGTATATATGTCTGTATCCATATATATCCCCTGCAAACTGTCACAAGGGTGGGAACAAAAAGCACTAGGTTGTCAGCAATGACTGAATTATCAATTTTCTCACGTAGGAGAATTTAAACAAAATTTTACTTATTTTCACATTTCATTTTCTGTTATTAACATAATCTCTTCATAGGAAAAACAATTCCTTGCATTGGGCTGTTCAGCACCCCATATCTCATTTTAACATCACGTATCAATTTAATTATAGGATAAAATAGTACCAAATATGCCACTTTTAAACTTGTTTTATTGTTACTTTGACCTTATCATCTCTATGTGGCCGATTTCCTCTAAAATTTCACCGAAATTACGAACTCTTGCTTCCCTACCTGTGCTAAGGCTTGTACATTTTTTTATTTGTACCTTTTCATGTTTTACGTAACGTTCCCTGGGTTGAAATAAATACATTTTTCTCAACATCAGGTATACATGAGTACGAAGTACTCGGTTCTGCAAACCTCATAAGATTTGCATGATTAAGTAGCTTGAGTATTAAGCTATGTATACGAGTATTATTCGTATTTGTATTATCTTTAGTATCTCATACCATAGGCTTTCCAATAATCGTGCAACACGGTCAGATGATTCATAAAGATTTTTTCACAATATTCTGTCTCTCGTTTTTTGGTTCCGAAAATCTTTAAGACTTAAAGAACTCGGATTAAAGAGTGTAAGTGTGCATCGGAAACTTATTTGAAATGTGAGAATCGGAGCCAGAAGGTTGAAATTAGGACGGGACGAAAGATAAATAACGTTTCCTCATTAACCCTCCGTTCCCTCCCACAGCAACTTTAACAGTTTTCTCACTCTTATTCCATGACATATTCTTGTTTGCTTAAAACATTCGTGATAACAAAATAAGTCATGGAGTATCTGAAATTTATGGGTTAAATGAAAATCGGGTGGAAGGGGACGTCGGATCCTTCGTCTCTCTTGCTGGCGCCATGAATGTGTGCTTAGGGAATGATGAATAAAACAATCTGAATTGGGAGGGAGAAAAATGAAAAGCTACATCTGGCCAGAAAATAGAGGAATTCGCCAAGAGGAATTCAGAGAATGTCAAACACGAAGTTGGAGTAGATATTGAGTGATAGAAAGTGCCTGTCTAAAATAAAGGGAAAAACAATGCGAAAACGAGAAGAAGCTAGGAAAATAACAGGCATTTTGGAACTTTTACAGCTGATTGATGTTGCAACACGACACTTCTATCTCAATTTACCTTCTCTTCTTGAGAATTTAATTTCCTCCGATGGGTGATGGACCATACTAGATTTCTATCGCCTCGATGAATTCAGAAGTACCGTATTTCAAATGAAAGTTCTCAGCGGATTTACCTGTATAGCCTCTAACTTCATTTTTCGGAACTGCGTATTTTGTAAATTAGTGGTATGGCCTTGGCTATTCACGATAAAAGCATAGTATGTTGTTAATATTTCTCACTATGATTTAATAGTTTGATAACCGTTAATTTTGGGCCCGGAAACATGGAATCTAAGGATGACTAGCGTGATATTTTGCCCAATTTTTTTGGTTCGGTTAAGCTATTAATTTTTAATTCATTATTTTACCCCATTTTCATTTCGATTGATGTGTATGAGTCGAGGAAAATATAACAAGCACATTAATATTTGGCATTAATTTAAATATAAGCAGTCCAGGTTTACCGCCTCACTACGTAATTATCAGATACGTTTCAATTGGTTATGAGGGCCTCACCCATGGTGCCGTTAAGGTTTGAAAGCAGTATGCATTAATTAGTTAGATCAATTAAATTGAATTGGCAATGTATTTTCTTCGTTAAAGGGTATGGATTTCACAAAGTGACCCTTAGAGTGTAAAATTTAGTAGACGAGTCGTTTGTCAGCTGTGTTTGAGTTGAATTGAAGTCAAGTTATAGAGAGGATCCTTTATGCATTTGCATTAAAACAGTCACGATTTTGTTCTGCCATGCGACACCGATTCATCATGGCTATATATATTTCGCCAATCACTTCCACCATCATGCTTGAAAATTATCCCCGTTAATACAGTCAACTGAATCTTCCCAACGAGAATAGAACGAGAAGACACGTGTTTCTTGTCGTTCTCCATTAATGTTCTCGTCATAACTTGTAAGTATTAATGACGAACAAAAACAAAGGGAGACTACAGAATATTCGCCGTAAAATGAGTGAACTGAGCAAAATATGGGATAATAGGAGGTAGCTAATATGGAACGCATCTAATTACCTGGCCAAATGGTTGACTTATAACTTATGTATTAATAATAATTCCTGATGAAGGTAATGGAAGAATAACTTAAGGAAACTGCGTGAGAGTCAAATAAGGGACAAATATTTTGGAAAATTTAAAACAGATATGTGAGTCACACATTACGTTCTCTTTCGTAGAAAGAGCATACAAAAAATCCTAAATTTATTTTACAACATAAAGCTAATTTTTTTACTTATTTTTCCATAAATTTTATCCTTAAATGCCTCTCCTGCAGCTACCACGTACTTACCCTCAAAATAGAGAATTTTTTTTCGAATGTTCAGTATTTTCTCGTAGTTTAATAAATATTTTTCCCTTCTTGAGACTTCAAATATCCTTTATTTGAACAGTATCTTCAACACATTCATCTACACCTTTTTCGGTGTGCTCATTTTCTTTAAACATTTGCCTTCTTCCGTGTATCTATTTGGTGTTTCTCCCCTCATGTATTCCGTCAACATTGGTAAACGAGCGTCGCAAACTTCTCTCATGCTTATGGTGCCATTCAATTCAACTTCCTTTTTCATACGTAAAACTTCCTAAAACTCTAACTCTCTCATTTAATGGCAAACCTTACTGAAGTGCCTCACAACCTTCTCATCATTGAAATTCATGTCTCTACCATATATTTCTGCTTACCTAATTTTCTCTTCCACAAAATCGTGATTATGATTTCTTTCGGTCACTGCTTGTTTTTTCTGTCTTTAACAGATCCTCAAATTTTATATATTTACTCTATACACGACCAAAAAACTTTCTGCCGACTTTTGCATGCCTTTTATCCTCTTAATCCATTCTACCATCTTTTGAAAATCTGCCAAAATACACCAAATCATCCACATGATCAACTGCACTGTCTCATTTTACCAGAATTCCATTTTATCTGTTTCCCAAAAAATCCGTCGAGATATTGGTACACCCAGAGTTTTTAACCATCACTTTCACATCCTCATTGTGCTAAGTAGTTCGTTCATTTACATGAAAAACTATAGCCATTACATCTGTCTATATTTTACATTACTCCGCGTTCATGCCAGACAGTATCGTCACACTTATTACGTAACTAATCTATGCATATGTCGTTTTCTTGTTTTTTTCTTTTTTACCACTAGAAAAACACATCATTTAATTTCCGAAAAATCATTATATGTGTCCTTTAATTCTGTCATTTATATTCTATCCTAATTTCTCGTCATTCCCCTTTTGAATTTTTTCATTTTCTCTTTGCAAGCGTCGTTTAATTTTTCCGAAGGTTTATTACAATTAGATGCATTTGTCACCGTATATATTGTACACAATTAATTTTTTAGGCACTTACCATTTTAATTCACAGGCATTAATGTGTTAAATATTTAACAAGGATCGAAGGCATAAGTGAAATATTTTAGTAACTAATCTCCTAATTGGAGACCTGATAAATGAATCGGCATCGAGGAGAAGGTTTACCTTTTTCGAAAAAGTGATTTGGTATCCATTTTTATTATACCACTTTGAATTATACCTTCATTATGGAGGTAAATTCATCAGAGTGTCTTAATCTGTAACTAAATTTAAAAAAGTAATCTCCTGAAGAAGTCGACTTTTTTCCTGGCGCTCCGCCAGGGTTGAACGAAGATCTATCTTTTCCTTGAATCCCCTAAGATTATTCGGAATATACTTCATTTTTAGATTAACGTAGAGAAAGATGCCAAAATGAATTTTAAAAATCATTCAAAAGTGGAGCTTTGCAGCAATGGAATCTCAGCCCAATTTTGGGGCACGTGGCATTATTCCTCCTATCCTCACCCCATTTCCCCTACCATTTCCGTCAACAATCTCTCTCTATCCCAAACACCTCTCGCTCTTTTTCCGAGAAACCCTCTGTTACGTGTGTTCTCTCTTTAAAAGCATTAAAATTCCGTTGCAGCGCAAAAATATTCGCCTTCAATCTCATTTCTTCCACTTGTGTTCTTGCCAACTACTTCCGTAAATCTTAGTAAGATATGAATTCGGTCAGGTAGTACCTAGATGGGTGGTATGAAAAGTTTCCGACCTCAAAAGTGGCAGAAAATTTCATAAAAAAATGTCTTGCATTTTTTTTAGGTCGGAAACTTTTCAGACCACCCTAGTATGAGTAAGAGTTGTATTGTGCTCAACTAATCCCGGTTAAAGCACGCAGTATCACACTCTCTTAGATCTAATTCTTTGATTTATCATTTATGATGGCATGTGTCCCACCTCTCTCATGCGTCTCAGTTCTTTATTTACCCTTAATGGGAGTAAAATAATTTCCGTCTAGTTCATCAAATGTGTTTCGGTTATTAACAACATTTGGAAGATAAATATTTCGCTAATGAGCACTGATGTATTTGCGTATCCTCAAAGCACCTATCTCTTATTTTGAAATTTATTAACCAAAACACCATGGAGTGCCTCTCGTAAGGATAAGAAAGCTTATGATCAATAGTGAGAATGCTCATGAAAAAGACAGCCATTCGTAAATTTGTATTGAGCAACTTTCCAGGCATGGTGTAATGAAATAAAACATTTCTTTTGGGAATATAGGAAATGGTAATGCCGCGTTTTTTTTTGACAGAACATTACATAGTTAAGAGTTTCAAATAAATTTCGTCATTTTTATGTGAAGCCTTGAAGCCTAATACTACTGAAAAGTAAGGTTGGAAAACTCTTAGGCATCCAAAATCATAATTTGGTCCGCTGTAGATTTTCCACTGGTGGAGCAAATATTTGCGCAAAAACGTAATTATTGAGGTAGCATTTAACAAGCCACGCGAATCCATGTTAACCTCCTTAAAATTTATCGACTCACAGTATGCTCAATAGAGTATTTAACAATAGAAAATTACTATTGGAAGGAGTACATTACGCAATCCTAGCATTCAATATCTCGCTTCAATATGCACGTAATTACTGATTTTGTGCTTACAATCTCTGCTGTCTATCGTACACCACCTCGTCTTCATTCCAACCGTTCGAATTGGATGATCTATCGATTATTGCATTGAAGTTTAATTACAAAACTGTCATAGCATACGGATAAACTAGCATTATCACGTTTATACAAATAGAAGGTATTTAATTGGTGCATTAGTTATAAAAAAAATTACAATAAGTATGACATCATAAATAGTACCCAGTTGAATTATTCTATTCAGAGGGCTATAGTTTAAACCTCCTCTTTTAAACCTTACTAAGGTTTGAATCTTTGAGCAACGAAAATTAAACATGCAGAAAATTGAAACTTTCTGGAGTGCTATGCAATTATTTCATAATCTGATGTAAATATGGATGGCTCAATTTTTCTCTTAGATGAAAGAATTCCAAAACTTATATCTTTAACGCTTAAATTTGAATTGAAATGTCTGCTGTAGGACAGAGCAGAAAAGGAGAATTCCTTTTACAATGTGGAGAATAATTTTAGAATTAAAATCTTTAGCTGTCCATCTCTCTCTTCGTCGCCAAGCGTATTTCAATCTCCCTTTGCGACGCTCACAGTACGTTTAAGACAGGGAAGAAAGTTGTCTTTACTTCCTTTATAACACCTCGCCGAATTCCCTGCAAAGGGCACATTATAAATTCTTTTAACCCCCGAACCTTCGATGAGAAACTTGGTATGGCTCGTCCCCGTACTTCTCCCATTTAAATTTCCTTCCAGCTGACGGCAGATGCCTTCGCCCTCGGAAGTTCGACCTCGATCCCAGCATTATAGGGAAAACCTCTTGAATATAAAATTAGTGACACGTGAAAGTTTCCGACCAAAACTGGAGTTGCGCTTAAACAGGTGAAATTGTCTGATCGCGAACTAGTGTATTTTCACCCTATTCTAGATGAACAGAGCTTAGGATTCACTTCGTTGTGTACTTATATAGTAGTTTGTCTGACGGGAATTATTAATTTAAATCTAGGAGAAAAGGCTCTTGAATGTACTGGTATAAAAAAATGTTATTTCTCCTTCAGTTTATATAAATTCTGTTGTTTCTTCATATTTTTCGGTGCCTAATAATGTGAAGTATTTTAATCACGTTTTCGCCAAGTTGTACCTGAATTTTATCATCATGCTACTGTGTTTTTATTGAGATAAAAGTAAAATGTCTAAGCCCCATTTAAAAAAAGCTTATTGTATTGAATCTTTATCCTTATACTACATGTTACCAATCTTCGAGTCATCAACGTTATACAGGTATGTATGTTTACATTAACTGTACGAATGAAATCCCAGGTTTAATTTTTGAGCGCGCGGAGAAAAAAGTTCCGGGCATTACTAAAAAATACCATTTCGTCGATCCAAACCTAATCAATGACCAAATTTTCTTTACCCTATGAGCCTTTGTCCCTTTGAATATTGATTACAGAGTATCTATTTGATTTTCGTAATAAAGTTTTAGATGCGGTACCTTATTTTAAGCTCTTAATTGTGTGTTAGGTTATCAAAAATATTAACCTACTGATTGCCTAGTTTCACCACTCTAAAACTCGTATTCTTCCGATCTATTTAAAATATTTTTACTATCTCTTTTATGGGAATATTAGAGTTGGGATAGTATAAAAAATTACCGAAGCAGACGAAAACTCTTTGCGAGAGTCACAAATTGCTCTACCGCTGGCGCCGCGAAAGCAAAGAGCTAAAATATTTGGCAATGGCTGAGAGGCACTCAATAATGTGCACTCATTTTGACTCAAAATGCTGAGATTCATCGAGAGGGCCCAGTCGTTCGCGATATTTTTTTTCTTTCTTTCTCTCTCCTGCCCACGTTCCCACGGGCCTTCGCCGTTAGCTCACAGTTTTTCTCGTCAAAACAACGGCTCCCAGCGCGCCATCCACCTCCACTCCCCCCGGCCCCGTCTACCTTCTTTGGCCTAGTTGGAGACTATTACGATACCCCGTGCAACCTCCTATTGTGATTAATCCCTGGGACACTCCGCGACCCCCTTCGGATCATGCGAAGTTTATCCCATCCGTGGCACTAGGCTCTCTCACCGTTGTTTTTCAGCTCAACTCGAGTTCAGAGCCGGAATTTTTAACAATTCACTCTCAGGGACCGGAGGAGAGTAACTTTCTTTCACGCCATCTAAAATCTTTCGCTGTACTTTTTTTTCTTATTTATATTCTAAGCTCGCTCCTGTGTCTGTAGCAAGGTCTATGAGGTGATTGCATGGGTTTCGGATACACTCTCAACAGAATGAGGAATGACGCTGACGTAAAGATTAAAATCACCTGTCATTAAAATGTCCCTAGCCTTGGAGAGTAGTGGAAGGGGAGGATATGGGGACAGGGTAGGTGTATATTTTAAACACTGAAGAATTCGAAAGCTCTGAAAATATTGAAATCGACCTTGAACCTACATATGCAGAAGCACTCCGAATTGAATTCCATGGACAGTCATTAGTTTTCAGGTTGGAAAAATTCCAACGTGTGACGGCAACGCCTTCGAGAAGTTAATGAAAGGATCTTTCTTGAAAGCACCGAACTAAGTTGAATTCTATAAAATCCAATAAGTGTTACTTGAGAAGTAGCACACTTTCTGAGTTTTAATGCTCTAGTTTAATATGAACATTTGGGTTTGTAGCATTGGGTTAAAAAAAATAGGCAGAAATGATCACAAATTTAAGGTAAAATGCCGGGCACAAAGAACAAATAAAAAAATGTTCTTTTCTAAATAGAACAATTGTTGACTGGAACACCTTACCTGCAAAAATATTCGAGCCCTTTCCTAACAGTGTATACTTTTAAGAATAGATGTAAGGTATATATGTAATAATTTGATTGATGTGTGGTGTAGTGTATTATATGTATTAGCTTATTTTTTTAAATTTATCTTTTTTTCTTGCTGATTAATGGTTGTAAATGGGATGAGGATTCGCTTGTTTTGTTAAAGAGATTTGTGTTTTGAAGTCTGATTTTATCTATTATCTTTTGCGATTATTTGGGACTTTGGTGCCACCTGACAATGTCTATCAGCACATGTGTATTTTTAATAATAATAATAAAATGAAATAATTATCGAAGATCATCCCAAATAACATCAAGGTATAAGTATAAAGGTCACGGAAAAAGTATCATTGAAATTAAAGCGGTAAAAAAATGCAGGCAAACGTTTCGATTCGGATATTCTAATTCTTTGTATGCAATATTCACTAAGTATTAACGTTCGTTCTTTATTGTGTGAGAAGGAGCTCACCATAAGGAAGCGCCGTTAAAGTGAAACTGATTATTGAAAGGGAATATTCAACGAAATTTTAAGTTAGGTAAGTAATTGGATGAACTAGATTCTTTTAGTAATTAATCAATACATTTGTTAGGTGAAAAATTGATTGCTCGTGTGTTTTGTAAGAATACAAGGGCTTTTATAAAATTTTTCATAAATGGATGTAGCTTTCCACAAATTTGGCACTTTCGGTTGCATTTTTCTCAAAAGCGCAGGCCCCGTTACTATTATTTCATTAGTGTGAAGGAGAAGAGGTAAGGTGGGAGAACTATGAATTACCATACACTATCTAATTCAGACATTTGTATGCAGTCAAATTAAAAAGCGTTTGGGTCCGATTCTCGGGAACACGGAGTTGCAAGTGGTGAATCTATTTTCAGCGTTGATATTAGGCGCAAAATAAGCGAGTTTGCTCGACCAGTCTTGCATAATTAAAACGATAGATTCCGCGGCACTCGGGAGTCAATTCTCCGAATAAATGTAAAATTTCAACATTGGAATCACTTTTGAGATTGAGATTTTGTGAGACGCCTCTTAAAAAGTGGCCACCAAAATGATTTCAATGTAGCTATTTTACAATTTTTTTTTCATTCCCAACGATCAAATGGGCTCAACGCTCTAGATAACCTATGAATATTAAAATAAATCTGTTAGTTTGACATCACGCTTATCATAAAATGTTTTTATGCCTCATTGTCACCAATTCTCGAAGCAGTAACGTAATTATTCGCCCACTTACCTTTTCCCCACCTCCCTTCACCGCAAAGTTTTTGTGAATAAGATTGGCGTACTGCGGCTCAAAATTCTGATGTTGACTACCGAATATTGAAATGAGAGTCATCTGACATTTCATAAATGTGATCTCTAGAGGTTCCAAGAAAAGATGCTAAATTTGGATAGCATAAATTTACTAGAGAGAGCGTCATATTACCAGATTCCTATCTCCTTACATGATGAACTCGTCAGAGCAGGAACATCTGTCGAGGTAAATGCTCAATTTATAATTAAAATCTGAGACTTACACTTTTCAAATTCGTGTAAAATTGAATAGCCTGAAATTATATACATGTATGATGGACCTGAAATTATATTATTTTATTCCACAAAATTAGAAATAGAGCCCTGTATCAACGGAATGTAGAACAAACAACCAGAAAAAAAATAAAATCATTTGATTACTGGAGTTGGAAATATTTGAAAAATTAATAGAATTCTAGGCACATTAGACATTGGCATTGACTTATATCGTCCATATAGGCCCATCGAATAAGTTATGCTTACAAAATGTAAGGAGACGGAAGAAGATTAGAGTTTTAATAAATTCTACTTGAGCTAAGATTGATAAGTAAAAACAATTTAAAAATATGTACTATCGTAAATGTAACCTATTGCAGTTATTGACAGTGAGCTTAGATTGTAATAATACAATTTCAGCTTGAATCAAATAAGCGAAAGTGACAATGAATTACTTATGTTGAGAAGAAAAATTAATAAAGACCCAGGTCCATTGAGATAAGAAATATTACTGAGAAAAAATTCTCCAGAAGTTTCAATAAAATAAATATGAATTTATTTTTTTGGACGTAATTCACGATTTGGACTTACAAAGACATCAGAAGAAAACCCTAAATCTATGAGATTAGAACTAGCCTCTAGCTAGTGGTGAAATTAAAAGAGCTAAAACTGTAGAAGGGAACCAGTGTTATGCAAGAACAAAAAATGAGATTAGCCGTTGGGAGAAAAGAATGAAATGAATGAAGAAATACCATGAAAGGATGGATGAATAATTTATACGAAGATGTACAGAGCTACCTAGTGCTGGGATAATCTGAAGACAAATTTTGGGCATTCTGAAATTATTTCAAGGATAGAAGGCAAGACAAATAGATTCAATACCATTTAAGAACAACGAAATACTATTTAAAAATTATTTAAATTATTTAAAATCATGAATGAGGTAATGGGATATATATTTGAATTGCCGTATTACTTTGGAGGGCTTAGGATGAAAACAGTCGACGAGCTGGCTTAGAAGGCGAAATACTAGATGGAGGCCATCAATTCGATGCCATGGTTAAGGGCTCTAGTGTACTGGCCTTAAGGAATCAATCGAGTCTTCGAAGCATAGTAAAATTGCTGGATAGAAGATTTAATTCTGGGTGAATAAATTACTAGCTACTCACTTGTAAAACATAATTCAAATGAGCGCAGATAAATATCCAAGCATGTTAGCATTAACTGTGAAGAATTTCGGAAAAATCATCGATGGTTGAAGAAGAATAGAACTTAAAGCAAAGGAATTTTTATTTAAAGAACAATTTGAATTCGAGAAAAATCGGGTCCATATGAAAAGGTATGAGGACATATCCGTTCCGAATCTTAGCAAGAGTCCTCAATGAAATCACAAAAGTTAAAGAGAAGAAACTTTTTATTTCAATGACCGATTTGAGGTATGGAAAAATCAGATGTACGCGCGAAGCTATTTTTCTCTTAGGCTAGTAATGGAGAAATAATAGGACAAGACTAACAGGCTTTCATATGAAAATTGGTTTAGGGGAAAATACTTCTTAGTAAAGGAGTAATTTTATGTTAGTTTAGGAGAAAAATGTACGTATTTTTGGAGAATACTAACGTTCTATAATGCGGGCAGTATTTGAAAGTTTCCTTTCCCGTAGGCTATAAAAGTGTCTTATGAAGTATATAAGAGTAATCCAAAGCTTGTGTAAAGACAAAATTTCTGTGTCAAAATTTGAACTCAGGTTTAAATAATTAATTATCAAGAACATATTAAGGCAAGTATAGATTCACACGGTACCTAAGAATTGAAAAATATGATACAAAAAACGAAATCTCTGAAATAAATCCATTGTTGAGAATCCACAGAGAATGAAATGCTTGTGAAAAGCATTCGTTAATAAGTAAAGTAATGAAAAAATGACCCCTTATTAGCTTGAAGAAGCTGAAAGTAAATATTACGAATCGAAGGTAAAAATCAAAATAATAATTTCTCTAAGGCAGAAAATTTGAAGGCAACATGAATACAAAATTGATCGGTCGAAGGCTGTGGAAGTGCTTTCCCATGGAGCAAAAAGGATTACCAGGAAAGGCAAAAGCAAAATATATTTGGATGACAAAATAGCAAAAGCTAAAATTGGCTTGCATGAAAAACTCTATTCATCTCAAAAGTCCTGTTTAAACGCACGCATGCGGAGTCTATGTACTATTGATGAGTTATTCATAGACGGTGGCGTTATCAAGGAAACAAAGGTTGGAGCTTAAAGAAATTATTTTATATAATCCCATCATAGAGATAACATTGACCAATATATTAATAAACGAATAATTATAGAGCTTAATATAAGACTTTTAGCCCATCGTTCTAATAAAATATCTTGCTAAAATAAATAAAATAATGCTCCACACCCTTTATTTACCCAAAATATACCTTCAAAGAAAAAAGTGAGATATTTCTTAGATGAATTTTAGGGCGATAGCTTAATAAAGGCAGCCGTTAAAGAAATAGTGAACTAAAAGAGTTAAAAATAAATTCTGTTGGTGATAGGCAGGAAGAGTATTATACGTGGACGTTAAAGTAAAAAAGCACGAAGGCGAGGTAATTTAAGTATTAAAATCACATTCATTAATACTCTTTTGTAACATGTTTCAATGAAAAGTAAGTTTGTTTCATTAGTTGCGACCTGAGAATAATAAATACAAATGCATTTGTTAGAAAGCACGTGCAGGATTTAAAAGAATATGCAATAAGAAATTTACTATAACATACATAATGAATGCAAATTGCTGAAAATGCCGATTTAATTAAACTCTTAACTTTGACTTAACTAAATAGACTTTGACGAACAATAATTATTATTTTCGATGAATATAACAGAGATTGGTTATAACTTGTCCTTCTTAATTCGACTTTTTTGAATTTCTATCTCCAGGAGTATAATAATTCTTTTTTATGCTTACTTGATGGTATTGATAGTCTTTTTCTTTGATGGGTGATATGGCCGATTTCCAAATACTCCGTACAGGCACGTGAAAGAGAGTACTAACGACTTTGCCTGGAAATGCAAATTTAGTGGTGATTACTAAGCACCGCAAAAAGAGCACCAGGGAAATAGCGAATCGAATAGTTCCACAATCAGGAAGCACCCCAAAGCACTGGCAAACTATCAAAACCTTCCAATTCACGTACTGGAATAAAAAAAGAACCAGCAATCACCGTCATATTCATGACCCAGAAAGAGTCTTGCTCGGTACACTTACCTAACCGATACGTTGCAAGCTCCCATCGAATGTCACGTGAAGAATTCTTTTTTTCTTTTCCCTCGTGAAAGTTTACGTACGTCCATGCTTGTAGGTATGTTCCTGCTTATCGTTATAAAAGACGCATGTATGTATATACGTGCACATAATGGCGCATGGTTATATATTAACGCACACGTATGTTTCACTCTGTCTGTAGGTATACGTATGTACGTGTGTGTACACATACATGAAATTATTGCTTGATCACCTTGTCTCCGAAAAGGAGTTATTTTTAAACTTGCCAACAGAAGACCCATTTTTGGGACGGTTCATTCAAATTCGCGAGCACGAGTTTCAAAAGACTCAGGACGTAGAGGCAGTAATAAAAAATAACAGTGGGGGAAGGGTAGTGGGTGAAATGGTGGGCGCGGATAAAATCTCTTGAATTATAAAACCGATCCCCAACCCCTTCCTGCAGGCACTGCAGAACCCACAGTCACCACGAACCCTAACAACGTCATTTCTCACCTTTACCCCTACCCTTAACAGAGTCAATAAGAGTGTTAATAAAATAAAGTGTATATATATATATATATATATATATATATATATATATATATATATAATTTATCGGTATTTTTATTTCGCTACGGCAAGATGTAATGGTTTTCCACGTATGCGTTTTCCTCTTTCGGTAACTTTTTCCCTCTCGGCTCTTTCAGAGCCCCAGGGAAGCTTCGGGTTCGCACGTTTGCCGATACGTTGCATAACTGCGCCAAATCCTCTTTGATTTTGGGCTTGTTTCTTCCCTATTCTGGGTGTGACGTGCGAAATTCCTGGGACTGGGAGAGGAAATTTGAGATGGAGTCGACAGGAGTTGGGGGAGATGGAGAATTTCTCATTGATCGTTCGACCTATCAGCGGTTCCGGGCGTTCAATTATGGCTTGTTTAAACACTTGAGAATTTTACACGCTTTAACTTCCTTCGTTCTCAAATTCTTTTTCATTTAAATCATCCTGCGATGTGTGAGAATGCTGATGTCATTTCATTGCCGCTTCTCCTTCTCTTTTCTTTTCATTGCTTTCTTTTTCCTTTTTGCCTTTCTTTTTTGTCGCTTCCGCTTATCGCTTCGGTGTAAAATCCATTATATCTATTATTAAACTAGAGGTATTTCTCATGAACGATATGAACTGTTCAACAAAATTCACCAAATTTTTCAGTATATTTTCAGCATTAGGAACCTTTTTTCAACTCCTAACTTCTGTTTGTATTGATTTCAATATTTAAATTGACCATGTATGTCTGAGCGAATTTCTACTTCAAATCATACTAATAAACAAAATTAGTACCAACGAACGTAATTCGAGGACGGTAATTTAGCTTTAACAGGAATAATAAATAGATGGTGCAATATCATTCAACTGTAGGTTCGTATTCTATGAGGTTCAAATAGTTAAATAAATTATCGCCGGTAAAAGTATTAGCTCAGCTTCTAAAATTATCGCCGGTTGGCGAGATGAGTCATTTTATCGTAACAAACAAAATTCCGTCTCCAGTATTTGAAGCAGCCTTACTTTTCTGTTTTTTTCCGCCGTCGTTTTACAATCTCATTTTTTTCATGACAAATTCACCAATGGTTGTAAAATCTCTATCATTAGGCTGCTCATGATCCGATGCCATCGCTTTTTTCAATTGATCTATGTTAATACGTTTCCTCACGAAAAGTATGAACCAAGATAAGCTCTTGTGCTGCATGAATTTCCAACCTTGGAAATTGCGATCAGGGTGGAAGTTGAAAGTAAATCATTGGACTTGTACCATTTGATGGTGTCGATATGATAAGAACCTTATTCTCGGCTGTTCCTTAAAATCACTGTTTACGAACCGTCTCGGAAAATAAAGAAATAAAAATATATTTTCATCAGGTGATTTTCTTTCTAGCTCAACCATCTAGGTTATTATTTGAACACTTTGCCAATAAATTAATGGATCGTCAGCGGCTAATTGGAAACATAACTAAATATACGTCACTGGCATATTTTGAAGATCATGATAAATTATATATTATAATCAAAAGGGGATATAATTCTAAAATTGTAAATATTTCAGGTCCATTGTTTTGCCAAAAAATTTGATATTATTTTTTCTCTGATCCAACTTTCAACTTGGCATCTTAGATAACTTTGAATAGAATTCTGCTTTATAAAATGAATAACCATGACGGATTCTTGCTTATAAGGCTGTAGCAGCTTCAACATTTGCATATAATGGTCCTATGGCTATGAATATCATTAACCCGCCTCCGTAGGTACCCAAAAAAGAAGAAGGAAAGAATAATGGCATATCTTCCCATCTCCTGTTACTAAATACTCTTTTTATTTAAAATCAGATATTAGGTCACTGTTTCACATAACCGGGAGTACGTTGCATGTACTCAATGTGTCATGAGACGAATGGTGTTTAAGTAGTAGTAGTTTTTAGGGGAGGCGACCGACAGCTAAGGTCATTTGCGCCACAGGGGATGGACAAGAAAGGATGAAGGGTGGAGAGAAACCCGGCATCGGCATTCGCCTACTCTTTACGAAAGGCGCCAAGGGGTCCGCAGTTTAACGTCCCATCCGACGGACGGCGTACTCACTCAAAGTGCCCTCCACAAAGCACCTCAAGTAGAAATCGAGATACCTCTGAAAAATATTCAACACCGCCGGGATTTGAAACCGCGCCCTCAGGGTGGGAAGCCAGTACGCTAGCCACCGCACCATCTCGATACCCTTGGTGTTTAAATTCTGTCAATTATGGACGAATATCAAGCGTAGAAAACTTGAGCTCGTATATGCAAATACACAATGCTTTTGCGTTCTGATTAGCAATTTATAAAATTCAAGAAAAATACTTCAATTTGAACATCTCCGCTAAACTTTAAACATTCATTTTACACTGTCGACTCGCACTGTAAACGCATTGGGATTATGATCATATTCTATGTTCCTAAATCTCTCTCTCCTTCTTCTCATTCTCCTTTCAATTTTGTTTTATCTACATCTACACCATTTCCCGCGTACCACCGCATAGGCGTATGGCGGGGGGACACCACCAGTAAAAGTAGAATGCAACTACATGCTAATGCTTGCCAAACAGACATATATATTCGTGAAAACTATTTTAACTTTCACACATTCAAATTCATGAACAAGAAACTAATACGCAAAAGCACATCCATAAAGGAATGGTGTCTACAAAGGTGCCCATGCAACGTCTAATCCTGCTACCTGCAACGTTGGGTCGCATTCCCTGCCTTTCATAGTCTCCTCGGGGGGTATTGTGTTTGCATGCTCATGTGGTGGTGGAGTTTCGCTTTCTTGCTTGTCGGGTCCTGGCTTGCGCGTTGTTGGAGGGCTTTCGAGCTGCACTCTTGGGTGCAGTTGTGTGTTGGTTGCAGGTATATGTGTTTGCATGAGTGTTGGATGAAGGGTTTTATACATGAGTGCGTGCGCTGCTGTGGGTGTAATTTTCCATGTTGTTGTTTTCCATGTGGTATTGTTCCTTTTTACAATTGGTGGCCTAGCATCCCCTGCCACATACCCTTGCGGCGGCTTGTGGGGTATTATGTAGATGTAGATATAATCTGGTTCCCGCTTGAAACAACATTAGCATTGATTTTGTAACTGCTACAATTTCTGATCGTCCGAGGAAAAATGCTAATATCATTTCTATCCGTACTGGAGTCTATATCCTTCATCTTATCATTGCGGTCTAATCTACATTTGTAAGGTAGGGCCGTAATAATTCCCTTGGTGCATAACCTTATGCCATGTGTTCTGAACCTTAAAAGCTGAAAGTCTTCCTAGTTTTCTTTAAGTCCCAAGCGACTCCCAGTCTATTTTCCTCTTAAACGACCGTCATTTTTCGTCTTAACGAAACATTTGCTGACGAATCTAGCGGGTTTCCTCTAAACTTTATCTAATTATCTTATGAACGATATCTCCCTCCGATCGCAAATACAGGGTGGAGCAGAATGGACTCCTTAGTTTCAAAAAAAATAATTGAAGAGCAAAAATAAAAGAAACTGAGCTCTACGGCCTTGAATATTAATAAAATAAAATAAAAACTCCTGTAGCCATAATACGTTAGCAACACACTTCCCGCAATGAAAACAAAATTTGTTGTGATGGTTTGTGAGAAAAGAAATTCCACGACAGTGACGACCATAACCTCTCAACCAGAACACCCTTCTGTAGTGGTCTGCGGTAATTTTGCTTCCTCGCCAGTGACCAACTACAGACCCAAACACTCAAACCCAATTGGGATCATTGACAGAGTTCAAGGGACTCCATTGAGGATACCTTGGTTTATGAACGGATATACACTATCCGTGACTGTTTACGGGAAAAAAATTCCACGCCAGGGACAAACACAGAGCTGACAAACTCGCAAGCACTCAGAAAAACAATCACCCACGCATTCAAAAAGGGCCTCACTACGGGGAGAATATTACTCAAATTGAGCAAAGTTAGCAAAGAACAGGGAATACATATAGTATCATACATCTGTTTCGTGATTCGGGTCTCATAAATTCTATCAACATGACCAAACAAACGAGGCAAATTTGCATATTATTTCCGTATTGCATATTTATGCATGGATTTCTGGAAAACACAAACCACAGAAAACAATCAATCGCGAATTATTTTCTTATGAGAGATCCATCCCCCAGAATTTCGCCTCGACCAGCTTTCCACCCATTGATTCAAGTCTGAATCCGGTCACTGGAAATCTGCGAGTATCCCCCGCACGACACTTAAATAACAGATGTGTATTTTTCGCGGGAGGATTCCCAATCGACTCCCGTCGTCGAGTGAGCGCCGGTGTCCCTCGCCCTTCCATCCCCTCCAAGCACGCACTCATCTGCGTTTTCGAAAAGCCAACCAACCGGCAATCCGGAGGGTATTATTTTTCCGCTCGGAATGAGATGAGAAGGGGGAGGAAGTTTAACGGGTGATGATATGCGGGTGGGGGAAGGTTGGGAGGATGAGGGCTTGATGTGCGGGCGAAGGGACGTGAGAGGGAAACGGGTCCAGTCAAAAACCCACATTTAAAGCCATTAAGAGATGATTTATCCGCGCGTTTTATTCCATTCGCCCAATAATTCCACCCTACCCCCTCCCCGCTGCAACCCCTCCCCTTCTCTTCTTCCCTTACGTATTCCTCGTCATCCTCGTTTTCTTTTCGCTTCCCGCTCTCGTGTCCCCATTTCCCTTCACCGTCGTCCGCGACCCTCTCGTTCCTGCTCAAATTTTATCTCCTGCCCCAAAAATGCTCCAACTCCAAACCCTCATGCCCTCAAACCCCTCCCTCGCTTATCTTTCGATGGCTTTCCATGAGATGCTTTCCGCTCGCCGCCATAATAAACGTCCTACCACTCTCCTCCTCCCCACTAAAAACCACCCCCTCTTTCCCTCTCTCTCTTTCTCTCCCCTCCACTCCACCTTTCCCTTGGAAATCCGTCGAATGCTTACCGCCCGCTCATCTCTCCCACACTTGTGGGTTCATCCCTCATTGAGCCCGTGATTAATCATCCCCCTCAACCCACATTACCTCCCTCATCCACTTCGTACCTCCTCGTCTCTCCCTCGTCTCCCGGTTGCAACCCTCTATCGCACACACTTTCCTGTTCTCGCATTCATTCATCCTATCTTTTGCTCCCATCCCCTCCCAGTCAACGAGTAATCGGAACGATGTTTTCGTATCACCGACGCAGAGCAAGTTGCTCCGCTCCTCGGAGGAAAAATAATCCTGAATTATCTTTCACCGTTGCCCTTTGAAGTGAGCGTGGGGGACGGTAGAGCGTGGGAAAACACAGCGATCCCGAGAGTGTGTTGTTGATGAGCCTTTGGGTAGGCCGTTGTCTCTGTGCGGGCGCCCGTAAGGCAACCGTGTCAAATGTGGGTCATGTTAAATGCCAAAAGCGAACGATTAATTCATTAGTAGTAGTAATAAGAGTTATTCCCATGTTAATGTTAACTCATTTATTTACGTGGTAGTAGGCAGTTCACATTACACATGTGAATGTTGGAATAAAAAATTATTCGATTCTATGGTTTGAGGGCCTACTTTGTGAACATTCATGATCACTGAATGAATTAACTTAGTATTTTTTCTCCGATAACAACTTTTTAATACTACTACCGGTTTCGACGCATTAGCGATATCGTCGGGCATAAAATCTCATTCATGGCCAGGAAAAATATATATCCTTACTAGGAGGGGAGGTGGACTAAGGAAGGGATTTTGTGGCGGGAAGGGGAGGAATATGCAACTATCGGTTAGGAGGGGGCCGCGTGGGGGAGGGGTGGGGGTTGGTACAATGAGGGGGCTGAGGAGGGAAGGGGGAGTAAAAGCGTTTAAAAGGGAAAGATTTTGAACAGGGGAGGGGTAGACAAAGAGTTTTTCTTCATTTCCCATACGTGCTTGGCCAACTGGGATTGGATGACATTCGCCCCTTCCTCTCCTTCCCGCCGCAAATTTCGTCCCCTAGCCCACCTTCGCCCTTGTATGGGTATATATATATATAATTATATATATATATATATATATATATATATATGCATACATATATATATATAATAATATATATTATATATATACATATATTTCCTGGTCATGTATGAGATTCTGTGCTCGAAGATGTCACCTCTGCGCCAAAACTAGCAGTATTACATTGAAGATTTTTGTGCTAAATAATACAAAGTTTATTTATTCAGTGAAAAAATTATTCATTTTTAATAAATTCACTGAATCCCTGTTAAAATTATATGATCATATAAAACCGTCTTCATTTGAGTGTAAATGTGCGCAGTTATCATTACAAAATCATTACTGACGGTATTCTACCTGTTAAGGTAGATTTTGGATGGACCCAAACTACCAAACGGTATTGTGACAACACCCTTGCCTCTCCTAATATAACACAACCTGAAATCCAAGACTACAATGAGCCTCTTTTCAATACCGAATACGTCTTTCCTCTCTTCATTTCCTCCAACATCCCTGTCCTATTCCTATCCCATCCTCCTTTGCTATGCATTCTCCCCTCTATCACAGCATTCAACATTCTATTGCCAGCCAAAATGCTCTACCTCCATCTTTTCTGGCTCTTTGACTTCTCCAAACAATCCTTTCTTCACCCCCGCCCAGTGCCACCCAGCACTTCCTCGTGGCTTTTCTTTCCATTGCAAAGTAATAAATGAAAACTGCAAGACCAGCGGGCCTGAGGATAGTAAATGAAAGTAAGGACGACACTGCATAAGCGTTTATCTATTTTAGTATTTTTTAAGGATTTTTAGTACCTTGCAAGCCAGCGTAGATAAAAATATCCTGGGTTGGATTGAAGGCTTTTTGAACAGTCGAGTACAAAGAATAGTCATAGATGGAGTTAGCTCAAAAGCAGGAGAAGTTCCTTCAGGTGTTCCCCAGGGAAGTGTTATCAGACCTTTTTTATTTCTTCTTTACGTTGGCAACACTGACTCCCCAGTTACTAGTAAGATATATTTATTTGTCTACGATGCCGTGTTTTGCAGAAATATCCGTTATCCTGAGGACCCAGCAGCTTTATCAGATGGCCTAAATGCTATGTAACGGTGGTGTGCCACTTGGCAATTAGAATTAAACTTAAAAAAGTGCGTAAACATATATTTTTGAAAAAAGACCCATTCCCACCCGATCGCCTACTGCATTTGGAGCACCGATATGTGATGTGTAGCCTCAATTAAATACCTAGGCGTTACCCTCACTCACACCTCTCCTAGGTGAAACATATGCGGGGAATATGCGAACAAGCTATTAAACATTAGCATTTATTAGAAGAATACAGGACGTTTGTGATGAAAATGCTTGAGAGGAATGTGATCTTCCACCAGTTAGGTCTCATTTAAAATATTCTCCTAGTATATGGAATCCCAACGAAGGTGGCTTTATTGCCGAATTGGATCGTGTGCAGCTTAGAGTAGTTAGATTTTGTAGTATTAAATAATCATTAATCTCAAACAATACAGAATCCTATTTCGAATTGAAATAGAACGCACTAAATCCAAACATCGTCCGCTTTGACAGAATATAAATAATCTAGTTAAAACAAAAAAAAATAAATGGGGAAACGGAGTATACTTCTTTCTGGCCTTCTATTATATTGCATAGGTGATACATCATTTTCAGGAATTAATTACCTATATTTATTATAAATTGTTTAAGGCTTGTCTGTGTTGGAATATTTTTAAACAACTTAACACAAAGAGAAGATAAACATTCTTTAATGATGTGGAAATCTAAAAACCAAGTTAGCTTTCAATCTGAATGCATTGGTCATGGGTATATGAAAATTGTTTTCAGATAAGAATTTCTTTAGAATAATTTTGAAGACGCTGCTGTAGTATTTGACATAATGATAAAATATCATAAAGTTGATAGTTCAAAAATGGAATAAAAATATTCGTGCGGTTTTATATTTTAAATTTAGAGATCTACAAGTATAATCCATGACTCTTTGAATCAGTAACGTTAACGGTTCTTTTACCAAATCACCTCCCCACGTGACAGAACCACGCAGCATTCCCAATTTTTTGTGAGGATTAACTTTTTCGGACACGCGTCACATCCACTTAATAAATCCATCTCTCTAATGGTCGCCTCTTATCGCCCTCTTAGACGTAGCAGGGTGATCCTTCACGCCGCATTTCCCCCCGCACCTCGCTCTCTCCACAGAATCTTGGACCCTGGCGGGTTTTAAAGAACATCCTTACAACGTCCTCTTCGCTTTGCACACAACTCCCAAACGGTGGGGCGACTCATTTTTGCAAAGCTTTCTCGAAAGAAAGTGGTGGGACCCCTTTACACTTCTTCGTTTTTTTATTCCAATTTTTTTTACTTCTAATCTCCTCCTTGTGAAATCTATGCCTGCTCCTGTTTCTTTAAGAAACCTCTCTTAGAAAAATGTCTTCTTAATCCGACATTTTCTTTATTGCCTCTCACTCACCTGATAAACATTAGCCGAAATGTTCTCCAGATGTAATGGTCAGCCATGAAACAACTCAATTTTGTTATATCGGTTGTCTACTTTATTATTTCCCCCTTAGTAGAAAAATAAATTAAATTCAATTTAATTCCATAGACAAAAGAGGGATCGTTGAACACTTACGCATGAGGTCATCTTGATTCAACAGCTTCCAAAAATTGCACCTTGATATTAAACCAATACTTTTTCTGCAAATAAAGTGCCTCCTTAGATACACACACACACACATATATATATATATATATGACGATTGTACGGAAAAACTCACACGAGCGGCACAATAATGGGCTGACACAATATAACACAAATAGAAAAGAATAGACACATTTAAAAGAACACTCACACGGTAAGTTGTTCAAGCTTTCGGCCCTCCCAGAGGCCTTCTTCAAGAGTCTCTCTTGAAGAAGGCCTCTGAGAGGGCCGAAAGCTTGAACAATTTACCGTGTGAGTGTTCTTTTAAATGTGTCTATTCTTTTCTATTTGTGTTATATTGTGTCAGCCCATTATATATGTATATATATATATATATATATACACACATTCAAACACGAAATCCCGCCAAACGGCGAATAAATACTCATATATACAGAAACAGATATAAGGAAAAGGGATAGGAACACATATAAAGGACGAACACAATAAAGGTGGGGAAGGCGGAATCGAACGGATCACAGGAGTAAAAATATTTCCTTGACCGGGACTCGAACCTCGGATCTTTCCACTTGCCGGGCGGATGCTCTTAACCACTTGAGCTATGATATAAATTATTTTATTCGGCTCAGAATATTACAGAGTTTGTTAGCATTATGCATAATATCAGGTCACAGATTATGGGTACATCATGTTTTTCTTTAGTATAAGTGTATACATGATACATATACCCCACATACATATCCACTTGTACATACATACGCACACATGCACATCCACACGCACATACATAAGCATATGCATACAGACGCATACTCGTACATTTGACCATTAACATTTAGAAAGAAAAAAGAAAGGAAGACAAGGTCCACAGATATTAGGAGGGAGATTTTAGCTAGCAATGGAAAATTATGTATTGTAAGAAATTATCAATGGCAGGGTTGAAATTATCGATTCAATCAGTCATTCAGAAAAAAAAACTCTTCAACGATGGACGAAATGTGTCCGGCACCGGGTGGCTACCGGACATCACTTCCCAGAGTTCTGATCGTGGCTAGCGTAGCTCCGGTCGCGACTCGACCCCGGGCGACGAGTGCTTCGCCGTTTCCCGGGACGCCTCGTCCAACGGGTCGACGAGCGAGGACGCGGCATTTCGCCACATCCATCCCCCCCGGCCTCGTCCGAAGAGGAAGAGCCAGCCGTGGTCTCCACAAAGTGCGGGTAATTCGGCAGCGTTCCACAGGGGGCCTTCTTCAAAGGAGCACCGCTGGGGGCCGCCAAGGGGCAGGAGGTACCCTCGGGGAGGGTCGGAGTTGCGGGCTGGGGCTCATCTGCGGAAGGGTTGTGGTCGGGAAAAATCAGGAGCGATAGTTGCTTGTGGTCCGTATCTTGAGAAGCGCTGGGAAGATCGTCGACACCTTGGCTGTCCTTAATGGGGAAAGAAGATGGGGTATGTGGGATTTTTGACTTTGGGAAACTTGTATGCGGGTCGACTTCCGGGGTCGGTGACGCTTCCTTTACAGTCAATGATAAAGGGGTCGAGGGATGAGCTGCTGGGGACGGGAAAACATCGCAATCAGATGCATCCTCCTCACCTATCACCAGAGGTTCTCGGGGTGTTTGAAACCCGTGATGCAAGGATTGCGTAGCGAGGGCGTCGATGGCGTGAGCGGGGGGAGGGGGGGCGAAAGACCATCCCTCCTCATTTGACGAGCTCACGGAGACGGGGGCTGGAGGTCGTGTGATATTAGGCGAGGTGGTAGGTACGTGAGCCATTTGTAGATCGGTATTCGAGACCAGGAGCTTGGGTTTGTCTGTCCTCTTCTTTTTCGGTTCCCTTTCCTCCGTTGACGATTTTCGCTCCCGCTGACATTTCCCTCCAATTGAAGGGAGATGCGGGGGACCGACGGGAGCAGCCGGGGCCGCACCCTCGATGAGTAGAAGCGACCGCGCTCTCTCCTCCACAGCCACTTCGGGCTCGTCCATCTCCAAGGCGGCGTTGGGGTTGGAGGGCATCGTCATTGCCTCCACATAGCTCTTACCTCCCTGGTTCCGAGGGCAGGTCTTGCGCTCGTGGCCTTCTTGGTTACAGCGGGCGCAAGTGCGGCGCTGACCCTCATAGATGATGATGGCCCGGTTGCCGCCGATGTGGACGTACGAGGGGATATTTCTCTCGACCGTCATCCGCACAACCCTGGTGCCAGTAAGCACCCGCGCCATCTTGTCTCCCTCCCACCTGTTCTCCCACGAGCGATGGATTTTACCAAAGCGTTGGAGCTCGCCTGTTGTCTTCCAATGGGGTATCCACGGGGAGACAAAGAACCCTGACATTACACGGGCTGCCGGAAGTCTCGTCAATTGTTATTGTCGTCCTCTGGTCACTTAAAGACGGAAACGGTAGTTTCCGCGGAGTATTGTCTAAAATCCTTGTCATTGTACCTTCGGTTGCCAACTTCAGGAATATCAAATGGCGATTGTATCCAAATTGGATCGCCACTATCTCTTCGGGTGTGAGGCCCAGCGGCTCTAACGTGAAGAGGTGGACCTCCAACGGGGTAGGGGGCTTCGCCTTCTCGTCAACTTGCAAGGCGAGCGTGTTTAAGCGGCGCACAGCCATTTGAAGAAATCAAATTCAGCACACTAGCAAGAAGAAGGAAAGCGCAACAAAAAAAACGAGCACTTTAAAGGGAAATAAAACACTCACGAACGCTCCCTCCCCGCCACACGCACCCGGCGGTAGCAAACAAAAGGAGCCTAAGCTCTACACCAGGAGTCAAGGTCAGTCTTGATCCACTAAACAAAACAAAAGTACGGCCTTCCCGGCGGAAGAAGTCGAGAGTCAAACTGCACGCTTCTTGATGAACTAGGCGGTCAACCGCCGCTCGAAACAAAACACGATCGGAACCTCGATTTCCGAGAAAGTCCGGCAGTGCCGCTCTCCAAACCCCGGCGACCGAAGCCTCGGACGCCGGCGATTTTAGACACTCGGTGAACACAGGCACGTCCTGCTGTCAAGGCAGCTATCGAGGAAACGTAATTTACCCTGAGATCCGTGGGTCTAATATGTCGCCAAGCGCCCCGATTCTTTAGCCAAGAGATGGCGTCAGGGGACTGTTTCACCCACCAAAGGAGAAATAGACAATACACAAGAGGAAAGGACAGTGGTTTAGAATTCATACAACATCATACAGGAAAGGAACAGTGCGTTTCGTGGCACGCATAGCCAGAAGAAAGAGATGAGCCACATTGGCCAAATACACATTCAAACACGAAATCCCGCCAAACGGCGAATAAATACTCATATATACAGAAACAGATATAAGGAAAAGGGATAGGAACACATATAAAGGATAAACCCATATATATACATGCACACACATACATATATATATATATACATACATAAATTTATATACATATATATCTACATTCTACAGCTATATAGCTACAACACGAAATCCCGCCAAACGGCGAATAAATACTCATATATACAGAAACATATATAAGGAAAAGGGATAGGAACACGTATAAAGGACGAACACAATAGAGGTGGGGAAGGCGGAATCGAACGGATCACAAGGGTAAAAATATTTCCTCAACCGGGACTCGAACACCGGATCTTTCCACTTGCCGGGCGGATGCTCTTAACCACTTGAGCTATCGAGGATATGTAATTTACCCTGAGATCCGTGGGTCTTATATGTCGCCAAGCGCCCCGATTCTTTAGCCAAGAGATGGCGTCAGGGGGCTGTTTCACCCACCAAAGGAGAAATAGACAATACACAAGAGGAAAGGACAGTGGTTAGAATTCATACAACATCATACAGGAAAAGAACAGTGCGTTTCGTGGCACGCATAGCCAGAAGAAAGAGATGAGCCACATTGGCCAATATAAATTGGAATTTTTTACTCTTGTGATCCGTTCGATTCCGCCTTCCCCACCTCTATTGAGTTCGTCCTTTATACGTGTTCCTATCCCTTTTCCTTATATATGTTTCTGTATATATGAGTATATATATATATATATATATATATATATATATATATATATATATATATATATATATACTTATATATAACTAATGTGAAAGTCTAACGGATGTGAATAATAATGCATATGAAATTAGCACTTGCGAACAAACACAGAAACATACAGAAAAGAAGAAAGAATTCCTTCTCTTCCTTGAGAAAGGTGGCTTAGACCACCAAAAATTTGAAAACTAGTGAGTTTCTTATCTTTTCCTTGTGTTTGAATTGAAATATACTAGTAGTAATACTAGTAGTAATAGTATATATATAAATTGTGTTGGAATTCCTTCTTTACATTCGCCCTAGATATCTGGTGATCGTAAGTGATCGCATTGCCTTTTGTCGCTAGATATGTCATCCCTAATTTATTATCTTGGCGAGACATACCTGTAGTCTTTGATATCGCAATCCTTTTTTTACTTCCTCGTTGTACCTTCTAATTCACGTGTGATCTTTTATAAATTTACTGGGAATGTACTGGTTGACTTCTGAGCGCGTGATATTCAGGAAGTGATTGCACGTATCCTGAGTATTTCAGTATAAATCTTAAAGTTTGCAAACTGACCTCTGTAGCGCGCATTTTCGGCCATTAGAGTCACCTTCGTTAAACAAGTAAATCATTCTGTTAGAATTCTTAATTCTGACCCCATATAGGGAGTACTTAGCATTAGGCCTCATGAATACTTTGTGAGACGATAATAGGTAGTCTCTAGTTGAAAAAACTACCTGGAGGCATCAAGAATTTTTTGAACGTATCAAACTCATGATTGTCTTGTATAAGTTTCAGATCCACCAATTGATTATTGTTTATTAAAGGAAATTGGTATTAATCATTTTTAATCAAGTACTATGCACTCTCCCCTTCCCCGTCTCAAAAGTTCCCCGACTTCTCCCTTTCCCTACTCCTGTCCACCCTCGTTATATCTCCGACCACAATGGCTCGATTCCCAGGGTCTTTCCGACCGAGGGATGGCCGTCTCTCGACCTTAGCCACCCGGATCCCTCCTTCCAAAGACACTTCTCTCTCCCATCCCCCCTGTTCTCCCGCCCTCCGCTCTCACCCCACGTCCTCCGCTACCTCTCCGTACCCGACCATCACTGCCCCGTCCCCTTTCCCTCGGCGTCGATGATGATGACCCCGCCGATACACACTGTTTCCTCCCCTCACCTCGCCCACGGAAGTACAATGAAGAGGATTTCCACCTCCCTCCCCCCCGCGTACCTCTGATAACCTATTTTCAAGTTTTATTCTTTTAAAATTCCATATATCACCACACCGTGCCAATATTTTTCCTATGATATCGTGTCTGTGGACCAATGTTTTTAACATTCATAGTCAAGAAATAATTAGATAGCATTTGCACGTTCTCATATTCATGCTAAACATTCGATTTTTTCCGACAACCCTTAGTAAGTTGATTTAAAAGTTGTTTCTCTGGCTCACATGTTTGATAATTTTCCAAATGCTTCGAGGCAATTGTAAAATGAATTCTACGCATAGGATTTTGCAGTCACGGTCTTAATTGGCACATGAATTCTTAGTTTGGCATTCGCAATTATTTCACCAAATGCCTGTGCTTGTAATTGCAATTTCTCCGGTTTAGTTTCGTGAAATTCCTTCTTCATGTAGGAAAATGCATAGCTTGCATGCACGAAATAATCGCATTATTAAGCTGGAATAAAATGGAAATTTAAAAGAATAGAATCCAATTTGGATAAATTGATATTGTGTGGGTTCGATGTATCTCTTAGCCTCGAGTATTCAGAATATGGGTTAATATACTTAATGCGGAATGTATTTTGGGATGCCATGGAATATTAATTTAGTCACAAATAAGGAGAATTGGTTTCTAATTTATGGTGATCATAAACTTAATAACTTTAGGTCCAAATTCCAAAGAAACTGCGGGAGATGCCGCAACAGTAACTTTTAACGGAGTCATCCGCTAATGTGCATTTTAATGCAACAATTTCAGAGCGTAAAAATCATTCGCCTTGACTGGGACTCGAACCCAGATCCCTCAATATCCGGTCGAGTGCTTTAGCCACTTAAGCTACCGAGGCGTCCTCTTAAACTCTGAAATTTTGGGGCTTTTAAAGGAACTAGATGTTATGACGAAAACTGTCCACGAGGTTAAAAGCCAACTTTAAACACGTATGGTGTTTTCCCTTTGACAAATTCCAAAGAAACTGCGGGAGATGCCGCAACAGTAACTTTTAACGGAGTCATCCGCTAATGTGCATTTTAATGCAACAATTTCAGAGCGTAAAAATCATTCGCCTTGACTGGGACTCGAACCCAAATTTGTCAAAGGGAAAACACCATACGTGTTTAAAGTTGGCTTTTAACCTCGTGGACAGTGGCGCCTCGCGCACGACTACGAATGCATGTGACATTGTATGTACGGTATTTCGTCATAACATCTAGTTCCTTTAAAAGCCCCAAAATTTCAGAGTTTAAGAGGACGCCTCGGTAGCTTAAGTGGCTAAAGCACTCGACCGGATATTGAGGGATCTGGGTTCGAGTCCCAGTCAAGGCGAATGATTTTTACGCTCTGAAATTGTTGCATTAACTTTAGGTCCCTTAACCTGAACTCTATGAGTCTTAATTCTTAAATATCCACTTATATAACCATGTGAAAACTATATATCGTCATAATCTAAATGATAGGAAAAGAAAATCTTATCGGAACTCTATTCAAGTAGAATTCTTCATTGGTAATGTAAATCCGCACAATGTAATTCAGTAAAACTTCCTCTTTGACCTTGAACTTTTTCTGTATAGATGTCGTCGACGTGGAAGTATATATTATGGGGAAGTTTGATGCGATATTCATATCATATTAAACAAAGGGCGCTATTGTGATTCCCTACAGTCTGGAATATTTCAAATGACAATATCTCGAATAACTCATGAAAATCAACGAGTACTCTCAAGTACACGAGGCTGTTTTCTTATCAAATCTCACATTTGTCATCTGGGAATATCCTCTATAAAACAGCTATTAAAACTTGAAAAAAAGTCGCTAACCTGATAACCATTACGACTAAAAGCAATAAATCTTTCTAACCTCGTTTGATACGCAACTTAATTTCATTTTATTCCTATCTACCCTGAATTAAAACATCGTATGGAATATTTTATCCGATTTCTCTCTTTGGCATATATTTAGATAATCTATTATTTTTCTATACCTTGAATCTTTCCTTTTGTTTTCTGGAAATTTGAAAAAAATATTTTTTTTTTCCTTATCTTTGTTTTTATACACGGATTTTCCCTTCTTACTCTCTGTTAGTACCTTTGCCTTCTTGAACAGAGCACTTATTTCTCGTGCCCTCTGTAAACTCTCCGTACCCTCACACTGTATATTATTCCATTCTCCATTCGTCCTATTAATTTTCCACTTAAGTTTATTTTTCCTTTAGTACTTCCTTTTTTCCTAAATGTGTGCATTTATCTTCCATTCCCTTCTCACATCAATCTTGTTAATCATCTCATCCATAATCCATCCTCTTATTGTTAGTTTCATTCTTATTTCTCCAATAGTTTTGTTGAGATGTCTTTTTTGAGATGTTTTCGTCTTTTTTCCTCTTTAACCATCTCCGAATTCTCTTTCGTTTATCCACTGCCTCGCGCTACTCCTTTTTTTCGTTTTTGTTTATGGTTCTATATTAATATCCCAATCCACCCTCTTTGTTTTATTCTTTTGAAACTGGCACTACTCTCTATTATCTCTATATTATTTAATTCAAATATAATGAATAATAAAGATGACTTCTGGCTAGTGAGAGGCCATTTAACTCCTGGATTTACATGTTTAAAGGTATGCCATGTAGTCAATTTTGAAACTGACCGCTACTAGGCTGGTATTTACGATTGCCACGCCGCACTTGCAGGCAATATATGTTTGGTGCATTTTTCGGGCCAAACCTTCTGTTTATAACTCTCTATTTTTTCCGTGCAACTTCATTTTAAAGCAGTTCACAATGATTTTTTAAATTATTTTTAATCGCTTTATTTCATCTTACATTTGAATAGTAACAACATTTAAGTGCAATTTAAATCTTTTGAATCATAGCAGAAAATGCAGTGAGGTAAATATGATAACAAAATAAGAAAATGGCGGGAGCAGACGGTGCTATACATTTTTATTCTCCATAAAAGCACATTTCAGTTCAGGTGGCCTTATTGCTGATGGAATTTTATCAGACCCTCCCCGTCCGCTGTCCATAATGTGTGTATTTGTTTTTGAAAAGTTCGTTGCGCCCGCGGGTCACAAACTTTTACCGTCCGTGCATCCATTCCGCGACCTTTCCGCGACCATTTCCACATTCATGTGCCCACCTTTCCTTTTTACCCCTCTTTTCCAATGCTGCGTATTTTTTCGAAACGTGCCCTTCTGACCCAAGCAAAACTCGCGATATGCATTCTAAACATCTGACGAAGCGGCGGTGCGACGATCAAGGATTTTTATTTTTTTAACTCTCCGCAAATTTACAATTTGCACAAAATGTGTGCCATAATTCTTTTTGAAAATATGTCTCGCGTACCCACACCCAACGAGGCTATGGACTAACTAAAAGTGCACACCTGTTGTATGAAGCTAATAAGTGAAGTATAATATACAGGCCCTTACAACACAGGGCAAAATTAATCAAAAAGACAATAAGTTATTTTGCCTGCGACGTTGGCTATTTTAATCATCGCTCTTTATTTACTATTCGTGACATTTTTCAAGGGACCCCCCCCTTAGGGTTTCCTGGTCACCGTTTTAGTTTTTTTCAGGGCCCTGGCTGAATGTAAAATAGAGTTAAAATATTTTTAGGGCAAAGCAAAATTATTAGGGGGGGATTTTTCCTCTTATAAATCTTTTAACGTTAAGTTTCCTAGTATTTTCCTCACGGATCAGGAGGCTTATTTGCCAATATCTGGGGTAACATGCTGGGAGAAAATGCACGTACAATAATGAGTTGGAGAGAACTCAAGGAACAGCTGGATTAGTTAAAGATTTTTACGAAAAAAGGTGTGTCGGCGTAACTTCAAAAAATGGGAGTGGGACCTATTCGTATACTAAGGAAAAAAGGAATTGTTTCATTTTTTTGCATTTATTTTCATTCAGAAGATGTGGTGTAAATAAGAATAGAAGAAATAAAATTGGCGGAAAGTGACACCTACGATGAAGTTCTTGGCATAGTAGTCGAAAAGAGACTGAGGAATTCAGAAAAGGCAGGGAAAGGGGATGCAGGAGATACTGAGAAGCAATGAGATGCTGAAAATAGTACTAGAGGAATGAGTAAAGAAGAAGGAGGAAAGGAATAGGCATTTTGGATGAAATAAAGAGAGGTAGAAAGTATACAGAGCTAAAGAATGAGTTATTGGATTGTGCGGTGTTTAATGATATTTTTTATCAGAAGTTAGTCAAGGCTTAGATGTATAGTACTATAGTACTTTGTGGAGCCAGAGCCCGTCTAAACTTGGTAGACTACTGCTTATAATAACCTCATTGGTAGCACAGGTAATTTGTAACTCTTTGA